>NC_081409.1:137129595-137442809 GCF_030272615.1 Cryptomeria japonica
CCCAATATTAGGATTTTAACTCACTCAAACATATGCAAGGGCACACAAAATAAGATAAAAATAAAAAAGATAAGCATAGACAAAAAGGCAAACAAAGGAAAAGACACAAAGACACACAAGACACATAAGCTAAATACCAAAAACAAGACCTCAATTCAAGTAGTTGAAGAGACCTCAATATCAAAATGTCTAAACAACTAATATCATTATTGAAAAATGCCATCTCACAAACATAAGTGATCACATAAAAGAGAAAAACAAGCATCATCCATGAACTATCAATAACAAATCTGCAAGTTCATAAGAGGAAGAAGAGAGAGAATGAATGCACATTGGATGTGTTTATCCAGGTGATCCATGAGAAGAATGATGAGAGAGAACATAGACGCCTCGCCCCTAGATGTTTGCATAGAGGTGAAATCCATGTTGGGGAGGAGAGTAGGAATGGTCTAGCCCTATTCTGCTAGTTCCACTTATCCTCATGTGTGTGCAAGTGATGTCTGGTTTCAAGTGTATCGCACCCTATATAAGAGTTTGTTTCCTCTAGTTTCAAGTGTCCTTCAACTTCTTTAAGGCATGTAATGTAAATGCAAATTCCAAGGAGCGAATGTGCATATTAGAGAAAATCTCGTTTAAGAGTTTTGCTCTAGTTTCAAGAATGTGTAACCCCAATTAAAACAGATACATGTTTGGTTTTGAGGACATACCGTGTAAGAGTTTTGCTCTAGTTTTGGTGATATGTACCCCCATCTAAGACATATATCAAATGCTCCATCTGGTTTTAGGCATGAAGCATCTCATGTAAGAGTTTTTCTCTAGTTTCGAGAATGAACACCCCATTTAAGACATGCAAGAGTGCTATGAAAAAATATGGTACAATATGGTACAAAGGGAGCGATATGGGTGCCCCCCCTTAAGATGTCAGCATAGCCCTATGTTGATGTCTTAAGGAAGCTAGACACAAGGATACCAACCTTCAAAAACCAAGGAGATATACTTTATTCAACAATGTCATAAATCCAAGATAGAGAGGAAATACTCTTCACGCAAGGGTAAGACAGTTGAAAAGGAGATATCTTGAAAAAAGTGTAAAGGGGATCCTTGAAGGAGAAGATATCTTTGCTCAAAAGACCTCTACCTCCAAGAGGATTTTCTTGAACAATTATAGCATCTTCTGTTAGGAACCGGAAGGACAACTAAGAGGGGCGGGGTGGGGGGGGTGTGAATCAGTTGTCAATGAATTTCAACCCAATTATAACTTAATCCAACTTAATACTTAATACTGGTAAACCAAACTTAATGTCAGTTAATAGATTAGCAGTTAATATCAATACCGATGAAACTTAATGCATGAAACAGAAAGAGAAACAACATCCACAACACATAACACATATATTTTTGACGTGGAAACCCTGTAAGGGGAAAAACCACGGTGGGAAACCTTACCCACAATCAGATGATACTACTGCAAATAGTATGTGTATACAAATGGGGTCTCCATGTGCAGAAAGGCCAACCGCCTAGAGCACACTGCTCAAATGGGAGTCGCAATGACTACAGTAGGATGGTTAAATCCTAGAATAATGTATTGCTCAAAATAGCATCTCCAATGCTAGATTCAATACCGGTTAAGCTCTGATAAACACCTTCAAACCTTCCTTGAACCTTTAAATGATGTCTTCTTGATTCACTTTATGATTTGCTCATATGATCTTCAATATCCACACATACCATGACCATACCACAATTTCATACTTCATCTCACAAATAAGATCTTACATTTATACAAAACCTAAGACCAAATGTGTAGGTCGGCTCACTAAGAATATTACAATTAAATCAATTACGTGATACAACATGTCGGCTCAATACAATTACAACAATATCCAATCAATAGATCATCTCCATAATGTGTCATGTTGATTTGGAATAGATAACGTATACCGGTCCATAACCTAGACCTATCTGTCGGTAATAGCAAATATTTCAACCCGATTAGACCAATAACCAAAACACTAAAACCAAGTATCCAAACCATGTCTTTGACATAATCAAGTGATCTCCAGATGATAACAAATCATCATCAGTGTCGGTGAACCATATAACCTGTCGGTGAGCATATACTGGTGACTGTGCATAAGTCACTGACCTTGCCAGTGAACACAATGTGTCAGTTCAACAGTAAACCAATATAACCATAGTGCCAAATCAACAATATAGATCTCTAGAAGGATAAGTGTTGACATCAATGAAAAAACCAATGCAACACATCCATAATACCAACAATCTCCCCCTTTGGCATTGATGGCAACACTAGAATGAAAAAACATCTAAGTGCCAAAACAAAATGCCAAAACACAAAAACCAACAATCTCCAGAATAGATCAATACCAAAAATCAAAACCAAAATACAAAGAGTATATATCTCTCCCCCAATGAATAATCTCTCCCCCAAATAATGTTTTTCCATAGATATCTCTCCCCCTTTGACATCAAATGCCAAAGCGGTTAAGAAGAAATACCAGAACATACAACCAACTACTCCCCCTGAGAAGTAGCTCTCCTCCATGAAAGCTGGAAAAAGATTTCTATGTTAGTTTCTATCGGTTTGATGCCAATCTTCAATCATCTAAGTCTCTACCGATGAGGGTATTACCCCAAGCTCCTCTCTAAGATATTTAAAGGTTTCCTTAGGCAAAGGCTTTGTAAAGATGTCTGCAATCTGCTCTTTAGTATTCACATAAACCAATCTTACTTCTTTGGCTTCAACATTCTCTTTTAGAAAATTATATTTGATAGAAACATGCTTAGTCTTAGAGTGAAATACCATATTCTTTGATATATCAATTGTTGTTGAATTATCACAATAAATCATTATCGGTTCTTTGCATTTTACCTTTATGTCCTTCAACATTTTCTTAATGCATAATACCTGAGTACAATTAGTTGTTGTTGCAGCATATTCCGATTCTGCTGTTGATAATGATGTACAACTATGCTTCTTGCTTATCCATGAAATCAATCTGCTACCAAGAAACAATGCACCACCAGTGGTACTCTTTCTGTCATCTACATCTCCTACCCAATTTGCATCAGTGTATGCACATAAATCAAAATTTTCATCTTTAGGATACCATAAACCAAGATTTGTTGTGCCTTGTAGATATTGGAAAATCCTTTTTACTGTTGATTCATGGTTTTCTTTAGGATTACTTTGAAATATTGAAACAATACATACTGCATTCATTATATCAGGTCTGGTTTGTGTCAAATACAGTAAACCTCCAATCATAGATTTGTATCTTATCGGATTAACAGGAGTTGAATTATCCTTCAATGTCAATTTATCAGTTGTAGTCATAGGAGGACTTACCGATTTAGAGTTTTCCATACCAAATTTCTTCAGTAGTTCCTTTAACTATTTTGTTTGACGTATGAATATACCTTTTTCAGTTTGTGAAATTTGCAATCCTAAAAAGAATTTTATCTCCCCAATCATAGACATTTCAAATTCTTCCTGCATCTTGTTAGCAAAGTCCTTACACAATCCATCTTCTCCTCCAAAAATGATATCATCAACAAAAACTTCAATAACCAAGATGTCATCATTAGTCACTTTGTAATATAAGTTGTTGTCAGCATTACCTTTAGTGTAACCAAGCTTCAAAAGATATTTGTCCAATCTAGCATACTAGGCTCTAGGAGCTTGCTTCAATCCATACAAAGCTTTCCTTAATCTGCAAACCACATCTTTAACATTTGTCAATGAAAATCCATTAGGTTGTTCAATAAAAACTTCCTCTTCAAGATTACCATTCAGAAATGCACACTTTACATCCATCCGATATACTTTATAGTTCTTATGAGCTGCAAATGCAAGAAATAATCTAACTGCCTTAATTCTAGCTACCGGTGCAAAGGTTTCATTATAATCAATTCCCTCTTTCTGTGAATATCCTTTACAAACTAATCTTTCTTTGTTCCTGATTACCTTACCATCTTCATTAAGTTTATTTCTGAATACCCATTTAGTTCCAATTACATTTTTGTCTTTAGGCTGGGGAACTAATGTCCATGTATTGTTCTATTCAATTTGTTCTAATTCATCTTCCATTGCTTTTATCTAATGTTCATCTTGACATGCTTCAATAATGGATGTTGGTTCAATTTGAGAAATTAAGCATACCTCTTCATTTGTCAGTCTTCTTCTTGTCATAACACCTTGATATTTATTCCCAATTATCTGATTTTCTAAGTGATTCAGTCTTACATACCTGGGTTTATTCACATGTTGTTGTTCTTCAGTCATTGTGGAATTCTCTAATGATGTCGTTGTGACTGGATCCATATTTTGTACCAATGCAATCTGTATTGGTTCATTTATGATCATCTCAACTGGCGGTTTAGAATCTACAGACCTTGAATTTCCTCTAAAGTGTTCATCTATCTTCACATTAGCACTTTCAATGATCTTCTGCAATCTTTTATTAAAACATCTATATGCCTTGCTCTTAGATGAATAACCAAGAAATATTCCTTCATCACTTCTAGGATCAAATTTACCAACATACTCATCTCTCCTAATATAGCATTTGCTTCCAAATATTCTCAAGTATTTAAGAGTAGGAGTATTACCAAACCATAGTTCATAAGGGGTCTTACCGGTTTCACCTTTGATGTGAACTCTGTTGAAAGTGTAAACCGTTGTATTTACTGCTTCTCTCCAATACACATGAGGTAGATTTTTTTCCAATATCATGCTTCTAGCGGCTTCTAGAATAGTTATGCTCTTCCTTTCCATAATTCCATTTTGCTGAGGTGTCAAGGGTGCTGATAGTTGTCTTTTGATTCCATTCACTTCACATAATGTATTAAATTCCTTATATGTAAATTCTCCTCCTTGATCAGATCTCAAACATTTGATTTTCTTACTAGTTTCATTCTCTACCATTGCCTTGTATAACTTGAATTTTCCAAAAGCCTCTGATTTCTCCCTGAGAAAAGTAACCCAACACATTCTAGAATAATCATCAATAATTAGCATAAAATATCTATCTCCCTGTAGACTTCTTGTTCTTGTCGGACCACACAAGTCAGTATGAATTAAATCCAGAACATTATTGGATTTCTCAGAAATACTCTTAAAGGTTGTTCTAACTTGCTTTCCCATTTGACATTCCTTACATACTGGATTATGAGGTTTCACAATCTTAGGTAAATCCCTTATTGCCTTAGTTGAACTGATCTTTACAATGCAATAAAAATTTAGATGACAGAGTCTCTTATGCCATAACCAACTTTCATCAATATGTGCAATCAAACATGTCTTATCACTGTTATTCAAATGAAAAATATTACCTTTAGTCTGATTACCGGTTGCAATCTCCAATCGAGTTTTGTTCATGATTTTGCATTTTCCATTCTTGAATTGTAACTAAAATCCCTTTTCAACTAATTGACCAACACTCAAAAGATTATGCTTCAAACCTTCAACATAATAAACATTGGCAGTATTGTGCTTACCATCCAAAGATATAGTGCCTTTTCCTTTGATAAAACAAGCTTTATCATCGCCAAATCTTACTAGACCTCCATTATATTCCTGAAAAGATAAGAATTTACTTGTATCACCAGTCATATGATGTGAACATCCACTATCAATGATCCATTCATCTTTTTCTTCAATTTTAGTTGTCAGGACCTGCTCTACCTGTGGGACAGTGGGTGTTGGTTGATCTTCTTTTATTGCAACAAATGCCCATCCATTGTCTGTCGGTTCTTCATCAGAATCATATGTAACTCCTTCATCAACATAGTAACATGATTTATCTCTGTTCTTCTTAAATCTGTATCTCTGATATTCAGGGTTAGGCTTATATGTTCTTTTAGCTTCCTCTCTCAATCTTGCATGTCTATCAGGACATCTAGATTCTATATGACCAACTCTATTGCAATTAAAACATTTAAACGGTGCGTTATCTTCATACTTACTTCCAACTGGACCTTTAGGCATCTTTCATGCAAATAGTGCTTCAAGTTCTTCCAGTCCTTCATTTTCCCTCTTGATATCTTCAAGTTATTTTGCGTAACGTGCTTTCCAATCAAATTTGTCAGATGATCCAAATGATGATGCTCTGAAGGATAAATCTGTCTTAATTGTAGCAACATGACCAAATTCCTCAAGCTCAAATGTTGAAAGTTTCCCAACCAAGGTATCTCTAGATACTGATGTATTAGGCATTGTTCTCAACTCATTAATAAAAGTTACTTTCATTTTGTAAGCCGGTGGCAAAGCTCTTAAAAATTTAGAAATAATTTCATCTTCACTTAAGGATCCACCACAAAATTGTATTCCTAAAACAATTTCATTAACTCTTTCCATAAAAGCATAAATTCTTTCATCTTCTTCCATTTTCAAATTTTCATACCTAACCCGATAACATTCTAGTTTTGCAATTTTGACAGTGGTATCTCCTTCGTTAAATGTCTCCAATTTATCCCAAATAGCTTTAGCAGTAGATCTGTTTGATAATCCCATGATTTGTTGATCTGATAATGCACTCATAAGTGCTTCTCTTGCTTTGCAATCATTTTCTTGATTTTTACCCAAAGTTGGTGGATTAGGTTGATTCAGAGTAGGACCAACATAGCCATTCTCTGTAACTTTCAGATGTGTCTCCATTCTGATCTTCCATATACCATAGTTGGTTCCATCAAGTTTAGGACTGTCCTTCTTGAAAATGTTTGTTGTCATAGGATCTCCTCAAGCTGTTAGGCTTCTACAAAAAGAGGACTTGGCTTTGATACCAATTGTTAGGAACCAGAAGGACAACTGAGAGGCGGGGGGGGTGAATCAATTGTCAATGAATTTCAACCCAATTATAACTTAATCCAACTTAATACTTAATACCGATAAACCAAACTTAATGTCAGTTAACAGATTAGCAGTTAATATCAATACCGGTGAAACTTAATGCATGAAACAGAAAGAGAAACAACATCCACAACACATAACACATATATTTTAGATGTGGAAACCCTATAAGGGGAAAAACCACGGTGGGAAACCTTACCCACAATCAGATGATACTACTGCAGATAGTATGTGTATACAAATGGGGTCTGCACATGCAGAAAGGCCAACTGCTTAGAGCACACTGCTCAAATGGGAGTCGCAGTGACTATAGTAGGATGGTTAAATCCTAGAATAATGTACTGCTCAAAATAGCATCTCCAATGCTAGATTTAGTACCGGTTAAGCTCTGATAAACACCTTCAAACCTTCCTTGAACCTTCAAATGATGTCTGCTTGATTCACTCTATGATCTTCTCATATGATCTTCAATATTCGCAGATACCATGACCATACCACAATTCCACACTTCATCTCACAAATGAGATCTTATATTTATACAAAACCTAAGACCAAATGTGTAGGTCTTCTCACTAAGAATATTACAATTAAATCAATTACAAATAAGTCTTGATGCGATACAACATGTTGGCTCAATACAATTACAACAATATCCAATCAATAGATCATCTCCATAACATGTTGTGCTGATCTGGAATAGATAATATATACCGGTCCATAACCTAGACCTATCTGTCGATAATAACAAATATGTCAATGCGATTAGACCAATAACCAAAACACCAAAACCAAGTATCCAAACCATGTCTTTGACATAATCAAGTGATCTCTAGATGACAACAAATAATCGTCAATATCGGTGAACCATATAACTTGTCAGTGAGCATATATCGGTGACTGTGTATAAGTCACTGACCTAGCCGGTGAACACAATGTACCAGTTCAACAATAAACCAATATAACCATAGTGCCAAATCAACAATATAGATCTCCAGAAGGACAAGTTTGATATCAATGACAAAACCAATGCAACACATCCATAATACCAACATCTTCTACCAAAAGAAGAGAAGTAGAACAAGAATACATACCTTCCCCCTATTTCTGGGTGAAAGAGATTCTTGATGAAGGATGACATGCTTTTGAACCAATGTGAGGGGGTAAGTTTATGATAGGTGTACATCACCAAGTGAAAAAGAGGTTGTAGCCAAGGACTTACACCTCTTGCATAACAATGAATCCTTAAGCAAACAACAACTTCACACAAGGAATGACATCAAATCATGAAACTAACACCACTCAACAAAGGAGAAGTGGGTCCTTGGAGAGGGTAAGACAGATGGAGAGAAAAATCATTTCCCCCCAAGTGTGAGGACAATGAGAAGAATCACACATCTTCCAAAGAAAGATAAGACATAAGAAAATGCACGATGTAATCACATGAATGAATATCCAATGCAATAAATGTCATTAGTATATGTAAAATATAACTCTAAAGAAGAGACAATCTTCAAAGAGAGAGAGAGAAATTGAGATCACAGATTCCCCTAAGGAGGGATTAGTCATAAGAGACATACCATTCTATGCAAGAAAGGATATCAAGATATGAAAAATGTAAGGCCCCAGAGGGAATTATGATAGTTTAGATAGAAAGAGAGAAAGGGAAAAGCTATCATTTTCCCCTAAGCAAGAAGACAAGGATAGATTAGGGGGAAGAATCACACATTTCCTTAGGAGAGATTATTCATAGGAGACGTGTTGTTTCAAACAAAGAATAAGTCCTAACAAGGGACACACATGTATTCACATGAAGGATAACTCTATGCAAGAAAGGACATCAAGCTATGAAGAATGCAATCCATAAAGGAAACGGTGAAACTTTAAAGATAAGAGATAGAATTGAGATAAAAGAAGGTCATGTTGCTACCCCAAGATATTTGAAAATTAAAAAGAACCACCTCTAATGACAAAGAGCCCCCAATTAAGTTAACAACTTGTTTCATAGGGTGAGGAGAAACATGAGAGGGAAAGGAGCGCTAGGACACTACCTTTTCACCAAGAACGAGAACAAGGTTTGTTGAAAGACATATATGAGCACAATCATATTGTTCTTGAAGAAATTCCTTAAATGATTTACACTTTTCAAGAGAATGAGAACCACCATGATGAAAAAGACAATATCCACTTCCTTCAAGTTATGCTTGGTGCTAAACTTCACAAAAGGAAAAACAACATTCTTGTCATACTTCACTTTCCAAAAGATTCTAGTGGCCAATTTTTCTTGATGATCAATAGGTGTAGGTTTATTCTTTTGAGATTGAGGACAAATGTTATTATTATTAGAAGAAGGATTGTCATCAATAATTTTAACTTTTCAACTATCAGCAAGTTCTTTTATTGAATTTTGAAAATCAGGACGATCATCAACATGATGGTCGTGAGTTTGATGAAATGAACAAAAAAGGAGTTTTTGAAGAAGAAGCACTTTTACGGGAACAAATGGCTTGTTATATTGCAAGATGATCTTTTAAATATTGAATCCTAAGGAGGTCATCCATAGGAGATTTATTATTGTTTCCTAGGCCTTCTGTTGTAATTTGTGTAGAAGGGTTTATAGGGGTTGAATTCCTTGTTCAAATATTCCAAGTCCTTGTCCTCTAGATTGTTTTGATATTATATTAAAGCCACTCCTATAAGAATTTGTTAATTGAGAAGGCGGGGGAACATTATAATAAATTTATTTGAAGTTTGTAGTGTAAGGATGTTTGGAAGGAATGGAGAGATTAGTAGATGAAGAAGGAATATCTTGTGGAGGAAGTTTTTCCTTTCTTTCATCATGCATATCCTCTCTAGTAGATTGGGAAGGAAGATCCTTATCATCTAAGGCCGAGCATCTTTTCTTAACATTATGTGAGGAGATAGATCATGAATTAAATGCATGACATCATCTTCTCTACAAATGTTTTGATGTTTAAGATAGGCTCTAGGAGAATAAGGAGGATATAGAGAGATGGAAACACCAATATTTTGATTTTGTCCCCCTTGAACAAGGGTATGTGTATGAGAAGAAGATGGGGCCATGTTTCTCTTAAATTCTTGATCTCCATTAGAGAGATCATTGATAGGAGAATTAGCTTGTTCTTCATTCTCACTAGATACCTTAGGAGAGGTACAAGTGTTAGGTTTCTCATGAACATCTCTAGGGTTGGGATCTACAAAAGCTTTTAGGTGATCTACACATGAGATACATTTGCCCAAAAACATCACCATAACACAATGCACATGATAAATGAAATCTTTGAGATCGAATTTATGAAAAGGAAGCAACTTGGAAATCCTTAGAATGCAATATGTCCACTTGTTATGAATGAAAAGAAGTAACATGAAGTGCAAGAAGCTATTATTCGACACATGGTTATAATAAACGTATGTAAGAAGCAATGTAATCATATGCAAAATAGAAAATAAATTAAATCCATTAATTGCCATGATGAATATTTAAACGCAGAAAATTAATGAAAATAAATTAGGATTTTATAGATAAAACCTCTTAATTTATGTAAATTGATGAGATTCAAAAATTTGATTTTTTTTGTTTGAGATTTAAATTTTGAAAAATGTGAAATGAAATTTAGAAATGAGAATTTGAAAGTTTGAAATTTGAATTTTGAATTTGAATATTGAAATTTGCAAAATAATTGAATAATGCCAAATTTTAGAAAAATGATTATCCAATTAAATAAGCAAATTGATTTGTGATTTTTGCAATCTCCTAGAAAATTTAAATTTAGAATTAGGGCTTTGAAAATAACCTCTTAATTTAAATTTAAAAATTACCCACTAGAAAATTTGAATTTAAAATTAAGGCCTTGTAAAAAGATCATCATTTTATAAAAATTAAATTTAAAATTAGATCTAGGATTAAAATTTGGAAATTGAAAAATTGGGAAATGCACAAGGTTAATTTAAATTTAAAAAATTATGGTCTTTTTAATTAACCACTTAATTTTAAAATTGAAATTTGATCCTAGATTGTAAATTTGAATTTTAAGCCACTCTAAAATGATAAATTCAAAATTTAAACAAATTACAAGCTCAATTTTTAAAATTAGGTTTTTAAAATTAACCATTTAATTTTAAAATTGAAATTTGAAATTTGACTTGCAAGTGAATATTTGAATTTTTTAAATTGAAAAAGACTCAGATTTGAAACAACCAATCCAAATTATGTAATTCACAAGCTCAATTTTGAAATTAAAAATTAGGGTTTTAGTGAAATTAACCTTTAAATTTTTAAAATTTGCAAGGAAATCAAACTTGTAAATGAAAACTTGAATTTTAAATTGCATACACTTAGATCTAAGAACAAAAATCAAAATTAATGGTGTAAAGCTTCAAGTTCACCAAAATGTAAAGGGGGAAATTTTGATTTGACAATTTACAACATAAAAGGGAGAAATCACCAAATCAATTTTCACTTGGGACCTTTACATTCAAAAGAGGGTTAGAATCCACTAGATTTAGTCACAAATCAGATAAGGACTAAATACTAAATGGATTGGATTGATTTGGGTTTCCTCTTTTGTAAGTTGGAATTCTAAA
Source organism: Cryptomeria japonica (assembly GCF_030272615.1). Classification (NCBI taxonomy): domain Eukaryota; kingdom Viridiplantae; phylum Streptophyta; class Pinopsida; order Cupressales; family Cupressaceae; genus Cryptomeria; species Cryptomeria japonica. The sequence continues at coordinate 137,141,072 of NC_081409.1, forward strand.
GTAGGTAAAGTGCTGAAAATTGAAGGAAAATACCATGAAAAAGTGAGGTACAGATGCGAGATTTTCAAGTGCACCTGAATTTGAGCAGTATAAGTCGAATTGGATTTGACCCTCGAAAAAACTCCTAAAAAGATGAGACCATGACACGGCACCACGATCCTCCAAAATTTCCATAACCCAAAAAGGGTTGATTCGTCTTTGTGAATGAAGCTTATTTTAAAGAGTACAACTCCATACCTATTTCCTGCACACGCAAAAAAGGGAAAAATGTTGGGAATATGGGTTTGCCTAAGTCAAACCCCGATTTGGAATCAAACTTGAATGAAATATTGCAAATACTTGAAATAAATGATGGAATGCTTAGATCTGCAATGAATGATAATGATGCTTTGCTTCTTGAATGTAATCACATATGTTGTATGAAATGGCATGAACATGACAAAACCCTAAGACACACACATGCTTGCAAATGAATGATGTAAAGTTGCTCCATAATTGATGGATAAAGAATATGCAACCTTGAAGACCTCTAGAAATGCTTGATGATGAATACTTCAATGCTTGAATGCTTGAATGCTTGATCACTTGATTGCAGTTCCCCTTATGTTCACCTATCTTCTTTCCTTCTATCCAAATGAGAGGGGAAGACCTCCTTATATACTTTCCCATTGTCAATTATGTTAATTTTCTAACATAGATCGATACAGAGAGGGGATTCCCACCCAAATTTTGGATAGGGAAAAGGGTTTGAAATGGACCCCAATTAGGGAGGGTCATGGTGTGGTGTCGCGGTCCCAGTGAGGACCAAGGCGCCATGCCCTATTCCTACCCCATATTTGGGCCAGGGTCAAGGTGCAATGCAAGGTATAATATGATAATATGCCATTTATTGCATGGTACAAGCATAAATGGGTCCAGATCAAGCGTGAGGACAAGAACACTAAGGCGAGGGCCCCAAATGCGGTCAAAATTGTAGAGGGTAGAATTTTAGGATGCTAAACTACTATCTATATTCTCCTTATCACATATACTATTCCTATATTTCAATTCTCTTATCACATGCCTTCTTTATTATATTACATTTTTGTCTATACAAATATATAGTTGATGGGATGTGTCCCTTACATACTAATACTATTATAGATGTTGTGTCTTTAATTAGGAGCTCCACAACCTCCTTGTGGCAGTTAGTAGTAGGATATAAGTTGTCTTGGTTCTACCTTTTCCTTACCAACACCATCCCCCTCTTTTAAAATGTTATATTATCCTCAAGACAACTCTAATCCTATTGGGATGAGATAATATACTTGTATATATCCTTGAGATTAGCAAAAGTGCTATCCCATTGTGTTTTAGCTTATTGCAATAGTTGGTTTTTGACATTAATTTATATTAAGAGGTACTCAACTTCTAGAAGAGTGGTAGGAATTTAGATTTGTTCTCACATGATTCAACATGATGAATTCATTATGGTTACTAGAGATATGTTTGTGCATTCACCACTTTTGACCATGGGAGATCACACATTCATCATGGTCATAGTGATTTCACTACTATGATTAAATTTTGTTGCTTATACAAATTGATGCTTTTGTAAAAGATGTGCAACACTCAATTTTGAAGACCTTGCACACTAAAACTTGCACATGGATGTCCCATAACACCCTAAACATTTTCTGGCACACAAGAAGTTGTCCTTTACCCCAAAACATACCAATGAGCACAAAACTAGATTTGTTATGAATAATCAGGGTCATTTTTGTGGTTGTATATTTGATCAAAGTTATTTTGTACATGTATGAATTTAAACCCACAAGGTTAGATTTTTCTTGCATAATAAAAATATCCTTACAAATGTTAGTTTATGTTTTTTTATTATTTTGAAAATAATTCTGTTAGAGTTATCATGTTGTGGCTAATAATTATTTATTTAATTATTAGTCTACTATACTCTACGCTTAAGCCAAACTTAGGCATTTAATAATATTGTAGGTATTTAATAATTATTATTAAATACACATTATCTCTTTAGGGTTTCTTTAGGGTTGCACACCTTTAGGATTGCTAATCTCCTTTTATAAGGATTGTATTGTACTTTTTATTCAATTCCCTCTCTGAATAATAATATTTTTCTTCAGAGCCATTATTGCTTTTGTGCCTCCATTCTTCTCTTGTGATAGGTATTTTTCTTGTAGGTATTCTTGGGATCTCTGAAGTTGTATTTCTCAACTTCTTCATAGTATTAGAGCCTACATCTATTGCTACTTGTTCTTGATTTTTCAAAAGATTTTTTGGAGGCCAGTGTTTCAAGTTTTTTCAGAGTTTTTTATTTGCATCTGGAGTTCTTTCTTTGTTTCTGGGCATTTTGGGCTCAAACGGACCTCATGGTTGAACTCCGAACACCCCAAAACCCCCATTTTCATATAAAATTTGTCCAATTTGGACAACTTTGGCTCTGACAAATTTTTTTTTGTTTATGCACTTATTGGGCATGAATTTCGAGAACAAAAAAATAAAAAAATTTGGGCAGTTTTACAGCATGCCTAGGTCGTTTACAACGAAGTCATTTGCCAACAGTTTCTTAACCACTGCGACCAGCTTCGACGGTTTCCGCCAGCCATCACAACGAATTTCTAAACCGCAGTCCTCACCGCCCAACAACCCCGCCACCAGTCCGCCCTTGGTGCCCGACCACCATCGTTGCCCAGCCACTCTGCACAACCTTTGCCGCCGCTTCGCCCAGGCACCAGGAGGGTGGGGTTTATTTTTTTTAAAAGACCTATTGGACTTAGAGGTGGTTTTTTCATCATAACTTGCGCAAACGAAGTTGGATTTTTGAAAATGAATAGGCATCGGAAATCTCTTTTCAATCTCTCTTTAGCTCTAGAGGTTTGATCTTTTGTTTTTTATGTTTTGATGTCTTTTTTAACGTCAAATCTAGAAGTTCTTTTTTGCACTCCGGGAGGCATATCTTGAGCATCCGGACTCCGTTTTTGGCACACGAGATATTGTTGGAAAACTGGTTCTATGCACTTTCCATTGGTATGGGTCTTCTTTCCAAATTCTTCTCTAGGTACATTTTTTCAGTGTTTTTCATTTATGCACTTTGGTGAATATCTTGGATTTTTCAGCTCCTAGGATCCTTTCTTTGTGTGGGATGACTCATCTTTGGCTATTATTTCAGTATTTCCAGCCTTTGTCTTCTTTGAGCATTGTATACATCATTTTGTAAGCATTTTACTTTTTGCAAACACACTGAGATAAAGTGCCACTATGCTTTGTATGCTTGGGATCTTACACATCTTGTGCCTTATTGTACTCGCACTCCATTATAAAGTGTCATGGAGGGGTTTGATGTTTGCCTTTGTTTTCCACCTACCTTTTTCACGTGAGTGTTCCTTCCACAATATTAGCCCCATGATGCATGTCAAGTGAGTGTTCCTTCCATGACACTATCCTTTATATGCGTTTGTACTTTCTACTGCACTCTTAATGTTCCTGGTTCTTCGTCATGCATTTTTTCTTGGCATTCAGTTTCAATGTACCTGACACCTCTCCCTTGTCAAGATTATGGGGGGGTTTCTCCTATTGGTTGTTGGTTCTAATGCTTCCTTGGTTCGTTGAAGTGAGCTATGTATTCAATATTTGTTCCTATGTACTAGGCGGATGCAGTGGCTGGTTACCTATGCATTTCGATGAGATGGATCATTTACCATATGGACACTCTTTCATTTCTATTTTTGGAGGCAACCTTCCATCTTCGACTGATCAACTCTTCAAACTTTGGTGTTTTTGGCCATATGTATCTTCGAATTCAGTTGTTTGCCTTTGCTTGCCATTTGATTCGAGTAGTGTTATTTGAGGGCACTCATGTAGATTACAATCTTCTCTACCTGATCATCTTCTATTTCAAAGGAGGTTCTTCAGATCTACAGTTATTCTTCGACAGTGTTTGCAGCTTCATGCTTCAGTGGTGTTCTTCATGTTCATCCTTTGTTCCTTTTTCTAGAACATTCTCTTGTTTGGAGGCTTCTTTGGTCCTTCACTTGTATTTCTCTTTTTAGGAGAGGAGTTTTTCTCATGAGGTTTTCTCCTTTTCTCAAGTTGTGAGAGATCTTTTGTACTTGGGTACCTCATCAGGCCTAGTTGTCGGGACCCATTGTTACTTTCATGCATTTCTTAGTCCTTAGTTTTTTTTAGCTATTCCCTAAGTTCATCTTAAGGGGGGGTGTTAGAGTTATCATGTTGTGGCTAATAATTATTTAATTAATTATTAGTCTATTATACTCTATGCTTAAGACAAACTTAGGCATTTAATAATATTGTAGGTATTTTCTAATTATTAAATACACATTATCCCTTTAGGGTTTCTTTAGGGTTGTACACCTTTAGGATTGCTAATCTCCTTTTATAAGGATTGTATTGTACTTTTTATTCAATTCCCTCTCTGAGTAATAATTTTTTCTTTAGAGCCATTATTGCTTTTTTGCCTCCATTCTTCTCTTGTGACAGGTATTTTGCTTGCAGGTGTTTTTGAGATCTCTGAAGTTGTATTTCTCAACTTCTTCAAATTCCTTTAATGAACTTTTCTTTTAAAATTCGTTATATAACAAACGTAACCTTAGATCACATGAAGAGATTGAAATGAATGAGAGAAATAAAGAGATAAAATAGCCTAAAATATCATAGGAGATATTTTTAGTGTAGGTAAAAACACCTTCCTTAATTTTAAAACCATCGCATTTGAAAACCTATCTTGACACTTTCAAAATCACCACTTTTGATAGTTTTTACACCTCTTCTAGAGCCCATGACTTTTGGATTTGAGAGTTATTGCTTTTCTTAAATTCTAATTATTTTTTTAGAGGAATCTAAATATGCAATATTATTTAGATTTTGATGCCAAATAAGCCTTGTTTTTGGAATTACATCAAAAAGTGTCCTCATTTTGAAATGATATTTATAACAAAAACCTAATCTTTTACAAACCATTAGGTCCATATTTAAATTTATATTTGGGAATTAGGGGATCAATCTTGCACATGTCCTAATCTAGGTAAGGGCTACAATTATAATTTTGGGGAATGAAGGTTAGATCCACACTATTATTGATAAAACAATAGTTTGTCCCATATTTTGGTCTAAGTGGGGCACTCAAATGAATATTTTAAACCAATATTTTACTTTCTATAACTTATTGCAAGCAAATTGTTAAGAATTTAAAGATGACGCGAACTAGTAAATTTTAAGATTTTGTGTGTATATTTTATATATATTAAAAAAATTAAAATAATCTTGTCATTTTTTAATACTTTATAATATTCTTAATGAGTTATGTTATACCATCCAACATAACTTTTTTTTAAAATCATTTAAATGCATAATGTCTTCAATATTTATCCTAACACTTATATCTAGGGCATATACATACATACATACATACATACATACATACATGTCTATATGTATGTATGTATGTATGCATTTATTTATTTATGTATATATATTCAAACTAATTATATTTTACAATAATATTATACCATTATTTATTATTTTTTGTATATCTAAATTAATTTATTTTGTTGAAACAAGGGTGCCAATACAAACTGTGTTTTATGTTGGAATAAATAATTCATATATTAACTATTCACTAAATAATCGATGCCTTAGTTAGTAATTAATTATTGGCATTTATTAGTTAGTTAATTAATTAATTAATATTTATCTCCATGCATAATGCAAACTAGGAAAAGCAAGCTATGTTTAGAATTTCGAGAGTTTCATGCATTAATTAGTCTATTATGCTTTTTGTGCATACATGACTGATTCATGCATTCTATTTTAACTCTCAGTCTATCTTATAGACTCCACCATTTAGGATTTCTATCTTTAGAGTTAGATTCTTTATAAGGATTCCATATCCTTCATTGTAATTAAGCAATTTCAAAGCAATACATTTAATTATTGTTAATTGTCTTCAATTCTCTTTGTTGTTCAATTTTCTCTTTATGTGTGATAGGTATTCTTATAGAAGATAACTGGGCTTGTGGGATTCGCATTTCACGAATCCTAACATGGTATCAGAGCTCTAGATATGAAGATTCTTGTTCGCTTTTTTGGAGGTTATTTGCATTTACACAAAAAATTGTTCATCTTGGGTTATTTTTGAGCTCACCATCAATTCCAAAAGGTTTGAGAAAGTCAGGATTGCCTTTCATTTCGCTGAAATCCGATATACAAAGTCCATTTTGCAAGGGTTTGAAGTTTGAAGGTTTTTCTCTGTTCCAGAGGGTACTTGAAAATTTAGAGCTTTTTGGGCCCAAAAGGACCTCATGGTTTAATTTAGAAGGTCGATTCCATGAATTTTGATATTTAATTTGCCTATTTTCAGCATTAGGGGTCTGGGGCATGATTTTTTCATTGGCACGCTTTTCGAGGCACACAATCCATTTTAAGGGATTTTGATTTTGATTTGCTAACATCAACATGACATCATGCTGACATCAGAAGTACAGTCAACATGCATGGCCCTTCTTTGACCATCTTTGTGCCCTAAAAGAGGTGTTTTTTTGTTTTGGCCATAACTTGGTCATATGGAGTCGAAATTGGGCAAACCATAAACTGTTGGAAAGCTCTTTCCAAGCCCAATCTAGAGATGGAGGTATATTTTTCTATTTTTTTTTCATTTTGCAAAATTTTTTGCCAGTTGAAGTCAGAAGTTGCAGTTTGCACTCCCAAGGGCATATCTTATGCATATGAACTCCCTTTTTTGCAAACGAGATATAATCGGAAAGGTGATTCAACATTCTATCCAGATCTTAGGTCCATTTTTTCAGATAGCTTTCCAACCCACTACCTCTTCTTTCCAAAGTAATCAGTGACTTCTTGGCCCTATTCTATCCTCTTGTGATTGGAGCTCCATCTTTTTGGCATACATCTCTATTTTTTTTAGCATCATGGAGAATATAATTCAGATTCAGTGTACCTATCTTACTCTCCCTTGTCACCATTACGAGGGGGTTTCTACTATTGTTGCTAATGCTTCCTTTGTTTCGCATTGGAGTGTTCTTTCTATTCAGTACTTGTTCCTATGTACTAGGAGATGCATGGCCATTTACCCATGCATTATCTGTGAGATGGATCACTTACGTATTTATTCCTATGTACTATGAGATGCATCGTGACCATTTACCCATGCATTGTCAGTGAGATGGAATACTTACCATATCGACACTCTAGCATTCCTATTTCTAGAGTTTCTTTTTTAAGCATCATAGCAGCCATTCTATGATAATGTTTGCAACTTCTTCATGCTTGACTTTTTGTTTCTCTTTTGGAGAGGAGTTTTGTTCCCATTCAGGGTTTTCTCCTTTGCTCTATTTCTGAGAAACTTGCACGTTTGTTCATGGGTACCTCATCAGGCTTTAGGTCGGGACCCATCATGCATTCATCTTTGCATGCTTTTTCTTATATCTTTGCCTCTCTCCTAGTTGTGCATTCAAGGGGGGTGTTGGAATAAATAATACATATATTAATTATTCACTTAATTGCATTAATTCACTAAATAATTGATGCCTTAGTTAGTAATTAATTATTGACATTTATTAGTTAGTTAATTAATTAATTACGAATAAATAATTAATTTATCTCCATGCATAATGCAAACTAGGAAAAACAAGCTATGTTTAGAATTTCGAGAGTTTCATGCATTAATTAGTCTATTATGTTTTTTGTGCATACATGACTGATTCATGCATTCTATTTTAACTCTCAATCTATCTTGTAGACTCCACCATTTAGGATTTCTATCTTTAGAGTTAGATTTCTTTAGAAGGATTTCATATCCTTCATTGCAATTAAGCAATTTCAAAGCAATACATTTAATTATTGTTAATTGTCTTCAATTCTCTTTGCTGTTCAATTTTCTCTTTATGTGTGACATGTATTCTTGCAAAAGATAATTGGGCTGGTGGGATTCACATTTCATGAATCCTAACATTTTCTTGTAATTAAAAATCCATTTTTAATTTTTTTGGCATACATTTAATAAATATCTTGATGTAAATGGTAAAACAACTTATATTTATTAGATAATAGAATATAAATATAATATTTAAAAATATATATTATAAATTATACTTTTGGAAATCTTACTCGAAGGGTTAAGATCCTACAAAATCTTATGTCTTGGTAACTATATTTGATTGTCCAAATCTTTTACAATATATATTTTTTGTTAGGTGAGCACACAAATATTGACCAAAGGTATTTTATTAGATTTTTCTTCATTCAAAGGTACCTATAGTTGAAGGTCCCTACTTATAGGTGTTTTAATCGTGCAACTTTTGAAAATGAAGAAAAAATATATTTATTTGAAACCTCCTTCATTCAAATCTTTTTGCATGTTGTAAACATTGTAGTGTATAGTATTTTTTTCCTTCCAACACTCATTTTTGTGCCCTATCCCACAACTGGAACACACCTAAATATGCCTCCACCCTGGAGATAGGGACTTATAATTTGATAAGGTAAAGGTTGTATGCCAACTCTTTCAAAAAATTATGCCACTTGAACACTAGTTTATTACATTCACGACAAATGACTAATGCGAGTCCAAAACAAATGGGAAATAATGTTGAGCATGCAATTTCCTCCTTACACTAGCGTTACAAAAATTGAGTTATTTTAAACAATGGATTTCAATTTTATATTGTGATATCAAGCTTAAATTACTTAGAGTACCAAGTAATTATTTTGGTGGTAATGAAGTTTTTGTAGTTAACTTAAAATATTTTCCCATACTAATAGAGAAGGATCTATTGGGACCCTACCTTTCTAGTGTAAAAAATGCTTAATAGTCCAAAATAGAAAATAGTAACTACATAATACCCACAAGAGGTAGAAAACCATAGAGAAATTATACAAAAATCTCACAAAAAATAGAAGAAACAATCAACATAACAAAAAATATAAACAACAAAAATAAGAAAACAATAAAAAAGCTAAAGCTTGATAAATCCCACATCCACCCCACATTGCCAACAACATCTAATGAAGCCTCCAAGACACTAGACAACCTTGTGCAACCAACACTTGTTTTATAGCTAGATTGCTACCATTGTTAGAATTATCCAAGGATTTAAAATGAATGTCATGAATGATTTATTGCTTCTTATTGCGAATTAGAACATCCCTAGCTCAAAAATTGTGTTTAACTATGCTAGCCGCATTCAAAGTTCCACTCTTATGAGAAACTAATATTATTTTCACAACCAAATGGAGATCATGATCGAATTGGAAAGAGCTTGCAATTCCTTTTGCATGACCTGACTACATTTTCAAGAGCACAAACATCAACACTAGAGATGGGTTTGGAAGACCTTTTTTTAATCCAAGACTAACTACTTCTATATAATTTACTAGCAAGACCTCATCATTACCTTCCACTAAAAATTCGACACCAAAAACCACCATAATAGACTAAGAAACACATACAACTCTAGAAATCCAAATTCTTAACTCTTTAGGTACCAATATAATCTTTATCTTAGATTTGAAATATGTTAAGATCTAAACCATCTTGATCATACATAAAATACAATTAAAAAGATTAAAATAATAATTATATTCACCATTCTTAAAACCTAAATTTAATAGTCTACCATTTTTATTTTGTGATGATTATCCATTCAATTTTATCCTCCATATTTTATCAAAAATATATCAAAAATCCAAAATCTCCCCTTTTCCATAATATAATCTTCCCAAATTTTTTAAAAATCTTTTTATAACAAAAAAAACAAAAAACAAAAATCCTTTTCAAAATCCTCCCATTCCTCTTCTTCACTACCAAATAGTTGAATCTTGTAAACTAACCTCTACATATTTCACATCACACTAGTATTACGGACAAGCTAACATCAACTTTAAATTTGGTATATAGCAGTTTATACCCGATGAAATTAGCTACTATAACGTTGAAAAAAATCGTTGCGCCTGCCTACTACGCTCAAGCCGTTAAATTAGCGAAAAACCGTTGAAGCATATGACCAAACATAATACAAAAGTCTAAGACTAGCAGACAAAATCTACTACGAAAACTACCAAAACTTAACAAAGTTCTCAACTAATACAAAAAGGTGGGAGCGGGGCACTTTTTCCCCATTCAACTTCTATGCTTATATTTTTATAAGCTAATCTATTGAAAAGGGAAAGTTAAATTGATTTTTAATTTGTTTTTATAAGCTATTCTTTAGAATGTTAAATGTCAATTTTTTTTATTAAATGGAGGATAACAATATTGATGGTTTGCACCATCTTTGGTATGAATTATCAAATGGACATTATCTAAAGAAGAGTAAGAAATAAAAATTTGCTTATTTTGTAACAAGAGTAATGAAAATGAAATGATATTATATCATGGAATACTTCACTTATAATGACATCAACATCAAGTGTGAGGACAACTTAAATATAAACAATTGAAACACCTTGCTTCAAGAAATAGGCTAGACCAAATTGTGAGCTTCTTGTGTAGAAATTCTATTGCAGTCACTGATTATTAATCTCCTATCTCATAAAAATTATTTAACTGCTAAAAATAAATTTACAGCCGAATATCGAAAAATAACACAACTGCAACTTCACTAAAAATACGGAAAGAAATAAGCAACACAAGGACACAATATTTTGGACAATCGTCCCTGGAAAAACCCCTAAGGGAAAACCAGTTCTACAGATGGAAAATATATTAATCTTCAGCAATATAAGAATTACAAAAGAATTCCTTGCCTCTTATTGGCAGAACTCCGACAAACTCCTAATATCTCCTGCTGATATCCTCCACTGCTATATCAACGCTATCACTGCGCCTCTTGCTAACACTACAAGACTATTTGCTATCACTGCAAATTCTTCTCAAGACTTCTTATTTTCCAAATGACCCATGACCCCTTTTTATACTACTCTATTGGAAAACCAATGGCCGAGATTAATTCAAACCAACGGCTGAGATTAAGACAACTCAATTAACCAATAACTAATTTTGGCTATGAGGTGTCACCTAAAAAGAGCCACTATTAAATAACAATTGTTATTATCCTAACAACACTTGTTTGACAAAAACAACCATTTTCTAATTCTAGGTCAGGACGAACAGCTGTCCAAAACTACCCATAAATAATGCTGTTATTTCTGGGTAAGGACAAACACCTGTCCAAGCTACCCATAATTAACACTCCCTCTTAGTGAGGAAGCTGTTCTGCACGACACCCATCTTATCTCTAAAGAAGATGAATTTTGCCTTCCCCAATGCCTTTGTTAGAATGTCTGCTACCTGCTCCTTTGTAGGTATGTACTGTAGCTGAACAATCCCCCTCTGTACACAATCCCTGATGAAGTGATACCTGATGTCTATATGTTTTGATCTATCATGAAACACTGGATTCTCAGTCAACTTGATGCAACTCTGATTGTCGCAGTGTATCACCGTAGTCTCAACCTTCTGATTAAACAAGGCTACTAGCAACTTCCGAAGCCATATAGCTTCACACGTCGCCATGCTAGCTGCTATGTATTCTGCTTCTGATGAACTCAAGGCCACAGATTTTTGCTTCCTGCTGAACCAAGAAACAACTCCTGATCCCAAGCTAAAACAACATCCTGAAGTACTCCTTTTGTCCGTTGTACTGCCTACCCAATCTGCATCAGTATAGCCTATCAACTTGATACCTTCACCTCGAACATATCTGATCCCGTACTCAACTGTACCATGAAGATAACGCAACACATGCTTAGCCGTCGTCCAATGCACTCTCTTTGGCTCTACCATGAACTGACTAAGAGAGTTTACTGCAAAGGCTATATCTGGCCTGGTGTTGACCAAATACATGAGCGAACCAATCAGCTGCCTATATAGGGTGGGATCAACGTCCTTTTCCTTGGATGCATCTACCTTCCTCCAATTAGTGATCATGGGTGTAGACATGGCTTTGCAAACTTCCATCTCGAATCTCTTCAAGATTTCAATGCAATATTTCCCTTGACCAAGGAAAATCTCTCCATCAGTCTGCCACACCTCCATGCCTAGAAAGTAGTGCATGAGTCCCAAATTTTTCATCTCAAACTCTTCTGCAAGGTCCCTCTTGCAATCCTCTATGAGCCCTAGTGCACCAGTAGGAAACAAGTCATCCACATATAGAACAAGAATGAGAACCTCACCCCCAACCACCAAGTAGTAGAGGTTCGCATCAGCCTCACTCTTCACAAAGCCCATTTCCTGCAAGTATGTATCAATGCGCTCATACCATGCTCTGGGAGCCTGCTTGAGTCCATATAAGGCTTTGTTTAATCTGCACACGTGGGTCTCTTTGCTATGTGCTACAAAGCCTTCTGGTTGTTCTATGTATACCTCCTCCTTCAATTCTCCATTAAGGAATGCTGTCTTGACATCCATTTGATGGATCTGCCATCCCATCTGTGCTGCAAATGAGATTACAGCTCGTATAGAAGTATACCTGGCCACAGGAGCAAATGTCTCCTCATAGTCTATTCCCTCCTTCTGAGAGAACCCCTTGGCCACAAACCTCACCTTATATTTCTCGATGCTACCATCTGCACCATGCTTTATCTTGAAGATCCAGCGCGATCCAACTACTGCTCTATCAGTTGGTCTAGGCACTACCTCCCATACATCATTCTGCATTATTGAGTTATATTCCTCAACCATAGCATCTCGCCATACCTGATGCTTTGCAACTTCCTGATAGCTGGAAGGTTCACTATCTACCAACTGGCTGACTAATGCCACATAGTCATTGAACTTGGCTGGTTGTCTCCTCTGTCTTGTACTCTTCCTAGGAGCTCCCACAGACTCCTGAGTATCCCTTTGCATGTCTTGAACCTCATGGTTCCTACTGCCAACTGTAGAGGATGAAATATCAACCTCTATATCATCTAGATGCATATCCTGCTGCACCAGTTGCTCCATACTCTGTGAATCTTCACTACCTGAGTCTATGCTTGTACTAGTAACTGTACTTGAGCTTTGTTGTCCTTGACTTGGACTTGGAGCTTTTGTTGGCTGCTCACTCCGATCATCTGCTGCAAATCTCTGGATCTTCTAAATGCCTTGTTCTCCATGAACTTGACATCGCGTCTGACAATAATTCTTCTGGTCCCTGGAATGAACATCCTATATACCTTTGAAGTTTCACTATACCCAACAAAGTACCCCTTCTCTGCAGTCTGATCTAACTTGGTACGTGTGTCTCCAGGAATAAGGCAATATGCCAAACACCCAAATATCCTGAAGTGACCAACATCTGGCTTCTTCCCCGTGAAAGCCTCCTCTGGTGTCATTTTCCCTAGTACCTTGTGTGGAACCCTATTCTGAATGTAGACTGCTGTACTACATGCTTCTGCCCATAAGTAGCGGGGCATGTCCTGGTCATGTAGCATAGCCCTTGCTGCCTCCGAAATAGAACGGTTCTTCCTCTCAGCAACTCCATTCTGCTGTGGATTGTAAGGAACAGTCCACTCTCTCTTGATTCCTTCTCTGGTACAGAAATCCTGGAAGTCATTTCCTTTGTACTTGCCTCCATTGTCTGACCGAAGAACCTTTATCTTCCTTCCTGTTGAGTTCTCCACAAGAGCCTTGAACTCTTGGAAGCGACTGAAAACCTCATCCTTGGTCTTCAAGAAGTATATCCAGGTCTTCCTAGAGAAATCATCAATAAAGGTAACATAATACTCATATCCTCTGAGAGACTTTGTCGACATTGGTCCACATACATCTGAATGTACTAGATCAAGAACACCCGTAGATCTGTTGTCACTCCTTGGAAAAGTTGCTTTCGCAAACTTTCCCAACACACATCCCTTACATACATCATCATGCTCTGTGCTCACCTCTGGAACCCCTGTCACCGTCTCACGAAGCAATCTAAGTGCTCCATGATGAATATGGCCCATCCTCCTATGCCATAGCTCTCCAAGATCTCTAGGGTTACTGCTGCTCATGAGTGCCTTAGGAGTATCAAACTGTAACCTATAAAGGCGACCACTCCTAACTCCAATAGATACAGGTGATTTCCAATCTTTATGCTTAATCAAAACATGCATCCCTCTAAAGAGAACATTATACCCTTTATCTTGAAGGACAGATACAGAAACCAAATTCATACCTAATCCTGGCACATGCAACACATCATGAAGAGGAATTACCTTTCCATTCTCCCTCTGAAGCTGAACAGTCCCTTTCCCAACTGAGTTGAGCTTGGACAAGTTCCCCATAGAGATTTGGATTCTGGTGTTCTCTTCCTTGTAGCTGGAGAAGTACTCTCGAACTCCTGTCATATGAAATGACGCCCCACTGTCTATATACCAGACACTCTGTGAGGTTGAGTTAATCATACAGGCTATGAGTGCAAACTCATCCTCCAATCTACTAGAGAGCTCCTCTGCACTTGCTGAAGCTGCCACTTGGTTCTTTCCCTTCTTATCTTTCTTCCTTTGTGGGCAATCGCTGACATAGTGGCCAAACTCGTGACAACCAAAGCACTTGACCTTAGATAGGTCCTTCTTCTTCTTTTCAATTTGTGAATTTGCTCCTTTGCTAGATCCCTTCTTTGTTTTCCCCTTTCCCGCTAGGGCAACATTTTCTTGTTCTACCTCACTTTTCTGACTCTTATTGTTGGCTCCATTGACAAGGCTTAGTCTAAGCTCCTCCTGAGTGAAATCACTCCAAAGTCGATCCCAACTTGGTAAGGTGTCTCGTCCATTAATAACTTGAACAAAGACATCCCACTGCTTAGAAAACCCATTTAGGGCTATTCTTACTAGCTCGTCTTCATTTGGCTTATCTCCAACAGCTGCTAATTCGTCCTTGACAAGTCTAAGCCTGGTGAGGTAACTTGTAACATCTTCTCCCTTGTTCATCCGGGTATTCCTCAATTTTTCTCTGAGAATCAGCTTCCGGTTAGTGGTAGCATTCTGGTACAGATTAAAAATGGTGTCCCACATCTTCTTCGCTGTATCTAACTCTGTGATATGTGGAACAACATGGTCCTTGACACCATCAAGGATTATCCTCCTCGCCTTGGCATCATCCTTCTTGTATGCTGCAAGTTGTACTGGATCTGTAGGTACAACTACAGTACTGGTAACATATTCCTTGATACCATTCTCTTCCAGCAATAAAGAAATTCTGGCTTTCCAGACACCAAAATTTGAGGCACCATCCAATCTGTCCTGATCTCTCAAACCTGCTGAGGCCATCTCAAAGAAATAAAGGAAAACAATAACTCGAAAGAGGTCAAACTCAAATTTCTTTCCTTTGCTTAGGGTAAACCTTTTCTACCCTCAACAAAGCTCTGATACCATGTAGAAATTCTATTGCAGTCACTGATTATTAATCTCCTATCTCATAAAAATTATTTAACTGCTGAAAATAAATTTACAGCTGAATATCGAAAAATAACACAACTGCAACTTCACTAAAAATACGGAAAGAAATAAGCAACACAAGGACACAATATTTTGGACAATCGTCCCTGGAAAAACCCCTAAGGGAAAACCAGTTCTACAGATGGAAAATATATTAATCTTCAACAATATAAGAATTACAAAAGAATTCCTTGCCTCTTACTGGCAGAACTCCGACAAACTCCTAATATCTCCTGCTGATATCCTCCACTGCTATATCAACGCTATCACTGTGCCTCTTGCTAACACTGCAAGACTATTTGCTATCACTACAAATTCTTCTCAAGACTTCTTATTTTCCAAATGACCCATGACCCCTTTTTATACTACTCTATTGGAAAACCAATGGCCGAGATTAATTCAAACCAACGGCTGAAATTAAGACAACTCAATTAACCAATAACTAATTTTGGCTATGAGGTGTCACCTAAAAAGAGCCACTATTAAATAACAATTGTTATTATCCTAACAACACTTGTTTGACAAAAACAACCATTTTCTAATTCTAGGTCAGGACGAACAACTGTCCAAAACTACCCATAACTAATGCTGTTATTTCTGGATAAGGACGAACAACTGTCCAAGCTACCCATAATTAACATCTTGATCAAGGTTTACAATAGAATATTTGACCAAAAAAAACAAACAAACTTAAAACTACTGAACTTAGAATCGAATCGTGTAGTCCATGGAGATGTATAAAAAAGCAATTTTTTCATCATCAAGATTTTGGATCATTCTACATGATCCATCATTAGCACGAAACTGCATGACTCTAAGTTAAGTAGTTTTTAAGTATTTTTTTTTTGTCAAATATTCTATGTTTCATCATGATGCTCTTTATGTTTCATCTTAATGATGGATCATGTAATATGATCTGAAATGTTGACGTTGAATAGAATTTAAGTCAGTTATACAACTAGTTAACTTTTTATATCTTTTATTTTTTCAAATTAAATTTATACACTATTCTTTTTATTACTACAATTTCCTTCAACTATTTGATCTTGTCAACATTATTAAAATCCTTCATTCACTCTTTTCTTTTGTTAAACAAAAATGATTAAAAAAGAAAATAACAGTTCAAAAGAAACAATAAGAAAAGAAAAAACAAATTGAAAATTTACAAATTTTTTTATTAGTGAACAATATTAATAACAACTGAACTAACCATGAAAACAACTCGAATGTAAAAAAACCATTAGACAAACAAAGCAACATATCATACAATAGCTGAACATAAATTATGCTTGAAATGTAAAGAATTTTTAAAGCTATCTAAAACATCTAACATGCTTCATTCACTCTTTTTCTAAACCCATTTTCATTTATCCTAACAAAATTAGGATAAATCTCTCCTTTACTATATTATACTAAAGGATTAATATATTACTCATTCCTATAAACTGCTTAATCTCCAAAACAATATACATACATTCATTAATACATTTGTTCTCTGGGATCTCACAAACGTTTCATTTATTCATCCTTATTCCATACCCACATACATACTCCCTCTTAATGACAAAATTTTAGAAGGAGAAAAATTTTAAATCCTTTCATGTGGTGATTTACTATAATTAATACACTCCATATTTATATAGAATTCGCTAAACTCCCGGCATCTACGAGGGGACAAAGCGAGATTCTTTTCCGAGGCTACTCGCACGTGTGAAAAACTTAGTGCTATCAGGTAAATTCTTGGCTAAAATTTTGGGTGCTTTTACGCAGGTGAAAAAAATCCACTCCTCAGAAGTCTCGACCTTTTGGGCCGCATTAAATCCATCCCATCGCAAATGGATTACTTTCTTTAGCATTCTAGGATTCCTTTTTCATATTAGACAGTGCTTATATTTTACGCTCACTGGTTTCAATAATTTGAGGACGACATTTATTTGAACTGATGCATTTTCAGTTTGACGATTAATACGGGCGTCAATGTCGATCAGGGCTCAAAAATATTGAATATGGGAAAAAAAAAGGTGAAAGCGCGGGCCTATTCGTACATTTGACGTCCCCGAGAAATGAAAGAGGCTTTTGACGGTGAAATTTTGACCGTCGTATTCCCGAAAAGCAGCAGACAGGCCTAGAAAGCAGCAAATATGGAAGACGGCCTGCAGAGAAGCAGCTGAAAAGGGCGATTCACTGACGGAATTTGAAAACTGAGAGTCAGATGAAAGTGGGTCTTTCGAAGGCGCGCCCTTTTTCCGTCACATAACGGACAAAAGAAAAACAAATTTTTTTGATAATCGTTTTGGTTTTAGTTTAGGAGATTATATTTTGTCTCGAGGAGAGGGAGGTAGTCCAGATCAGCGGTCAGAGAGTTGGCAGCTATGCTATCTGTACTGAGATTCCCCCTAGTAATATTATTGCACTCAATCATGTTGTATATTCAACATAGGGCAGCCATATATTTATTCAATTCTGATGGGTTAACCGTATGTCTGTTTGTTAACAACTGCAGTCAGTCTCACTCATTTCGTTGACTACAGTTAACAAGAAGAAACATTCTTCCGTCTCTTAAGCCATGGCCCATTTCTTGTAGCATTTATTTCCAGGGAGAAGGGAGCCAAAGCAGCCATTCATGCGTTCTTATTGTAGGTAGTCATAATACTCTCTGACGAGTGATAGAGAAATCAGGTGCGTTTATAGAGTATGTGGAATGTGTCACTCTCAATGCCCATCAATATCAGGGACACTGCAATCAGTCCCTGCTTGCATGAACACCAACATCATTATCTGTAAGTTCAAGTAGCTTACCGAGTGCACACAGTGGCATTTGGGTGTTACAGCGATGAACATCATAGTGGCTATGACTACCCTTCTTGTTATAGTGAAACTGCTGCCAACCAGATGATGAAAAGTATGATTTTTGTCAGCATTCTCTGAGGTGTTGGGTTGGTCTTTGATATTTCTCTTTCTGATGCTGTCAAGGCTTTGAATGATATTAGTTAGTATATAGAGATGGGTTGCTCTACTTCAAGGCTAGAGAATGAGGAGGTAGTGATATTATGCAAGGAGAGGAAGAAGCTTATGAAGCAGGCAGTGGACCAAAGGTATGCTCTCGCAACAGCTCATGTTACTTACATTCATTGTCTTAGAAACATTGGCATTACCCTTAGGAAATTTGCGGAAGAACAGAACATAGAACCAGTAGAAGAACAGGACTACGGTAGTACTAGTCCTATATTGACACTGCGCATACCGGCAACGGCTGAAACAATTGCTCTACCAGATAAGGGCGCAGCAGCTCCTCTGCCGCTCCGTTCCCCGTCCCAAACTCCACCCCAATCACCACCCGAATCCCCGCGACAACAAAAGGAGAGCCCTTCCGGTTCTTCTCCATCACCTGATAATAGGCCTTCTTCTCCTTCCTTTTATGAAAGTCCCCATTATCTGAGATCAGTGGGAAACCGATCCATGACATACGAGGAGAGACCTTTCTCTCCAGACAGAATTAGAATGGATTCTTATGTTCTTCCACAGTATGGGATGACTGATTTTTTCAGTAGCAACATGCCTCCTCACGCCCCCATTGGGCCTTCTGTCAATGGCAGTGAGAGTAGGTATCCGTATTACCCTCCTCCACCACCACCTCCACCTAGTAACTTTAGTTGGGATTTCTTCAATCCATTTACTTCCCTAGAGGACTCGTTTGGTTTCCAAGAGCAGAAGAGAATCAGTCGTACTTCTGATGATGATTTGAAACAAGTAAGGGAAGAAGAGGGAATTCCTGATCTTGAAGAGGATGATCACATAGAGGATGACAGTGATGAGGGGGAGAAAGGCAAAATGCGAGTTGAGGAGCGGACTTTAGAGGCTAATGCATCCTCACAGAATTCATCTTGCAGTGAAGAACTTGAAACAATCCATACTTGTTCGGGGGATAAGGGTGGAGATGAGGACAAAGAAGAAGAGAAATTGCATGTTGTAGAGACAAAGCAGTCGGATGAAGTAATAAATGAACTGAAAGTTGAGGTGATCAATGCTGTTACTAATGAAGTTATTTCAGAGAAGAAAGATCTTGCCATTCTAGACTCAAGCAGGGTAAGAAATTTGCTTGAAGTTATGAGGGACATTGAAGACCAGTTTATAAGAGCTTACGATTCAGGGAAGGAAGTTGCAAGGATGCTCGAGGCAAACAAAGTGCATTATCAGTCAAGCTTGACTGAAATTAAAGGTATTGTTCAAATTCTATTTTATTAGTAGAATAGTTTAAATTTTTAAACTGCTTGTCTTGCGAAGTCTTATTCAATGAGAATAATTGGAAAGGGGAATAAACAGAAGAATGCTAAAGACAGGGTTACTCTCCTGGCCAGTTCTATTTAATGTTGTTCCATGGGATTTGACCTATGACTGCTGTGAGGCTGAGCCTGCAGGAAATCTACTGGTTGAAACTTCATAACAAGATGTTTCTAAACAAATAGAGTGATGCTATGGCATCATGGGATTGAACTTGTTTGTATCAGAAACTAGCATGGTATCCACGATCATCTATTCCTAATGAAAAGCTGAAACATTGTGCATTGATAGCGTAGTACTAGTTATCCACAAAGAACTTTTAGTGTAGTCGAGGGCACTACTTCCTGTAAAAGAAAATAGTTTCTCAGTGGTTGAGAATTAATCAGCACTGAGAAATTAATTTTCTTCTCTGTTTATAATACAGGGGCATGCGACATAGGCTAATGCATTGCTTTTCTTTATAATGCTAAGTTTTCAACTGCTGTTGGATATGGAAACTTGCCAGTGCAAGAAGAGATGATGTAATAATGTATCTTATCGACCTGCTGTATAGCATACGCAGGAATTCAGAGCATGAGAAGCCAGTCTTTTGGTATTTCTAACTTCTATGTGCACAGAAGTGGCTGTTTGATGGAATTATTCCCATAATTAAGTTATTAATATTTTATGTGTTATGTTTTAATGCTGAGAGAATGTTTTCTTTACCATCTGATGACTTGCTCTTCTTACATGCACATGCAGAACATTCTGCAAAGGTTTTAAATGCTATAACTTGGCATCGATCATCATCTTCGTCATCTCCATTATCTAAGTCTCATTTTACATCCAGTCCAAAGGACCCAGTGAATGATAATAATGGTGATCTTTTCGAGGATGGTGGCATGATATCTGGAAGTCATGCATCAACATTGGAAAGGCTATACGCATGGGAGAAAAAGCTTTATGATGAAGTGAAGGTATAATTTGCTCTTGAATTTCTTTGTTATATTATAATCAAAGTTGTAGATACTTATTGGTTTGTCCCAATCATTCCAGAGACAGAGGATAACAATGTACTATGCATGTTTATAAAGCATATCAAAACATCTATTGATTTTAGAATCCTTTGTTATGATAAGAGGTATTTTATTAGATTATGGGCCCTTTTGTGCATCAATTAGTAGTGGTAATATTTGTGAACCAAAAGTAACTGATCTTCAGGAATAGTAAGGGGGCTGGAAAAGCTTCCTAGGTGTTTTATTCTCATGATATTTGATTCTGGGAGTGGGAGACTGTACTATATACAGTAGAAAAGTAACCTATGACCATGTTTTCTATTCCTGCATACCATCTGCTTTGGTAAGCTTTAATGCTTAGGAAATTTGGCGATAAGACTATAGAAAGAATCAACTCTTTCAATAATGGATAAATTGCACACTTTTCATTTCCAGGTTCATCTTTATAGCCAACTCCTCGTGGCAAACAAAACTAAAATGCAAACAATGGTCAAATTCCATGTTCTTCAGATTTGTAGATTTAACTAGTTGATCGTGCACCCTTCACAATCGATATCATGGCCTATATATTTTTCAATATGTTGCAGTTAAATACATTCTTTTTGGTCAAAATCTAGTCCTGCAGACTCAGACACTTCTCAAAAGATATTACATACAAATCCTTTTATCTTTTTAGCTTATTGTAATGCATTCATACAAATAAATTCGGACCTATCTTGAGGACATACCATGTTGTTAGAAAGTGAGCTAAAGATAACATGCAAGCTAGCCGATAAAAATAAAGTAGAAGTAAGCATCTGTAATTGTATTCAGATGCTCCAGCACTTGCGGTCCTTGACTTGTAATTACCATTTGAGCTTGAGAACAGTGCTAATGAATATGCCATAGGTGTAGTATTAAAGTAGGGAGGACATCTAGTCCAATGTCATTTCGAAGCAGTTTCACAAGCTAAGCTCGATTACAACACATATGACAAAGAATTCTATGCCTTCGTCCAAGCACTCAAGCAGCAGCTTCATTATATTCTTGGTAAAGGTAATTTTTCTTTTTGATCACAAACCCCTTCAGTTTTTGAACTTAGTCTTAGGTTCAAGAATATGAACATTTCAAGTGGGTATCTTACATTAACAGTTTCATTTGGTGGTTGTCACCAACAAAGTTACAGTTCTTCTTGGTTGCCCTCCTTATGTTGTAGTATTTTGGATATTCATTGTACAAGATATGATGAGTAGAAAGCTTTCTACTTCAGGGATATGCAATTTGGCCTAATTGTTCAAGCTCTATATCTAACATTGGTAATCAAACACCTTTCCTTGACTATAATTTTCGGGATGAGTTGTTCAATAATTTCACTCAGCTTTGTGTTCCCACTGGCCTCTCTCGCCAACTTTTGTTGAAGGAAGCTTTCTTGTGTTTCTATGGTGGACATCAAAATGTAAAAGTACAGTGTTTTTGATGGTAATTTTATTGGCCTTTTAGCAGAAGTAGGTTGAGGATTACATCTGTCAGTGCTCTCTTTGCAGTCAGTTTAAGCTTTCCAATCAAAAGCTTGGGTTATATCAACCATTGCCAATACCTTTTCAACCATTTCTGTGGACGTAATAGTGGATTTTCAAACACTTAGCATTGCTGTGATTGTATATTTATGGTTGGCTGTTGGTTTCCAAACTGGCTATCATTATACTATGCTTCAAGACCATGGATGCTCCACAACCTGCAGTGTTGTTCTTCAAGCATGTTTGGAACAATTTTGGGTTGCTGCTCAACACCATTTCAGAGCATGAATCACGCTTCTTGAGTCATTTTTGGCAATCATTGTGAAGCTTTTGTGTTGTCAATTTCACTTCTCTACTTTCAATCATCTGCAGACAGATGTTTTTAGTCTCACTTTTAGTCCACGCTCTTTGGATTTCTTATTAGAGGAAGAAGCAGCGAGATACCTATTTTCATGTTATTGAACATAGCTACAACTAAGCTAGGCATTCTTCTAAAGGGCATTCCCCTTTTGAAATATTTTATGCCTTCCAATTTTAATCACTTTACGAATTTTGGTAACTTTTAAAGCTCCAAAGACCTTCCACCAGCAAATGGAGCAAGACAAGGCTTCTACCTTTGTGCCAAATTTGGCCAAGTTGCAGCCAAAAATTTGGGACCTTCTTCAGAAAACTCAAGGCAACTTCAAGGCACTTAATCATTGACTTCAAGTTCATCATTCCTTTGAAGTTGGTGATTGTGTTTGACTTCACTTGAACGAACAAAGGTTTCACAAGAAACCATCTCAATTTAAAGTCTATTAGAACTAACTTTGCATCTTTCTCCAAGCATTTGGATCAAATGCCTTTTAACTTGATCTTCCAGCTCAGCTTGGCATCCTTGATCTTGTCAATGTGATTAGGCTCAAGTTGGATGATCCATCTTAATTGGAGGAGATTTCTATCTGTCATTTTAAGGCTTCCATTCCCGATTTTTGACATCACTTGGCTTGAGATACTTTGCTTGATGTTCATCTACACACCAACTGCAAGTGGAAAACAACTTCATACCTTGTTGGATAGAGAGGAACACTACTGACTCCGACCAAATGGTCCTCTGAGTTTGCTGTCCCCATTTTTTTTCTCTCAAATCTCATTTACAAACTGGGTACAATTTCCTCTAAGCAGGGAGGAAACTATAAGGACATAATATATTACGAGAATACTTCTGGTGCTCACTCTAACTCTCTACATGCCCTAGGTTACTGCAAATATGCACAGAACTGTTTCATTGAATTTTAATTTTTAAGTCCTACATTAATATTGATTAAGTACTTTTTGCCCTAATGCTTTGCTTTTTCAATCTGTTTTCCTTTACTCTCGTATGCAGTAAGGTCACCTGAATTTTTTGTAGCTAATGCATTGCAAGAACAGAAAAAATAAAGCTTTTTAATAAACAAATCAGTTTGTAATAAAATACCACATGTAGGGATCTTAGGGTCCAAATGCCTCATCCGAGGCATGTTTTTAGGATTTTTATTGCTAAAGGAGGGATTATTATTTGTATATAAATCCAGAATGGGGGAGATGTCTTTCATAATCTATACATATAATTGCTTCAGGGAAAATTCAAAATGTCAAATTATTCTGCTCCTTCTTGATGATATCCATTCTTTTTTCATAATTTATACATATAATTGCTTCAGTGAGAATTCAAAATGTCAAATTATTCTGCTTCTTCATGATGATATCCATTCTTTTTCCTCCTTGGCATTTGGAACTTATCCCTCAAATCTGCACTTTACTCTATCAGATGTTTGCAAGATTCACTTTACAGTATATCCTTGTATCCTGTTGTAAAATATTCTTTCAAAAATGGTTTAGTTGTCTCTTTTTTAAGTCCTTGTGTAGGTAACCAAATAAATTCACTATAACAAAAGGCTCATTAATTTGCAAGATTATATCATAAAATCTCTTGGATAATTGAATTTCTCATAGCTGTCAATATGCTTGGTTGAATTGGAACTAATGCGAATTAGAGTAGCTGGATACGTCTCTGCCCCTACGTGGGAATGCATATCCCTGTATCCGATATGGATACGAATACAATACAATGCGGGTACACGTTGGATGCCGTATTCACGTGTGCCCAAAAAACCTTGATTTTTCAACCTTGCTGGATATTGCGTGATTAGATTTTTTTCACTATTCCAACCCCCACGTCCTTTGTATAGGGATGTTTCCGAGACTTGGGGACTTGGAGGAAACGTCCTCCCACAGCACCACCACCTCTGCCATGTCCGTGGGGATGTTGCCAGGTCGCTTGCTATATGGCACATGCCATTATATACTGATTGCAACCTTTAACTTCGTGAAAACTAGTTTGCCTTTCGTGGGGCACTTGTAGAGATGTTATATTGCAGATTTTGCCTTGAATATTTCAATTCACATCCATTTGTATAGTAGTGTCGCCCCCTACTGCCACTTTGCCACTGTCCCCTCGCTGTCCTCAAATTTAGGCCCTTGGTTCCCCTATCCCCAAAACCCATCCTCGCGTCCTTGTATCCCCTCGTCAGAAAATTCCGTGGAACTATAATTAAAAAAAAATAATGTCGTAAATCTTCCTAAGTTTTTTTGGTATAAACAAAACCTAATCTAGATGAAGAAGACAAATGAAATGTTTTTTATATTTCAGCAACCCATTTTTTTGGGTTATCTTCCAAAGCAACTCTACTATTTTTCACATATTGTAAATTGTTAAATCAACTTATAATAATTTATGTAGCAACTATGTGTCTATAGTGCTTTTAAAGTAATGAAATAATTCAATAAATGTGTATGAGTTTTTTATGAATGTCGTACCTGAATCCATATTGAGGGTCTTGAAAAATGGCCGTATCTGTATCTGATACCGTATTCGTATTTATATCCATATCCATGTCCATGCAACTTGACGTGAACCTATTCTGGCAAAAATAGATCATTGCCTTAGTTGTGTAATCCATACGAAATAGTAGATTCTGAGATTAGGTTTATACAAGGACAGTTTCATATTACTTACTGACAGTTCCTCATTTTGGTGGAAAGTAAAACATCTTGTGGTTCTTGTAAATGATTTTATGTTTGTTTCTTCAAGCAACCCGCAACTTTTGATAAGATGTTCTTTTCTGCAATTTTGCTGGCTTGCTGAAAATGTGGAGGGATGAGATGGTTATCCATGCTACCAGAGTTTTGTGCTGTGAGCTTGGAGGTACTAGAGGTGTGTTTGTCAAGTTTGGTGCTTTCTGAAGTTATTTTGCAGTCATCCATTTCATTCTACCCTATCTTGCGAAAGATAGCAGGATGAACGTTTTTTGCACATGCATATTCTGGTTATCAATTTGGTCTGAAAGTATCTTATACAACTTCTTTTCTTATCTGTTACCATGTCAATTTAACTTACACTTTTCGTTTTTTTGAGCCAAGAATTCAGCAGGGCTTTTTTATTTTAAAAAATTGGTTCAATACAAGTACACCTTTTCCAAAATCTATTCTTGATGGTATTTGTAGTTGCAGGATTGCTTCCATAGCATGGTGCATCAATATTGCATTGGGAGTTTGTTTGTAGTTTTCTGGTTTTGTTTTAAGAGTCACATTCCTTCAAAAAAGCACTGCCTTCTTATTTTGGATCTAATTCTCAACTTTATTTTTAGTCCATGGATGTTACTGATTGAAGGCAACATGATTTGCTTTTCCATATCTAGAGTCCTCCCATGGCATTCATGTCAACGAAAGGCCTTCTTCCTCTGAGGAGACTACTTGTTCCTGTAGAAATCTCTTTCATCAACTGGAATCCTGTTCTTCATTTAGAATCATCCTTCTGTTCTTGGTGACAAAGGAGTTCATTGTGATAACAATCTTAAAATGCTGCTTGTCTCTTTCTTCATTGTTAATTCCTTATCGATGTTGTTATTGAGAATGAAATTAGGCTATGAGGCATGACATTAATCACATGAATCATCAGTCGTTTGACATGATCATAGAAAAAGAGCCTGCACCTCTGTAGTTTGGTCATCTGATATTGTCCTTGAGTAATTAAGACTCTTGAGCAACAAGACATATGGCTTGACTAGTTGGCAATAAGATTGATTTATGATCAGCATCTGATTCCCATGAGATCTAAGACTTTAGTAGTCAGTGTTATTCCTTATTCTTCAGGAGCTCATTAACAAGCATGCAGCTCATTTTTCCCCCAAGAACTTGAACATGATAGAATTGCTTTTTTCTCTGTTCTGAGGTGAATAAATTTTGCTTCATTATTGATTTCAGTATGTTTGAAAATTTCAAATTTGCAGGCTGGGGAGCGCACAAGAATAACTTATGAAAGGAAGTGCATCCAACTGAGGAATCAAGATGCTAAGGGAGATGATCCTCAGTCAGTTGATAAGACAAGGGCTGCAATAAAGGATCTACACACAAGAATCAGAGTTGCAATCCAAGCAATTGATTTAGTATCAAAGAGAATCCAGAAACTGAGGGACGAGGAGTTGCAACCACAACTTGCAGAGTTACTGCAAGGGTATGACCTGTTCCCTTGGCAAAATTGTCAGCAGTGATAATTTTGTAGTAGTCTTTGATTAAACCTGTCTTCCATAGAAAGGCTTTTTAAATATCTAACACAGCATTTGTTCTTTGGATAAGATTCTAATTTCTACTTATGTCAAGTTGTGAAATTAGATATATAGTTTTTCCTGCTTAATGATATTGAGTTGGACGGTTGAGACATGCATGATACTTAGCCCTGTATTTCAATAGGTATATGTAGTCACTGATAGGCTGTATGGGTGCGCATAAGTATTGAGCAAATAAGCACAGGTCTTGTCTGTAAAATCACAGTTTAAAAAATCATAAGTTGGCAAACCTAATTTTGACATGGACTCAGCTATCTAACAAAAACATGGCTAGAAATTTTCATACACTAGTTCCTTCTGCAGACTTGCCATAAGTTTCTCTGTAAAACTCTCTGGAACTTGCCTGCAAGTAAATGACAGCTATGAAAAAAACCCACGAGTACTTTTGATTACTTGGTGAGTTTTAAAACTATGACTAAGCTATTAGACAGCTAACAGATACTGTAGGAGCTTGTAAGAGGCCTTGTTCTATGTTTGCTAGTTGCCATGAATCTCACCTTAATAATAACCAGATCTGCAACCACTGGGCATGTAAGCTGCATTCCTGCAGACTCCATTAATGAGACATCCTTCTCATCTAATGGTACACTTTATGAATTTAAGACACCATTAGTGTTTAATACCTTGTTGAATTGGATAATAAAAATAAAAATTAGAAGAGTAGAGACATTGTGCAGTTATTAAGACTTGGGTTGTCAGCTCTATTCATGAGAGCTGTACTCCAGCAAACTCCATTCTCGAGATGCTCTACCCATCTGATTCTATGTATTGTGAATTTCAGACTTCATTGATGTTTAAACCCTGTTGAATTGGATGCTAGGAGTTAAAGGTTTATAGATAATTTGCAATATTTAAAGGAAACGGTGTATGGAATTTAGGGCACACTGCATTACAATGAATGTTGGGAAAAGGTTGAATAACATGTTTCTTGTTTTAAATGTTTGGTTTCCACCATCTGAGATAAAAAGGAAAGGGGGAATAGTTAGCAACTTAGCATGAATCCAAGTGTATTTAAGTGCTAAGTGCATATGATGTTTAAAATGCAGTTCCATTTTTGCAGAGAAACATACCTCTGGAAACATGTTATAAGCAGTCAAATCTCATACAGAAATCCACTGATTGGCATATGACGATAGTGCAGCTCACCTTGCAAATTGTTACAAGCCAAAAACATAAATGCAAGTTATGAACCATATATCTAATATCTTTGCAATGCATTATTAGAACTTAGAAGAGCTTTCCAACCACATGTAATAAGCCTATAGTAATTACCATACAGTACAGGTAACCTCATTGTGCAGCCATGGTTGTGAAGCTAAGACCTTGGTGAAAGCATATGGAAAATATGATATAGTTATAATAAGAGGATTTTAACATCGGAAAGTAAATTTTGTAAGATTTCTGCATGTATCTTGTATGATTATGTGAGCAAAATATTAGAATACAAGATTTCATTAAGCTGTCCAGTGTCACGTCATAAAATTAGACCATGCAGGTTGTTCCGCATGAGGAACACTCCTTTGAAAAAATGCTATAAGCAGTCAATCTCATATAGAGATCGACAATTTGGCAAATGTCGATAGTGCAGCACACCTTGCAAGTTGTTGCAAGCCAAAAATCTAAATGCAAGTTATCAATCAGATATCTTTGCAGTGCACTATTAGAAGAGTTTTCCGACCATATATGACAAACCTGTAAGAATTACTATACAGGACTAGTTACCCAATTGTGCAGCCATGATTGTGAAGCTAAGACTTTTGTAAAAGCATATGGAAAAGATGATACAGTTATAATACGAGTATTCCAACATTGGAAACTAAATTTGTGGGCTTCCTGCATGTATATGATATGGCCATGTGAGCAAAGTATTAGAATACAAGACTTCATTGAGCCATGCAATATCATGTCATAAAATTGGAGCATGTAGGTTGTTTTCCACGATCTCACTGATTATTCCACTGAAGATAGCATTTTTCACCTATTCAAGTTAATATTCCTGTTTATAAACTTTACATTACTTGAGGAAAACAAGCAAGCTCACAACAGCTACACTTGGAATTGACATATGTTGAACTTCCAAAGACTTCACAAATCATGAATTTATTTAAATAAGATTCTCAAAAATAATTTCTATTTTATTTCACAAGAATTTAATGTAAAAGGTGTCCGAACAAAGTCCCAATGATGCTAATGTATGTGTCAAATAGGAAAATGTGATTCAGTTATGCATTTGTAAATAAAGTATAAAATACTCAATAAAGATCTATACATCATCATTTAAGCTGTCCTCCAGCATAAATAATCAAAAACATTATGAACCACATCAATCCTATCTATATAATGGCATTTGAGGAAGTTCTTTGTTATTTGCTAACAAAAACTATCTCTACATGTTGAAGAGCCTTAAAGGAAATGAAATTTGTGGAAAATTGTGTAATGACAGGTGGAAGAAGCTCAGTTTTGTCAGTGTGTTTGTCAAGCAAGTGAGAATCTATGGATGGTTGTAAATTCATATAGAATTTTTTCTTGGATTGTCTAGAACCAGTCTAATCTAGTGAAGTTTACCAAAGTCCTCTAGAATCAGATCTTTGCAGTAGGCAGCACAAGAAGACCAAAAATCAGGGGTGCTTTTTACATAGGTGGTCTTCTTGCAACCAAATAATTTTAATTGTTCATAATCACTTCGCTCACAATTTCTATGCCTATCTCCAAGATAAGCTTCTCCAATAAACCACCAAGCAAAATGAACACTTTTTATCTTAAAAAAGGACTCATAAATTTCAAAATCCTGGTATATGCCATGGAAGAGACAATAAAGTTTACAAGTTTTCTAATCCATGTGTCTGTTCTTCCATCAAACATAGTTGTTATACAATTGTATTGCCAAATTTCAGGCTTGTCTTCTATTAATGTATGCATGTGATTCTCATATCCATCCAACGTTTCCTCATCAAGTACCCCATAGCTAGGGGCTTTAAATGCTGAACCAAAATACTAATGATATCAATCAAGTCTTAGCAATAGAGGGACCTTTCCATGCTCTATGGAAAGTCAAAATAGTATCAAACATATGTTGTCTGCTTTCCTCTCATGCTCATGAAACAGTAGAAGCAGCTTCACTTTTTTGACTTTGAGGCGAGCTGACAGCTTTGGAGAAAAAAACTTCCCAGTTTTAGTTGTAGTCCTTTCCTTTTGTTCCTTTTTCTCCAGAAATATTTCCCAGTGTGCATTCATTTCCTGCATTGCCATAGTAGCAGAAGTGAACAAGTTCTTGGAAATAACTCACCCGTAACCCATACTTCACACATGAAACAAGCAGAATTAGATCTAGAATTTGATTCACTTAGAAGTTTGCCAGTGGGAGGATTGACATTGTTTTGAGCTCTTTCCTTTTTTCTATGTTTTAGGTGGCTGATTTTTATGTTCTGACTTGCAAAGCCTCGGCAAGTCAATTTCATCTGATTTGTTTCTGCTCGCTTGCTTGGACTCATAAGCCTTTCACAAAATTGGTGAGTCCTGCCATTATATGTGAACTTATTGCAGACTTGTCATTAGTTTACTATTTCAAGGTTACTTTTGGACGCTATCACAGAAAACTAGGGACTATTTGTCATTCAGATACTATGTAGGGATTTTATGTATGTTAATAGTGTATTAGATTTTTTAGTATTGGAGTAATATTAGAATTCATGATAAACCTCACCAATTTAGTATATTTTACCAAACAGTATTTTATTATAATTTATAATCTTAAAGGAATAAATGCATTCTTCATGAATCTTAGCACATGGCTTTAGAATGGCAAGCAAGTTTGATTTTGATAATGATCTAATGTTTGGTATGTTTTTAATAAAGTTACTGTGATATTATGTATCAAAGGTCTTCCAGATATCATATTAACTGGAAGAAAAGTCTTTACGATACCCAGATTTTTGGGGGTATTCATTCAAACCCTCTAGGATGCACAATACACATTTTTATACAAATACAAAATAATTTCAATAACCATATTGTAAGTTGCCTAGTCTCATAGAACTCAAACTGTAAATTCTGCCTCTCAACTTGATGACATAAATATGTGTTGTTTGTACATCAACCCTTGGTCAAACAATAGGCTGCTGCATATTCTTTCTCTTCACATGAAAGCGATGATGTTGGTTCCTCTCCTTCCCATTGAATGATGCTTATCAACATCGACAAACAGTATCTCTGGCTGATCAACAACTCTTTCCCAATCTACATCACAATATTTGACAAGTGACAATGCATCCTGCAAGCTGTTCCTGCATACAAAATATTGAAGGTTTTCATTTCTTCGAGAAGCTTGAGTTTTCTTTCAACCACTCCATAACATTTCTATAACTTGATTTACAAACATTGACCGTGTGTTCTATTTGGATCTTTTACACATCATTGCACATATAGAGCATCTGGTTGTACTCTAATAAAGACTACTTCACGTAACATCCCTTTTAATCTTTTGCCTTAGGGCACATATCCATTGACAACATCATTTGAGTTTCCATTAGTGTCTCCATGTGTCTACCATTTAAAACTTTTAGAGGAGACTTTCAATGTATCTCTTCATGTTGGGATGATTCCCGTCATTCCCAGGGGATCTGAGACATTGATGTGCAGTTAAAATGTTTGTGTTCCTAAAGAACTACTTTTGTCTCTGTGCAGTTAGACAGCTAAACTATAGTGGAACTCTCCATGATCTGTCATCTCAAACTCCTTTGCTATCTTTAATTTCATAAAATCTCCGGACTCTTAGAACAAGTGATTCTGAAGAACCAAGATGTTTCTCGATAGGTATATTGTACAATTATGATCTACATAATTTGTGTAAACTACAACAAATACTGTAGCCGGATCTCATATTTTTCTTGAGTTTTATATTCTTCTAACTTCCAAATTATAGTTGCAGGTCTACAAACTTGTAGATCAAACAGCTGGACTATGTTAATTATTTAACTTCTGTAATGATTAAAGAGTGAGAATCTGTACAACAGTTCTCAGGCATGCATTATCCAGTCTATTCACGAGATGTTTAGGTATTTTGGTGTCGGTAGACGTTCTAACTATAGAGAATTCACATAGAGAACAGAGAAGAAGTCAAGAAATTGCGGTTATGGTGATACTAGGGATTGCTCATTTTGGTGATCTAATTCCACACTTAGTGTCCTTGGATAGATTATCTGGTATCAAGAGGTATGAGTTGTGATGGTTAGAAGTGGCTATTGTGTATATCATACAATAATGGCTGATGCTATAGTTTACTATCCTGCAAAGTCCATAGATACTCCTCCAAATTTGGCTATTTGCACACTGATTCACTTCTGTTTTTGCACAAATGGAAATTATGCCTGAGAAGAAGAATAGTTATAATATTCTTAAAAATATGTTGACATTTTTAGCATGTTTGAAAGGCTCAAATTGACTAGAGAAGATCAAATAAATTTTGAAGTTTTGTGAAGTTTACTACAGTTTTAAGGATCAAAGTATAAAATCAACGGTATGCCCACCAGAACTGAAAGTATTGCAACTAATATACCAACTTCAACTTTGTTTAGCTGATCTACAAGCTGATAGCAAAATTCTTTAATTTTCATGTCTCAGCCACTTTATGCTCACCAGAACTGAAAGTATTGTAATTAATATACTAAATTTAAGTTTGTTTAGCTGATCTACATGCTGAAAGCGAAAGTCTTCAATTTTCATGATTCAGTCACTTAATATATTAGGGTGCTGAAGAGTACGCATGTTGTAGTTATGTCTCAATTTGATGTCAAGAATAATATGTTTAGTCTAAAACTTGGAAACGGGCAGTGTATATTGTACCCCTGTGCTTTGGCACGCAAGAAAGGACTGACCAAACTAGCATATATGTCATTGTGCCCTGAAAGCTAAGCTGTTTTGCGTGAATAAGGGATGGTTTGTGATCTTTGATTGCTTTTATCATCTATCAAGTTTCCTGCGATGGCTTGTGATGTTCTATGCTCTCCCATCTTGCATGAATTACTTGGCTGTGTTTATTGCCTTCCACACTAACAAGCAGATGTTTACTTTCCAAGTTTCCACTGCAATGGCAATTTCATCTAGAAAGGAACCTGATCAAGTTCATATTTTATCATCTTGATGGCCTGAGAGAACTAGTAAGTCATGTTTATGCTAGTACTTGTTGTTGGGTTGAGTACTACTCTGGTTCAGCTGTGCTGAATTTATTATAGGTAGTTACTGCCAGCTGGCATAAGAACAACATCATCCCCTTTAAAAGGTTCCGATTTTTAATGGGAAGGTTATACTCTCATCAGAAGCATTATAGGACCACCAGCACATCCAGAGACTTTGAGATGGGAAAATATTAATGGATATGCCCCCTGTGCTTAAGGAAAAAGAAGAGGTCTAATAATTTTTTTTCTGGGGAGCCCTGCAATGTCAAAAGGTATCCACTTGTGTTCATAAGTTTCTCCAACTGTTTGGTTTGGGGATTAGAAATAGTCCAGCCAACGGCTGATTATTTAGTCCCTAAATTGTTGCTGCCTTATTTTTTTGTCACTATTTTCTCTTAAACAACCATGCCCTGCCTTGGATTCATGAATAATGGCAAACAAAGGAACTAAGCAACATAATTGTGTGGCTGGCAGATTTGGAGAGTTAAAACAAATTACAAATTTAGAGGTATAGTTGCAACAACTACCTAACTTATGCCAAATAAAATACAAATATGAATGAATTTGAATCATTGAACCAGGTCCATAAAAAACACCGTAAGTGCAAAACATGAGGGGAATATTATAGATTTCTGTTCCATTTTAATCATATATAAAGATTTTCTGATTGTATCCTACTCTTGGTTGGCTTCCCTTTCCCTGAAGCTACTCTGGAAGCATTATGACTAGGGAAATCTCTCTTTACATGGGCAATGCCAGAAAGCACATGGCCATACATACCTTCAAGAAATGAAACTCAGATACTATTAAAACCATTGAAGGTCAGCTTGTCTAAAACCCTTCAACAAATAAAATGAGTCGGTGTTTTGCTGGGAAGGAGCCTTTTGTCTTGTCTTCCAGAAACAACTAATAACTATCAAATTTGTATGCAACAGATTCTTTTGAGTGTCCATCACATAATAATCCCCTGGAAGTTGCAAATTAATACAACAGCTTACTGAATTCTGAAAGCTGCCATTTACTATTAAATTGTCAGTTCTTTTGACAAAATGGAACCTTTTCGTTAGTGTGGATCATGAAAATTAAGTGACTGAATCATGAAAATTGAAAACTTCCAGGTCACTTAATATTTTAGTAATCGCAAGCATCTTCCAGACAACGTTACAGCTGTTCACTTACAATTAGGCTGGGGTCCATGGAGGGGGGCTTCCTAAAAAAATAGAGCATGAGCTGCTAGAGAGTTTTTAGGAATACTTTAAAGCTGGTGGTCCCATGAATTTTATATTGTAATTCAGCTTAAAATTTAAACTCCTAAGTTTAGGGATGCTGGCAGTCTCATGAACTTTGTAGTGCAATCAGCTTAAGTTTAAATTCCTAAATTTAAGCAAGCTGGTGGAAAAAAAAATAGTTCTCTCTAATATCGAGATGATTGACAAGTGGCATAAATAATTCCTAAGCTGGTGGGGCAAACTCTAGCCCCACCCCATTTTCACCTGCTTAAATTTACAAGGCTAAAAAGTAGAGGCTCTATTTTTTTGGAAAAGATTCCAAATAATCCCTTAGCAAAAAAGTATTTTTAACATGGGACTGTCTCTTCCTTAAAAATAGAGCTTAAGCCCCCCTCATAGAACCCTTGCCTTAGTTTCAGCGTCTTCCAGGCAACTTTACAACAAGAAAGGATTTCTAAGACATGAAGGGTGAGACTACAGCACAAACAGCAGCATTTTCAAGGTTCAGAATCCTTGTTAAACAAAGACCTCCATCAGTCTGCAACAGCAAGCCTATCGTGAACTTGTATCTCAATTTCATATCAGCAATTTATTCTCTCATAAGACCAGAAACAAAATTTGAGGTTGGAATTACTTTGGAATTCATTGGTACATGTAGCAGCAATCTCTATTGACAAAAAAAATTTGGTTAGCATTAGGGAAAAATAATAAAAAAATGCCACAAGAATAAAAAATGCCGCAAGAATAAAAAAATCTTAACCCTAACCATAACCCAGAAACCCCAAAAATCGTATTTAATCAAGATACATAATGGTCTTTTGGAAAATTGTGACTTAATCATGAGTTTTCCGTGATTAAATTGCGATTTCCTGGTCAAAAGATCAGTTTGATTTTCTCGAGAAGACTGCAATATTTTGAATAAAAAATTCCCCGGCTGGCCGAGAAATGATTTATTGCAATTTAATACTGATTTCTGCTTTTATGGACTGCACACATATCAACTTGGTGCCCACCGATCCACTTTGTTACGCATCCGCTTGCCTTGCAATGATGTGTATCACACGCCTCACTGTGTACTTTTTGCTATGCAGTGCATCACCTTCCTCCAATCTGTCTCATCGCTTGCAACATGGAAGGGACAAACCGTATCACCAACTTGCCTTCTCTTGTTGGTGTCTCCACGAGATAACAATTTGCAAACCTTGGGTATGTCAATTAGCATAGATGTTTTGAATGTTTTACGGTGTGCAGCAGATTATAACATGGATGCCTCAAGTATGTGACTTGTTCTTGAAGATTAGCCCAGTGAACCATGTTTTGCTTAATCCTATGGTCTGTGAGATTGATGCTTGTGTACATATAACTATTTAATAATTTACATGCTGTTATTTAGATTTTTATACACATACTTGATTAGCTTCGTGACCTATAGCATGGAATCCCTCGGTTAGAGTGTTAATAATGACAATATTGAAAATATGTGCATCCTAATGTTGACTTCAACTGGTTTGATGAGCCCAACTATTATTATTTATTTGTTACCCACTATATCTTACAATTTGCTGTTTTCTTGTGGATAAAATATTGCTAGTACCACCCATGACAATACAGGATTGTTTAGTCAAGTAAGAGGGGAGTAGGATGAAAAATTGACACAGGTGGAGGAAACTCAAAATTTGATGCTGTAACATTGTGGATGCGCTAAGCCCTTATGAGGATTTTTTAATTCTTACTTTGCGTTTTGATGTGCCAGAGTTCATCAATGTCAAACCAAAGAAATTGAAATTCGTCAAAAATTAATCCATAACCTAAAAAATGTTCAAATTCATCTAAAAGATCATCCATATTGATAAAAGTGGACGTTTTAAGCTTCTCGACCGAAAGGGGAGGAGACAAAAACTTAAGAGATTCTCTGAAATCCACTTTCCTGAATATCGCTGGTGAGAGCCAACGGCTGGTGTATAAAATGGGGCGGCGTTTTCTTTCGAGTCTGAAGCGAGTCCCAACTACTGATACAGGTAAGCCAAAGCTGTTAAGGGCATCGCATATGGCGCAAGGATCGGCATGATCTGGAATGTGACATGGCTTTGAAACCTTTCAATATCTGCCCCGAAGATGCTGAACAAACGCCACTTCATTTCAGGTCTAGTTTGGAGAATTCATTTGGCTTATGGTCAAGATGTTGGGAAGGGTGTCATAAACTTCGCATTTAATATTTAATTGGTTAATAAATGGTCTATTTTTATGCATCATACTGGTCATTATTGCTGTGTATGTTTTGTTATAAGCTCATATAAAGGTTATAAAGCATGTATGCCAATGCAAGTAATGTAAGAGAATTTATGATGGATTGAGGGGAGTTATACTGTTGACTAACTTATAATGTATGTATGTTATGATGTGTCGAATAATTTTTTGAAACAAGGTTATGACGACTTATTTTATGTTATGATAAGGTGTAAACCTAATATAACTTGTTGACCATCTCATAAAGAAAGACATCGGAATTTGGGATAAAATATGATATCACTTTTGGGTCATAGTTTTGGCATGTGATTTTGGTAAAGCATATTTAGTTTATGGTTTGAGTTTGCCAGTTTAAGAGATGTTAGAGGGATGTTTCACAGTAAGTTTGTAGGTATTGTTATATTTTGGAATCACTCTAGATTGATTTTTGGGTGTTTTCTTATGCGAAGGCTTCTTGTTTGAATTGTTCTGTAACGATATCTGATTTATACATTGATTTAGGGTTTTGAGGTTGGGTTTTTTATCAAAAGTATTTTTAGGATACATCATTCTATAATGGTTATACTTATTTTTGTGTTCATATTCTTTTTTCTAATATTTTAGATTGTATTTTTTTCAATTTTTGTTCTAATATATCAGCATAGGAAGCATTTCCACATCTTAACTAGATTTCTGTAAACTGAGAGTTTAATTGCTAATTGTTCGGGACGTGTCCCTGGGCTAAAATCCCCCATCCCCCATCCTCGTATCCGGGTACATTTATTACAAAATTTGTGGCCCCAAAATTACAAAATTTGTGGGAAACGTTCTGGAAACTTGGCAACGATTCTCAAAGAGGACGACCCCCGTCCCCTAGATGATTGGGGACCCCTGTGACATCCCCTAACCGCCGTCCCCCTTTTCCTAGCACATATAAAAATAAAAAAAAGAAGGCTAAAATGTTTTAAAAAAACATTTATTTATTTCTTTTTGTGGTCCCCACGCCTCAGCAATAGTACATTTCCAGGATGGGGGATTAATTGTATTTTGAGAGTGAAATATTGATGGTTGCCATTTTTGTTTAGTTTGTTTCAATAATTTTGAGAGTGAAATATTGATGATTGCCATTTTTGTTCAGTTTGTTCCAATAAATAAGTTATTACATATTAGAGTCTATTGGTTGCTCACATTTTGGAAGGCATGTTGCATTATATTTACAGATCAGACATTTAATAAATTTTTGGGAGGTAATTTTGATTGGGTAATTTAAATTTTCACTGATATGAAAGGTAAATTTAAATTTTGATTTGGAGGTTCAATTTGCTGATGATAGTAAAAGCCCTTTGAAATATGAATAACAGCTTGATAATGAGTTTCACAAACACCCAAAACTTGGTAGTGCATAAAGAAGCTGTTGTAGGTCATAATAGTAATGGAATACTATCAAAATATCTTCCAACCATAAAGAAACAATGAAATACATGCAAACAAGTACTGACATATTGACCATGAAATCTGAATTATGAATGCATATTGAGTATTGACAAGGAATTTTGAACACAAATGTGGTATGTTAAGGTTCTATAGTGTACATATACATGCTTTATCCATGTTTTCATATGAATATAATGTATATATACATGCTTCATCTATTTTTCATATGAACATTTAAATTTCCTATATAGTGTACATATACATATACATATATATGCTTTATCCATGTTTACATATGAATATAATGTATATATACATGCTTTAATTAAAAATATTATTATTTTTATGTTCAGCCTTCTTATTAGAAATATTTATTTATAATTATAATTTTATAAACTGTTATTAATCTTAATATATTTAAATTAAATTAAATTTATTTTAATATATATTTTTTTATTTGAATATATATTAGAATTACAGATTTGTTTTATTCAAATTTAATCATGAATTTCTTTTCTGAATTCTATTAGTTGATGAACTTGTTCTGAATATTTTCTTCCCTGAACTCGAGCACAAAAATAAACCCTGTGATATAGGTTGATTTTATATAATTTAAATGCCATGGTTGAGGTCGTACTGATAAACGAAGGACCTGAAAATGTGAACAAAATCTGGACTTCGTATTTAGTGGTAATAGGTTTAGTTATTCAGAAGTCAGTTTTATTCAGATAAAGCTATGGATATTTGTAGAAGTAAATGATAAAATATTATTTTGGCTATAAATCTCGACTTTTCTGGGGGCTTGATTAAAATATTTGTTCATATAAAGTAAGGAGGCAGATCAAGAAATGGTAGAGCTTTACAAGGAGAGATTTCAGGCTAGCAAAGACTGTAGCCCTGGTTTCCGACGTTAATTATACTTCCAAATGAAAAATTAAAAAATTATTTAGTCCAAACCAAACGAAGAAACAAATCACAAATGTCAAAATGTACTGAAAAGTGGGAAATATTGTTGAGAGCAAAAGTTAGAAAAGAAGTTAAACACCAAAAGGTCATCAACAGGAGAGAAGACTCACAGATATGGATGAGCTCAATGGTAGGTCGCTGAGTAATCACCACTGCTAATTGGCTGATTCAAAAAATACGAGGGATTGCATCTCATCTTTGGAAGAAGAGCAGAATTATATACTCTAAACAAATCATTTTGTTCTAAATGAAGAGACGAGAGGAAAAAAAGGAATGATGCCATCCTTTGGAAGAAAAAGCAATATCTCATTTTCTAAACAAACCATTCATTTTAAAAGAAATGTTTAGTATTTTATGTTAGGAAAATGGTGTCTCAACCTTACATTAATAAAAAAGTATTGTTGATAAAATGTTATTATTGATTAAGTTTCAGAATGCAAAGAATTTCAGGAATAGAATTCCAATTTTTTCAATTTTCAAATTTCAAATTTTTATAAAAAATACGTTCAAATTCGGTCATTAATTCGTACTGTCACTTTTTTATTGAACGTTTTTTTAAAGGTTTTTGAAAAGCGTTTAGGGTTTCTTTGATTTTCGGCAGATTTTCTTTATAAAACACTGCTCTCCGCCTCTGTAAACACACAACGTAGATTTTCTTTAGGGTTTTCGAAGTTGGAGTGTGTGAAGAGGCTGCGGATTGCGTGAAGAGGTCGCAGGGGAGTGTGTGAAGAGGCTGAGTTAAACTGCTGCAAGGGCTTCTTTCTATTCTCCCGTGGCTGCAGGGTTGCCGTCTCTGCCGGGCTTAGGCTGAGTATTACATATATTAAAAAATAAACAAAATTATATTAACAAATAATTTTGATATAAGGCAAATTTTAAACTATTATGTATATTTAGAATAGTATTATATATATTTAAAAATAAACAAATTATTAGAAATATTACATACATTTAAAAATAAACAAAATTATATAAAATGAATTTTATTCTATTTTTTATTCGAATTCGAACCTTGTGACGGAGATTGTTGATATGTGAGTGTGGGGGTTGAAGGGAATACCCCTTGCAGGCTCCAATCCCCTGATTGGCTGGGGTCTAAGAGGTAACACACCTCAGATGGGGTTTTTGGGGGCAGCACCCTTGAAACCAAATTTCACTTATAATTTATTGTTGTGAATCCTAACCGTTTATCATTAGGTTGTAGATGTAACAGTGGATATTTTGTGTATTTTGATTGTCTTGGAAGGCAACCATATTTTATGAGGGCATTGTATTACGGTATTGTATTTGAAGAGTCTGATAGTTGTTGGGTTGCCTCTGGCTCTTCGTTGGTGATACTCTCTTCTTAAAAACTTGTTCTGCAATTATATTGTAATCTGTTGTTGATCGGGCAACTTTTGGAATGTGGTGTTTTTCTGCCAAAAGAGTTTTCCCCACGTAAACCATTGTTATATATGCATGCTATTTATGTTTATTTCTGTTAAGTTTTTATAACTGTTGTAAAGATCTTTAAAAGTTTTGTGTTACCCTCCTCTTAAAATTAATGTAAAAAATTATTCTGCTACCTTAAATACCTTACATAGCAGGGGTTCTTTAGATAAGAGTATATATAAAAATCTTAAAAATAAATTTTCTATAAACAATAAAAAATTGTCTCTAGACTCAGTTTAAACAACGACAATTTTTATTTTTTAAATAACCAGTGAAAATGGTTAACCTTTTTGCAACCTGTCAATGCAAATCCATATTTCCAAATTGAAAATCTTTGCTGAAGAATATGTGAGTGGTTAGTTATATTAAATATATTTATTAGGCCTAAGAAAATGCAGAGTGCTGCTGATCAGGCTTATCAAATATATTGGCCATGCTTTCTTAATCAGTACCTTGCTGTCCACTTTTTGTGTCTTCAATGTTTGTGATCGAATATTGACAACAGAGTAACAATGTAGCCACAGCAATCAGTGCCAAATAACCTTTGTCCTTTTGACTGCTGTGTGAAGTCATTGGCAGATGACTTTTATCATCTAGTTAAGTCATCACTGCATAAGAAATTTTTATCACATGTTATTTAAAATTTTAATCAAGGATGGAAGTAAGCATGAATTTTATCATGTTTAACATGTAGTTAAGTAATCACTGCATGGGAATTTTCATCACATT
This sequence comes from Cryptomeria japonica, assembly GCF_030272615.1. Lineage (NCBI taxonomy): Eukaryota > Viridiplantae > Streptophyta > Pinopsida > Cupressales > Cupressaceae > Cryptomeria > Cryptomeria japonica. Next base: position 137,182,122 of record NC_081409.1, read on the forward strand.
TTATTTAAATATTTATCAACTAAGGATGGAAGTAAGCATGCACTTGCATAAGCGCTGTGCAGTGTTTGCACTTGTTGAATTTTGCATCTACAAATCAGCTCTATATTTATCATTTCTGATGGTATTGCAGGGCAATGTTTGTTGAAGTAATTTATATTAGATACAATATTCTTTGTCGACCAAAATTGCAGTTGCTTGTGAACGTTGTTCAAATTGTTTTATGCATTTCAAGATTGCTTTTGGTGGGCTGCATTGATAATATTTTATTTCTTGTGTAAGATTTAATCCATTAGTCTTAATATTGTGTGTTATGCCGTGTAAGGTTGAACCTTATTATTGGGGTTTTTTAACCTGAGTTATTATTACTAATAGCATCTTTGCAATTAGATGATATGTATATCAGTTTTACAATTTCAGTTTACATAACAGGGAATTGATTTTACAGGCTGATGAGAATGTGGAAAGTTATGCTGGAATCTCATCAAACGCAGAACCAGATAATAGCTGAGGCTAAATCTCTTGGTAGCTCCGTCGGTGGTAGAATGTCTAATGAATTGCATCGACATACAACACTTCAGCTAGAAAGTGAGCTTCAGAGATGGCATACAAGCTTTAGCAATTGGATCAGTGCCCAAAAGGCATATGTAGAAGCCCTAAATGGTTGGCTCATGAAATGCATTATTCAAGAGCCTGAAGGCTCTTTGAAAGGAAGGGTATTATTCTCCCCCCGAAGAATTGGTGCTCCTCCTTTGTTCAGTATATGCAAGGATTGGATTCCTGCATTTGAGAAATTGCCAGAGAAGGCCGTTGTTCAATCCATCCGAAGCTTTGCAGCAGACATCCGAACCTTACATACACAGCAAGATGAGGAGCAACGCCAGAAACGGAAGGCTGAAAACGCTGCAAAAGCTCTTGATAAAAGAATTGCCTCCTTACAAAGGATAGAAGGTAGACAGATTGACCCTCACTTGTCCTCAAATGAAAAATATGAATTGGAACAAGGCCAGGTTATAAGTGCTGATAGGAGAATGTCCATTGATTCATTTAGAAAAAAAGTGGAAGAAGAGAAAGTGAAACATCATAAGGCTATGGAGCATACTCATCACCAAACCTTGAACACTCTGCAGACAGGATTGACATTTATATTTGAGGCATTGACAGAATTTTCTGCAGGCTCCATGACAACTTATGAGCAATTGTATACTTACAGTGAAAGGCCGAAGTTAACTTATGAAAATGGTGGTATGCCACACGTCAGAGATGGTTAAGGTTCAAGGTCCCTATTTCAAGAGGAATGAACGACTTTTATACTGTGTACGTTGGGGTTTCTTGTCTTGGAACCTGAAGTATGCATGAGGAAGCATATGAATATGTAGAATATATATTTTTTTCAGACAGGACATTGAAGGAGCTGCTAGTCTGTCAGGTTGGGCAGGGAAGGATGCCTCGAGTTGTACATTATTTTATTGGAATAGCAGTGAAGGTGAATAACCTGTTTATTGGATGAGAAGAAAAACAGAATTTATGAGTCTGTAAATAACTTGTTGATTATTTGTCAAATTATTGTCAATTATTTCTATACGGAAGTGACATCTTGAAATGAAGTTGTTTTGGGCATAATTCATCATTCGTGGTGAGATCTTGGTCTCCATAAACAGACTAGGAGCGATTCCTAACTTGTAAATGTAATTTTTGATGACGAATGGTAAACATGTAGATTTCATTTCTAAGGGCATATCTCAATACATGTAAATCTACATTGCGAAGGGTTCTGATCCAAACAAACGTGGATGAAGAACGAGGGCTACCAGATTTAAAGAACAGGCACGCTACCCTTCAAATCTGATCATGTTTCAGCAAAGTCCTAATTTTGGCGAAATTTGCAAACAATTTCAATATTTTAGATAAGCTGTGTGACATATATTTAGTTCAGACGTGTATAAAACTGTTGCAATGGCCGCAGAACGGTTTACCTGGTTCATAGTTTTGAATTTTTGGATCAAATAAAGACTTTTAATTATATTTGTTTCAAATAACTGACCATCAAATCTCGTTTTTAGAAGTTTTGTTGGCTGCACTCTCTGGTTTCCCCATGATAAAACATATAATAGGGCATTGCTGCTTTATCGAAAAGAGCATTCATATGGGTGTTTTGGGTACCTATGCATTTCACTGTTGGTGGCCACAGGCATGTTAAGAAAGGCAAGCGTCGGTCCTCGTAGGTAGTTTCTTAGCCCAGGAGTTCAGGCATTTGTATACCATCGTTGGTAGGAATGTATAGCATGCTTTCTGGATTTAAGAATTGAATTTGCCGATTTAGTATTGGCCGCAGAGTAGCAAATGGGTCTTGGAGGGCCTTCCGCAAAAGCCTTAGATTTTCACTGGTCTTGTAACAACAGATTTATGCTTTGTATACTGTAATCATAATGTATGATTGTTAAGGATTGTCGCAAGAAGTAATAGAACTGTAAGGTATAGAAGTGCATGCCCTGCCTCTTTACTCTTTCCTATTATATATGTTTTTGGTACTGTTGTAAATTGTGTTGTCATATTTAAATTGTTTTGTTTTGCATCTAAATTGATATAAGTCCTGAATTTCTTAGTTAATAAACTAATCTCAATCCCGTAATGGTTTAGATTTATCATCTGCAACATTATCTCACCTTTTATTAGATTGCGGATGCAGCTCTATCCTTTTATTAGGCTGCATTGCTATCTTGTCTTTTGTTTGTGAAATCAAATTTTTGAAGGGTCGTCTAATATTATTATTCTGCGAGGTAACCTTTTAAAACTTTGAGAGCCAAAATACTCGAATATCTAGGATCTTGTACCTATAAATGGTCTTAAGGTAGTAGTCCTCATGATGAAATAACATCTACACTCTTATTATCAATATTACAGTACTGCATATATTAGCGTTGACATCATAAGCAGCATGGTTTGTTCGGCAAGTCTTCAATGTAGTAATATCTTGATTCCTGTTGTAACCTTTTTCACACATCGCCACATTGCAAATGGGGATCCTCTCCTTTCTTGCTTTCTAGGGTTTTTGTTAGTGCCCGTGGCCTTCTGCTTCAAGTTTTGCTCGGTTCTATCAAGTTTTGAACGGTTTGAGTCTTAAGGATTGAAAGTCAGTTTTTGCAAGCCAGGTAATAACAGAGTTCGGATACCGTCAAAGTGCCTAGAAAGACCAAAGGACGAAGAACACAATTGATTTGAACGAATTTGAACAACTTTCTATATTTAGAAAGTTTGCTTTTTTGCTTTTTCCTACTTTTTAGAAAGTTTCGTTTTTGACATTTTTAGTCCCATCCTCGGTATGGCTATTTTTAGAAAGTTTTCCCTATTTTTTAGGGATGTTTGCTTTTTGCTTTTTCGGAGTGGGGACTTGAGGTTTGCACTAGTACCACTATTTTTAGAAAGTTTGTTTTTTTGTTTTTTCCTGTTTTTTAGGAAGTTTCGTTTTTGGCATTTTTAGCCCGATTCCTGGTATGGCTATTTTTAGAAAGTTTTCCCTATTTTTTAGGGATGCTTGCTTTTTGCTTTTTCAGAGTGGGGACCTAGGGTTTGCACTGGTACCACTGACCTGCTTCGATCGCGATCGAGGATTTCCAAGTTTTGACCTAAAAAGCTAAGTTCCTACATTTTAGGGGTCATGATGCTTCAGATGGTTTGCCTGAGTATGGATTTCAAATTTCAAGTCAATCTGGTTAAAATTGAAAAATTGTGGAATTTTGAGGTATATTTTCTAAGTCTGGTTAATGATTGATGGTGAGTGTTATGGTAGGTGATGAAAAGTCCGCCCTCATGGAGATATCTTCAAAGTTTGAAGTCCTCAAAAGTCCGCCTTGGTGATACTTCCAAACTCCGCACAAGGTGCTGATGAGTGGATGTCTAAGAAAGTTCGCCCTTGAAACATATACCTCAAAAGGTTCGCCCATGATGCCAAGTCTTCAAAGTCTTCCCATGAAGATCACTCAAAAGTCCACCCCCTTGGAGGTAGTTTTAAAGTACGCCTTGAAACATGTGTCTGAAACTCTGCCATGGTGGTGATCTCTTCAAAGTCCGCCATGAAGTAGGAAGCACAAAATTCTGCCCTCATGGAGATGTCTTCAAAGTCCGCCCTCTTGGTAGTCTTCCAAAACTCCGCCTTGGATGTAGATCAAAAGTCCGCCCTCTTGAAGTCTTCCAAAAGTCCGCCTTGGTGAAGTCATAAAAGTCCGCCCTACTTGGAGGTAGTCTAAAAGTCCACCCTCATAGAGATGCTTCAAAAGTTCGTCCAAGCAACAAGAAAGATGCTTCAAAAGTCCGCCCAAGTCAAAGGTGAAGCCAATACTTGCTAAGTATTGAGAATAGGGAATATTCTTTGGTGATGTCATCCAAATCTTCATGGAATTTGAACTGAATCCCAAATTAGAAAGTTTGTAGGAGGATAGTTGAAAGATCAATTTCGGATGTATAGACTAAAATCAATTTAGAAACTTGCACAAGAAGAAGATTTTCGAACTTAAAGAGATGACAAGCCAACTGAAGTATAAAATGAAAACTTTTTTTGTGGATACAATGGACTGAGGATGAATTAGAAACATGAATTGGAAAAAGATCTGCGTGTTTCTAGTTGCAGATTCGAACTTCATTACAAGTACATTCTTCAGTTCTTCATTCTCACACAAAAGTCTGAACTTTCTGAGCAAGTTAAGAGAAATATTGAGAGTTATTTTGCAGATTGAGGGTTATTTCAAAGAAGATTTTGTAGATTGGAGGTGTTGCAAGGTGATCTCTTGCAGGTTGAGCGAACGTTTCAAGGAATTTTAATTTATCAACCTCATTCTTATCAAGTATCTACAGATTTTTGGAGTTGAACCAGTTGATAGAAGGCAAATTAGTCAAATTTTTTGAGTTTTCTTGAAATTCCTTCTATCTTCTTGCCTTATTCTCATTCATTCGAAGGTGAAGTTGGTTTTAAATAAAGATTTATTACATTTTCTAAGTTTTCCAGATTTGATGGAGGTGATTTTTGTGGATTTATCCAAATTTTCAGTAAGAAAGATCATTTTTGGACTAAATGGGATGAGGGTTTTCAAAGTTATAAAACTTGGTTTTTGGATTGCAATCATAAATGTCCCTAGAGTGGGGAGTTTACATGTGAAAATTCCATTTGCATGACTAAGTATGAAAGTGAAGTAAAAGCTCCAAACACTTAGCCATTCGCAAACCTCGAATTTTTAATCTAAGTTTTGATTTCTAACTTAAGCTTCATGTTTATTCGCATATTTCAGGCATGATGAATTTCCAAGTAGACAAGGATGCTCCTCCTGAATTGAGAATGAACTCAAAATGGATGAATATCAACGATACCAACCTCGGGCATATCAATCTGAGGGAGTTCAAGAAGCGGATGTTTGGCTTAGATAACCTTGTGCCTACCGTGACTGCACGAAAGATGATGAAGAGTGGTATCGTGCATGCTGCTAGCTTTCTCCCTACCATGCAGTGCACAAAGTTGGTAGCTGAGTGCGCTAGGCACTACAACCCTGTTAGTAGGGATATTGTCGCACCAGATGGAAGAGTGTTGGCAAACATCAGCGATGAGGCCATAAGGGAAGCTTTCAGAATTCCAGAATATCATAATGCTATATATGTGACCAAGGATGAGGCTGATCGAATGTATCAAGATCATTTGGAGGAGTACGTCACTATCATTAATCATTCCTGGCTGGACAAGCCAAGGAAGGGTGCCTCCAAACTACAGAGAAAGAGCTTGATAAGGGCATATTTCAAAGAGGATATTGAAGATATGATTGCCCCGTTGAACAGGATAATGGGTAATCCTCAAGGCGCTCCATTTGAGCCTTGGATGTATTATTTCATAAATGAAATAATGAGCGGAGTCAAGATGATAGACTAGGCTCGGATGATAAGCAATAACTTAGACAACCAATTGAGAAATCTGGAGGTAGATAGGATTTTTTACATGAGTTCATACTTGTTCTATTCCCTGGCTAGAACCTACAGATACAAAGGCCTCACCTGTAGAGGGGAAGTGGGAAATAAAGAGAATCAATTTCTTGTCTATGATTGTTATCCCCAGCTACACATGGAAGAAAAGTTTCATTTCAAGAGGGTAAATGATACATTTCTGATGCACATCACATGAACACTGCAAGGTGGATTACATCAGAGACTATCTCAAGAGTCTATGGACTTCATAAGCAGATTGGGGTATTGGTATATTCAATACCCGAAGTTCACCTATATCAAAATTCAGGGGTTTTCCGGATCTCCCTATAAGCTCCCAGCCTACCCTACCAACTGAGTTGTGCTACTGGAAGTTGTGAGGCAACTAGAGGGCTATATGATAGTTCAAAGAGATAAGCAGAAGAAGGCAAGAACCTCCTCTCTCACGATTGGAAATGGACTAGAGACGTGCCCGTCATCACAAGTCGCTACCACTGCAGAGAAAGAGTTGGCTTGGTACCCTTTCTACCAGTACAAAGCCAGAAAAAAATTTGATCCATTCCATAAGATGGAAAGGGTAGAAGGGATGACATTTGAGCACAAAGCTGATTTGGAAGATTATTGGGCCAACGCAGTCGATAGTTTCGAAATTGGGAGAAGATTTTGGTCAAGGATTCCCTTGAGCATGGTGAGAGCAACAAAAGTATTCAGAGTTGCTGATCAAATAGAAGACAGTCCTGAGCTTCAACAGACAAGATTTGAGAAGATGAGGAATGAGCCACTGGCCTTGGTTGATTGGTCAGAAGGAGAGAAGTCAGATTTGGCAGACCTCATGAGATCAATGGTCGAATACTCCAAGTGGTGGACATCTGAGAAGACGAAACAATTGAAGTCCAAAGGTGTTGTCCTGACTTATGATTTAATGAGAATAGATGAATTTTTGTCCTCCAACCCTTGTATCTTTGCAAGCAATGCTCAGAATCCAGAGAGTGTTGGGTCCCGGAAAATGAAGGAATTAGTTGGAAGCTCTGGAAAGGCCAGGGGAAAGAAAGTTGTAGGGGAGAGATGTGAGTCCAACGAAGGTCATTCCATTCTGAGTGCCGCATCTGCTGTGCCTGACTAGAATGCAGTTGAAGAGCAAGAGATGGACACAAATATGGGGAATGATGAAGTGAGAGTGCCTTCTCCTTCGATCGAATAAATAATGAGACAAGTTGTCCAAAGCCCGGACAAGGAACAAGTTTCAAATGCAGCCACAAAAGTTGAAGAGCTTGAGCCCCCAATAGTTTTCCTTGATGGTATAGTTACTGGACCAGGAGGGACAGATGATGGATTTGATCAAAATATTGTGGAGCAGTCAACCTTTCCTGATTGGTTGAGAGAAAGGATAAGGGCTAAGGTTCCTAATGAAACCCATTCTGAAGAGAATACAACAACATTTCTGGCAAAGGTGAACTAACCAGTCGTAGTTAAGCCACCTAATCTAGCTAGAAAATTCTCGTTGATTCAGAGGGATAGTGCAGGGTTTAAGATAGTATAGCTGTGCCAAAGGAAGGAAAAAATCGGGACAATATTGCCCCAAAGGATTATAAGATTACTACTGTAGAATTGGGTATGCCTACTCAGGACCAAGAAGTCTAGTACTTTGACGACTCTTGCAATGCCCTCAAGGCAAGGCTAGCTAAGGAGAAGGAGAAAAGAAAGAAGGTTGAGGAAGAGAATCAACAGTGGGGGAAATATGTTCTCCATCTAACTAGGCCACTCAACCATGAGATACTAGTCACCCCTCCGCAACCTCTTCAGCAAGAGTCAATGAAAGATTACGAGGACATGAAGGGCACATTCACGCAGGCTAAGGAATGGATCTCAGATGCTTCGACACGCGCTGACATACTTATAAACAGTTTAGTATTAGCACAAGAGTCGACTTCTTCATTGGTCATCTGAATTCAGGACTTAGCTGCAAATTGGGAAGATGTTGAAGAAATCCAAGATGAAATACTTCCACAATTGAGGGTTATCCGAGGTCTGTCAAAACAAAGCTTGGTAGATGCAGGTGTCATACAGGCTGGGGATAGGTATGACTTTAACACTTGGTATTATGCTTTGGTCACCAGGATTGAAGTCCTGAAGAAATCCGAAACTAAGTGTTTTGAGACAGAGGAAAGTGTTAGAGAAATTTTGAGTAAGGTGTTTCGTGTAGCATCAGAGATCTGAAAGAAAGAGGGTATACAAGAAAAACACCTGCAGGCAGAGAACCTGAGAGCTAAAATTCAGTCGAGCTTTTTCAAAGACTCGAGGATGATCGATAAGGGTGATCTCTCAAGGATTGCAAGTTTTCTCCTCATTGACGAGAACTTTCTTGTCCAGACAATTGAGTGGGAAGGCATCGTAGCCACGTGTACTAATGATGTGGACATCATCAACTTCTAGATTAGTAACCTACCAAGTGTCACTATGGAAGAGGTTAGGCTCATCGTGTCCAAATACATTGAGTCTGCAAAAGGGGAAACTGGACACTCACCTCAGTGACAATAGCAGTTGTGCCACTTGTCATGTTCTTATTCTTTCAAACTGATAGAGTCTTGGGAAACCCTAATTAGGGTTTATAACTTTCAATCTGGGCCCTTGATCACTGTTTGATATCAACCGTTCATTATTTTTTTGAAAACTATATAAGGCTACCTCCTCTCATTTGGAGAGTGTGAGGTTTTTGATATATTGTTGCGTGAAGGTCATATTTTCAAATAATATATTGCATGTGCGCTTTCTCTTAAGGCTTTGTAATCTCTATTGTTTGAGTGATTAGCATGGTTTCAATTTCCTCAACACATTAGTTAAAGTTAATTTAGATTGCTTTCATGTTCTTAGAATTGAATGAAGGATTTGATAAGTATTAATTAATGGTGTATCTCTGCTCATACTTCTGGTGAATGGATGATTTCCATCTCACTATGCAAAGTTAGTCTGAGCCTATCCTCTGTGCATGCCAACATTCCAATCATAAGCACAACTCGTTGAAGATTGCACCCACTTTGTGTAGTTGTCCTCAGTGTGGCAAAGCAAAGTGCAGTTCCCCGAGAGCACCCAATTAATACTGTCTCTAGAATTCGTAGGATTAGATCAACTTTCTTAAACCCTATCCCTTTTTCCCTTTTTGAAATTCTAAATCTCGAAAATCCCCCCCAAAAAGAAAGAGCCTAAAATTGATAAATCTAAGTCTAGAAGCTTGAAAAGACATTCATAAACGTAAGTCCCCCTTGAGATTTTTCAGCAAACACTACCCAAGTAGCTATCCCACTAAAGTCGCTTGTTCGCACATATAGGCCTTGGAATCATTAGTGATTTTTCAGGAGATGATAGAATACCTTTGGGTATCTTATTCTAATGTTTGGTAGATGATAAAACGTACACCAACAACTCCTTATCAAGAAAGTTGTACAACTTTTTGTCTGCAGATAACAGACCTCACCATGTTTTTCTGGCAACCCTTTGTTTAGACAAGAGTATAGACAAAGTCTAATTGAATCTTGAAGAGTACATTAGTAGACGACCACAAAAGACAATATCCTTGCATTAATCAATACTTGTGATCTAGTCCAGACAACTCTAGATTTATAGTGCCAACTCATTATAGTTTTAGTAGAAGATCCAATTCTTATTTCTCGATTCTAATCATCATTCATAATGGACAATAAAACATTATATTGACAATACAAAATTGACAAAGAGTAAAAGTGCTTTTTAAAAAAAAAAAGAGGGTAAAAGGTGGAAACCTCAAAACTTTATGCAATGCTAATACAAAATAATGTAACGATAACCCAAAGGATCTAAAATTACACTTTTTTTTTTTTACATTCCAATCAATACATGAGATCATGATAACACATTAAATACATTCAGGGCAACAATCAATTAAATTATCATTACTCACAATTTTAATTGTATCATAGATAATAATGGAGTTAAATAACTAGCATTATTTGGTGGCATACCTCGTGGGCTCTATGAGATAATGTAGAATTCTCTTCCATTTCTTGCTCTATTTTGTTTGAGGTGCAATGTGATCCTCCATGTAGATTATTCCCTATCCATCCCTCCAAGCAGATTTTGTGGCTCGTGGTAAGAGAGACATTGATTCGATCCACCTCCTAAAGTCTAAACACCTAAGGTGTTGACTGCCCCAAGGTTCAGAGACTTCAAACATGTCATATCAAACTATGAGTTACTCAAGTTGTTTTCTATCCATTCCCATTAGAAATTCTCTTTTCCGTACAGTCCATCGAATGACTAAGCAACAAGGTCATCCATCGCCGACATGCAGTTGGCCCTTGGGGCCACATGCTCCTGGCGAAATCTGTCTAATTACCCTATGTCAACATAGGTATCCCTCGTCTGCATGCATTTGGCGCCATCCATCTGCTATCTAGGGGTATGACTGATAGTCTAACGGTACAATACGCTCCTTGACTACTGTCAATCTCGAGCAGATAAGCTTATTTAGAGTAGGTCATAAGATTTATTCCTCGATGATCACCTCGAATAGAGAGGACGAGTCTACGTCTTAGAGGAACACTTTCCTCTACCTATGCCCTCATAGGATCCTAACTCTATTCATTGACATAAAAGTTAGCACCTGCACTTAGCTTCCCAACCTACCTAATGAAGGCTAGTAATGTAGATGATACCCAGGCATCAGGTGACTCCTCAATAGTCTATTCCAACTATGGTAGAATGAACGAGGGTCTATACACCTATTTCTTCCCAAGTTCTTTCAATGATTAATTAATTGAGAGGTAACAAAACATGACCAGTAAGTAGGCAAGGATAGGCATACATTGGCTACTCATTCTCACATGCTAATGTGATTCTACCATACAGTCAACATAAAAGACATTGCAGTTGATTTATGTTTAGCTGTGGCATAGGTTGACATATCTAGTTGCGTGGGGCATAGTTTAATTCACCCAAAGACTACTCCATCTGAGTTAGGTTAGCCAACTCTTTCTCTATTAGTTTTATTGATCAATCCCTCCCATTCCTACCTTAAAGGATAATAGTCTTATAGGTAAAAATATTAACCTTCATGATGAAAATAACCATTCTAACTAATTTTAAATCTTATTAGTTGGTTCTCAATAATTTAGAATCTTATTAGTAGAGTCTCACGCCCAACGCACCTCTACCATTAGTTCCTCATTTTTTTTTCTAATGGTTGTCCCTTTCATGATGATGAATCAAGGTTGTGTTGATTTAAACTTATTACTTCATCATTCGAAACTACCATTTACTGATGGTAGACATCCAACAATCAAGTATATTGAGTTCAATCTAAGAGGATATTAAAGGTGGAAACTAAAATTTCTTTATGTTGTCATTATTAAGGTGGGTGTTTGGTTCCTTGGAGGCAAAATTTTGGCTACGCTATTAAATTCGTTATGTGTCAAAGTGCAGTTCTATATTGATGAAGTCCTTGATACCATAATAAAGGCATTACCAACTCTTGCACAAACTTAATAGTTTCCCAATTATGCTATCAAACTTATTGCTGCTCTAAATTTGAGCCATGGAATCTAGCAACTAGAGATTGTAGGATCAATCTTATTATGCTATGGCATAGTTAAACGAGCTTATTATGCTATGGCATAGTTAAATGATTCTACTAATTTTCTGAATGCAAGAGTACACGTTATGATCTTACAAAGCTTATAAATGATAAAGCATCACATCCATACCATGTCCACAAAGAACTAATAAAGTAAGACAACAATTGAATTTTCAAATCTCATATATATATATATATATATATATATATATATATATATATATATATATATATATATATATATATATATATATATATATATATATTGTAGTCACACAAATCTGTCTAGCTTAATTAAATAAATAAATGCTATTTATTTGATTAAAAATCCACTAACCATCAGTTAATTAAATAAATATTTAATTAATTCATCCCCAAACATTCTTCTATTAATTAAATAAATTATTCAATTTATTTTAATTAATTCATTAAATCAAATTCAAATCAATTAAATAAATAAAATCTATTTATTTAATTAAATCCCCCTATTCCTCTTTTAAATAAATTAAATAAAACATTTATTTAAATCATTATCCCCCCCCCACTTGCATTTTCCTACAAATGCAACTTGCACACATTTATTGGAATAAATGAATTTTTATTTTAATAAAATCCTATTTTCCCTCACCCACCAAATCCACTTGCAAAATCTAATCCCCTTTTAGATTCTTCTAAACCCTTCCTAATTAGCCTAATCCATCCCCTAATTATTGTCACATTCCTAAGCAAAATGGAGTCACTTCTCAAAGACTCCAAAGTCTTTGAAAAGCATTTAATGCTTTGTGTGCTCAACAAATTAACCCCCAAAGTCTTCAAAAACCACTAATGGCTCTTACATGACCATTTATGGCTCTTACATAACCATTTATGGTTATTTCAAACTTGTCTCCCCAAACATTTATTGTTTTGACCATATTCCTCCATTTCACATTTGCACAAGAGTTTATCCATTGGATAAAAGCTTTATTCTTTGAATAAAGAGTTTATTCATTCAACCAACCTTGACTCTAAATCTCAAAGTCATACCAGACATTTAATGCTTATTCCCTCCCCTCTCAACCTATCTCACATTGACACTTGTCATCCTGGGATTGGGTTGAAAGCCCTCACATGGATTTGAAATCATTCAATCCTGACCCTTGTTGAGATTGCTCAATCTCAACCATCCATTGCTCCATTTTTCCTATAAATAGAGCCCATTTCTTCATAATCCAGATCCTGAAAACTTGTATGCATTTAAGCTATAGGCATTTGTAGAGAGCATTTAGCATAGCAAACTCATGTATTGTCATTTTGGTTAAAATAAATCATTTTAGCATCAATAGCTTAATATTAGCTTCTTTATTTACATTTAGAGCAATATTTCAATCTCAATCCTCCATAAGCATCCATAGTGCAAAAAGCTGCTGAGAGCTAAACTATTTTGGAACTTGGAGAGGAGAAGAATAAGGGAGAAGGAGCTAAGAGCATGCTAAGAGGCATTTGGAGATGCCTCATTATCTTTTCATTAGTTAGATATATTAGTATGATTTTAGTGTCTCTCTTGATATGCCTGTTTAGATTAGTCTTTGATTAAATAACACTAACGATTTTCTTGTGTGTCTTGTGTTGTTTGTCTCTTAGACTAACCTTGTCCATTTTGTAGGGCATCATTTGGTGAACCCGACGTGAATCGAACACCAAAAATATCATCTTTTTAGCAAACTAACATGCCTGAATGTTGAAAATGTCACACAGGTTGCGCTTTGGCGCTATTGAACACGTTCTAGCGCTACCGACACTTATTCTTTTAGCGCTATTGTTCTTACAATAGCGCTATTGTTTCAAGTTAAGTGCTTTTGGAACTGTTTTGGCGCTTTTGGTGTTGTTTTGGCGCTATTGACCTTCTTTCAGCGCTTTTGACTTTTCTGTCTTTATGTTACAATAGCGCTATTGTTTCAAGTTAAGCGCTTTTGGAACTGTTTTGGCGCTTTTGGTGTTGTTTTGGCGCTATTGACCTTCTTTCAACGCTTTTGACTTTTCTGTCTTTCCCCTTCTTTTAGCGCTTTTGTGTTAAATAGCGCCTCTGTTCAAACGCAGACTAGCGCTATTGTAACAGAATGTTGTAAAAATCACCTTGTAACCAAAAAAAAAGTGAAAATTTTAGGCTTGTGGAAGCCCCCCTTGGACATAAATTTTACTAACAATTTGTTGTTTGTGCAGGTTAAAACTCACCATTAAAAATCACAAATTTTCCTTTGGTGCATTAAAACTTGAACACAAACAAAATTTCATTGCTTTCTAGTTAGGATCACTTGTCTTTTGGTGCTTAAAATCAACAAACAAATTTGATTTCCTTGCATCAAACTAAAGAATTTACAAATCCACACTTCAAATTTGGTGCACATAAAATACACAATCCACTTGTTTTGATTTTTGCAAGCAATTCTATTTCAAGCAAACGTGTTTTCATTACGTTGACCAGGATTTCAAATTCTAGAATACAAAACACATTGCCTTTGAAGGTTAAAAAGAACACCATGACTATTGGAGAAACATCTCCAAATAGTTAGATCACATTGCAATGGTGGATTAAAAAGAATAAGTGTCTTTCGGGCTTGGCACACTTGTGCAAAAATTCAGTCGAGTGGTCCTACCTCTAACACACACTATCCTCTCCCTTGGCTTTCGTGGTCCTAGGTGCAAGAGAAAAGTGTTAGTAACACTCAAAATTTTATCTTTTTAAGAGAGGCCTACCAAGGGATTGATACTCTTGGGAACAACCTCAAGCGGTAAATCCTTTGAGCCGCTATAGAAATCAGGTGAGAGCGAAAGCTGTAGCCTTGGGTATAGCCGTTCCTATAGTGTAACTAGCCGAAAGGACAAATGGGCCCCACCACCAGTTACAAGGCTCTGAAGTGAGTCACTGCAGAATGAACTTATGTCCAAAAACATCGAACATGAATAAACACCTTTAAGTAGTATCCCACCCGTTCTATTGATTGAGAATATTTGCGATATAATTTAGTGCAAGAGCATAGATGGTTTTGCTCCCAAGATACTCACCATACATATTTCCTTGAGTAGAAACATAGCTTTTTGAAAAGTCACTTGTGGCTTGATAAAAGTGGTGACTCCCCTATCATAGGGATCATCTATTTGTTATGCTTGTGCAAGACTTAGTATATCACATCCTTACCTGCCACAGTGGGATTCATAAGGTATGTAGTACCAAAGTCGAAGAAATATCAAGATGTGGGCTAAATTTATCACAACTGGCCATTTGACCTTAGGGATAAAAAGTGTTTGAAGTGTGTTCGTTTTAAAGACCAAGTGCAAATTGAGCTGACTTCAGGCTTTGGAAATACGCCTTAAAATACATCTAAAGGAAGGGTCATATACAAGTCCAAGGATTGGGTTGATCTAGACCCATACTCATTTGTGCCTTTGAGGGCAACATTCTTGTGTTTGTGTGCTTGCTTTGTTTTCTTGTCAAAGAAACATCAAATCAGAAAATCAATCCCAAAAACAAAGTATTCATCCAACATCTTTCAAAACAAACAAACACATCAAAAACAAAAAAAACTGCAAACAACAAAGAGTCAAAATTTTATGACCATTCTTCACATCTTGTGAAAGAAGAAGCATCATCAGAATATCAACTTGAAAAGAAGACCATTAAGCTCAAAGGCTTTGATCAAAAGGAGGAAATTATTCTATATCAATAGACAAATCTTTGTCTCCCATAGAGTTTTTCTGCGTCACATGCGTCTCTACCTTCAAGGCAAAACAAATGAATTTGATTCAGAATCATTGAACCGCAGAGCTTTTATGCAATATAGAGCTTTGAGTTATCACAAAAACCAAGGAGGTAAGATTAATCCCAACTTTTTCCCAAACATCGATATCACCTATAACACAACTCGAGAAATACCACCAACACCTGAAAGGGAAGAGGTAGAGTTTGTCCCATTTGTGACACAAAGTTTTTATTAAAGTTGAAAACATTTTCATCCATCATCTTATTCATACATCATCACTTCATCATCAATCCGTTCCAACTCTCAAAACATTAAGAGGTTCTTGCTCCAAGTTCTCTTTTTAGATATTGCTTGAATCAAACACTTTGCATCACTTTTTAGATTGTTTCTACATCTAGGATAAGCTCATCCTAAGAGACACATCTACGCAGGTTAAAACTAGTTCATGAGTGAATCCTCTCATTACTAGGTAGTTCAATCTGTAATACATCTCAGATTTCTCTACACCTTATCACATCCAAATCTTACCAAACAAGCAAGCAATTCAAAAAAAAAGGAATTTCGGTTACATCTACCTTAAAAGTGCTAGAGATCCACATGCAACACAATTCACCAATCATCAATCTCTCATTTCATAAAAAAATCATCATCATTTTTACTCAACTTCAACAAAGACTCATAAACAAAATGGCTCAAACCCGATCACAGTCAAGGCAACGAGAAATAGAAATAGAAGAAGAAGAAGAGGAAAATCTCAATGAATTTCAAGAAGCACTTGGAGGAAATGCAAATGATGAAAACCCAAGTACTCCTACTCCTGCAACAATAGAAAGGGCTCAGCATAACCCTCTCTTTAACAGACTGTTTGACAAAATACTCAGGAGTAATGCGGATGCTCACTTCTTAAAACTTGCTCAAGAAGGAGCCAAACTCCCCTCTGACTTCGATCTTGCCCAATCAAGACAAGCATCAGAAAGACAAAGTCGCCATGAAGAGGAAAGAGGTAGAGATCCCATCAGATATAACATTCCTCGAGGTAACCCACCACCTCCTCCTCCAACTGAAATGGAGATATTGCGGCAACAAGTCGAGAATCTCACCCAACAACTTCATAGTGGTGTCAAGACCAACCAATTCTCACTCAATGACATCTGTCCCTATCCTTTTGATAGGAATCTTTATATGCCACCCTTTCCACGAGGATTCGAAACACCCAAATTCAAAAAATATAGAGGAAAGGGAGATCCCCGTGATCATGTCAGAGAATTTCATTCCGCTTGTCTCGAAGTGGCATATGAAGACACATACCTAATGCACCTTTTTCCCCAAAGCTTGGGAGGAACAACCACATCATGGTTTTCCCGACTACTAGGTGGCATTAGAACATTTGAGGAACTCATCCAGAAGTTTCTAGCTCATTACTCTCATAACATTGAACGCAACATTACCATGGCTGATCTGTGCAACACTAAACAAAAACCAGGTGAACTATTCTCAGTATTCCTATAACGATGGCACCAAATGTCTAGCAGACGTTCTCTTCAGTTACTTGAACGAGAACTAGTGGAAATATTCATTTCCAACTTAAACGAAGAAATGGAATTTCACCTGGATGTCAAAGACACAGACTCTTTTAATGATATGATCACCAAGGGTTTGAAATGTGAAAGGGCACTTATCAAGAAAGGACTCATCAAAATCTTTAATGAACCAAAAGATGGTCCTCGCCCACGTTTCAATAGCGATAAACCAAGCTTCTGGAATAAAAACAAGAATATCGTCAATGATGGGGTTGTGGATGCCCGGACTATCCAAAATGCACAACCTGTGGTTCGGTTTGCAGGACAAAATCCTCCACCTCAGAATACCACAAATGTTCCTTCCAATCAAGGTCGCATCACATCTCATGATGAACCTAGACCTCGTCAGCAAAAACAGAAACAAACATACACTCCCTTAGGGGAACCCATTGAAACAGTATTGAGACAACTCATTTCTCAAAATTTGGTCACTCTACCTAAACTATTAAACTATGAGCCTCAAGTCAAACCGACATGGTGGAGAGATACTGAACACTGTGAATTCCACCAAGGAAGAGGACACAAGACAAGTAATTGTCACCGGTTAAAAGATCTTATTCAGGATCTTATTGACCGAGGAGAAATTGAAATTGAAGGACATGACCCAAAAACAACAAATAATGATCATCTAATGTTCAAAAATCCACTTCCATCACAAGATCAAAGGGGTCCTTCCACTTCCAGGTGAGGCACTGATACCACAGATTATACACAGGTTGCGTATAATTACACTGTAAATCATCTGTATGATGCCAGTGAACAAGTTGCAACCATAACCTTCAAAAATCCCAACTCAAATTGCAATGTTGTTACACGTCGCGGTAAGGTTACCATAAAGGCAGCTCCACAAGGCACCACCTCCATCCCAAAGCAGTACAATCTTGTGGAACAATTAGACAAAACCCCTGCACTTATATCCATTTTAGAGCTTTTGTGCCTATCGCCATCTCATAAAACTATCTTGGATCAAGCCCTCCAAGAGGCGTCAGTCCCTACAAATCTGAATACAGACCAATTTCAAGCCATGGTTGGAAGTCTAAAGTCATCACCTTGTCTCACTTTTTTCGAAAGTGACAACTCTTCTTTCCAGCAACCTCATAACGCCTCACTCCACATCGAAGGATTTATTAACCAGCATAGGATCAAGCGAGTCTTGATCGATAATGGAGCAGGCCTAAATATTTGTACACTACAGTTGGTCACAACATTGGGATATGCAATAGAATCAGTGGATCCTCGTAAGAAGATCACAATCAAAGCCTATGACGATGCAGAGC
This sequence comes from Cryptomeria japonica, assembly GCF_030272615.1. Taxonomy (NCBI): domain Eukaryota; kingdom Viridiplantae; phylum Streptophyta; class Pinopsida; order Cupressales; family Cupressaceae; genus Cryptomeria; species Cryptomeria japonica. The sequence goes on from NC_081409.1 coordinate 137,200,282, forward strand.
GTTCATCCAAAGGAGCTGTGGTACTACCAATCCGAGTAGGCCCCGTGGTAAAACACATCATCTGTCAGGTTTTGGACCTTCCTCTACCATACAATCTATTGTTAGGGAGACCCTAGATACATGCCATGCAAGCCGTTCCATCTACCTACCATCAATGTATCAAGTTCCCACATAACGGTGTAGAGATCACAATCCTGGGCGATGCAAAACCCTTTGCGTATTGCCATAATATCAGCCATCAACCAAAGATTACCATTCCTAATAATAGAGAAGCCATTTCCTCCACATCATATATAAGTCCTGCCTCTCTTGCCAGTTCAAACACCACTATACCCAAGCAAGAAAAGCTTAAAATGAAGATAGCAGAGGAAGGTCTTGGGGAATACAACTTGAGTCAACTCTTTTGTGTGGGACAAATGCCCACTTCTCCTAGAACACATGGTAAACCACAACAGATACTCCAACAACCACTAATCATGCCAGCATGTGCTTTGACGCCTTTCATCCTTGGAAAGAGTCAAGAAGAAGAAACCCAAGATGAGGACTTAGCGGACTGGATCTATAAAGATCCCATCACCACTGATATACCGCAAGTTAAACTTCCTATGGATCGGTATGGCAAAGGTCTCCTCATTATGCAAAGAATGGGGTATGATGGTCAGAGTGCTTTGGGATATTGCAAACAAGGATGACATGAACCTCTGCTACCGAAATTAAAGCCCAAAGGTAATACATGCCTAGGCTTTGAAAAAGAGATTTTTCCTAAATTAAAATTCAAAGGAAAACCCAACAAACCATTATGTCAGCCTACTACAAAAAGGACACCTTTCATTATCAGAGCAACATCAAACACCATCATAGCTGCCCCACCGAGGCTCAAAATCCCAGCACAACCATCTACAAAACCAATCATCCCACCAAGTGAACCAGTAATCCCATCAATAGTACCATTAGCAACAACAACTGTATCGGAACCCGCAGTAGTATCCATGGCACCAGCAGTTCCAGTAGAAGCCACTGAGTCAACATTACCGATACTCCCTGTACCAGATACTTTAATCCCCATCAACCTTCCTGCAACACCAATCACTACAAAGGTACATCGACCAATCACACCTGCAGTATTTAACTCAAAAGACATCCCAGTATGGTATAGTAATCGGATGCTGGAAAGTGACTCAAAGACCGACTCACATGAGTGGGAATTTGATTCTGTATAGCTTAACACTTTAGATGAGGAAGATGCATCACTACCTCCACCACGCAAAGACATCCCTGTTTACGGAGAAGCACAGATAAAGACCACTTGGGTTCCTGAACTGGAAACATCTTTCACAGACCCTACATCTCATCCTACGCCTGATTCTGACAGGGAGAGTACCATTAACGACCTTCACCATAACGTCTTAACCCTCACTGATACATCTAATGCACTTAACCTAATCGATGAAGTAATGCCCATTATCCACCCTGAACTCATCGAATGGAACCAACCAAATTCCCAATGCCTTGACTTCTTCCAAAACAATGAGGCCATCATTGACTTTTTGGAATTAAGGGATAACCTACCAAGCGGGGATCACAAATCTGGATTCACCATAGAACTTAATAGCGCAACATACTTCGGGGCACATGCCAAACCTTTCAGCTGCAAAAATATAACAATAAAACATGGATCTTCCAGTGAAAACCACACTGTGGCACTGTTTGATTCGACAAAAGTAAAAAGAAAGAGCGTATCCAATGGTGAAAACCTCTCTGAGGTGCCTGAGGATGAAGGGTTTGACATTCTCCCTGCTAATGCATAATAGGAACGATCAACGATTCTCATCGAGGAAACCAAAGAATACAATGTGGGGACTCCTAAAAATCCTCACCTCATACATCTGGCATCTCTTCTCACTCCAGAGGAATAGCCTAAGTTTATAGAGTTCTTCCAGAAGCGTCAGATCAACTTTGCATGGTCATATGCGGACATGCCTGGGCTTGATCCTGATTTAGTCATGCATCACCTTACCGTAGCAGAAGGAGCCAAACCTTTCAAGCAGAAGCTTCGTAAGATGCATCCTCAGATTGCAGTACTAGTCAAAATAGAACTCAAGAAACTCCTAGATGTTGGTTTCATTAGACCAATTGATTATGTAGAATGGATCTCCAATATTGTGCCTGTCGGCAAACCAAAAGGGGGCATCCGCATTTGTACTGACTTCAGAGATCTGAATAAGGGCTGTCCTAAGGATGACTTCCCCCTACCAAATATCGACATCATAGTGGATCTGACAGCGGGACATGCCATGCTTTCACTTATGGATGGCTTTTCAGGATACAATCAGATAAAGATCGCACCAGAAGATCAACATAAGATAGCCTTTACATGTCCATGGGGCACATATTGCTGAAATGTAATGCCTTTCGGTCTCAAGAATGCAGGAGCAACCTATCAAAGAGCAATGACCACCATCTTCCATGACATGATGCATACTATGATGGAAGATTATGTGGATGACTTACTAGCAAAATCACTCACTAGATAAAATCTTTGATAGACTGGAACAATACCATGTTCGACTGAACCCAAAGAAATGTGTCTTTGGAGTAACCTTCGGGAAGCTTCTAGGATACATTGTCTCAAGCAAAGGCATTGAGGTATTCAACAAAGGTAAAAGCAATCATGGACATGCCACCACCAAAGAATATCAGTCAGCTAAGGACATTACAAGGACGACTTCAATCCATCCGAAGATTCATTGCACAATTGGCTGATAAGTGTCAGCCATTCACACACCTGCTACACAAGAACATCCGCTTTCAGTGGGATGCCCGGTGCCAACAAGCATTTCAGACGGTTAAAGACTATCTCATGAATCCACCATTGCTGATGCCACCAGATCCAAGTAGACCATTGTTACTCTATATCTCAGCAACAAGTACAACATTGGGTGTACTACTGGCACAACATTATGCAGAAGGAAAAGAGTGTGCTGTTTACTACATCTCTCGCACACTGGTGGGCTATGAGCTCAATTACACGCCTATTGAGCGAGCTTGCCTAGCATTAATCTTAGTAGCCACTAAACTAAGGCACTATCTATTAACACACAATTTACAACTCATTGCAAAAATTGATCCACTCAAGTATTTACTCAGCAAAGCAGCATTGACAGGCCGCTTGGCCAAATGGGTGATGATTCTAAGTGAATTTGACATTGAGTATGTAGACCGTAAAGCTATCAAAGGGTAGGTTATTGCAGATCAGTTGGCTGATGCACCTCTCATAGGTGATCATCCTCTCATTTCCAATTTTCTAGATGAAGAGATATTCATGATTACAACAACACAACCATGGAAACTATACTTTGATGGTTCGTACACTAGGCATGGCTCGGGGGCAGGCATTCTGTTTATCACACCCCAAGGTGACAGCATCCCGAAGTCTTACAGGCTCACATTTCCATGCACCAACAACATCGCAAAGTATGAGGCCTTGATCACAAGACTCAGGCTAGCCGTACAATGGAAATTACAAGAACTACAAGTATATGGCAACTCCCAACTGGTCATTCGACAAGCAACTGATGAATATCAGACCAAGGATGTTAAACTCATGCCATATAAGCAAATGGTGGACACTCTAAAGACATCATTTACTACTATCACTTTTGAGCAGATACCAAGAGATCAGAATTGAGCTATTGACGCTATGGCTACCTTCGCATCTCTCCTAGATCTTCCACATAATTCAACACGCTATGAGTTCTTGGTCGAACAACTTTGGATTCCCGCTTATGATATCCCCAAATCTGAAATGATATGTCGCCTTGTCGGTCCTGAATCCCCATGGTATGGTGAGCTCTACACCTACCTCCGCGATCACACCCTTCCTCCCAACCAATCTAATAACCAACGAAAAACCTTCATTTGCCAAACTGCTCGATATACCATTATTGCTGAAACCCTATATCGACGCGGTCTTGATGGTACTCTCCTTCGATGTCTGGAACAAGATGAGATAACAAAGGCTTTGGAAGAAGTCCATGAAGGCATTTGTGGGACTCATTCAAGTGGTCCATCACTCGCCAAGAAACTCCTGCGCAATGGATACTATTGGCCGTCTATGGAAAAGGATTCCTACTACTTTGTCAGAAAATGCAAGAAATGTCAAGTTCATGGTGAGATGATACATGCACCAGCCCAAGAACTGCAACCAATCACAACACCATGGCCTTTTTGTCAATGGGGCCTTGACCTTGTGGGTAAGATCCATCCATCTTCATCCAATGGCCATAAATTCATTATTACCGCCACCGAATATTTCACAAAGTGGATCGAAGCTGTTCCACTTACCCAAGTCACCGGCAAGCAAATCGCCTCATTCATCCTCAACTACATCATCTGCCGGTATGGTGTACCCATGTCCATCATCACAGATAACGGTCTTCCTTTCAAAAATCAGGATGTTCGTGAACTTTGTGAGAAATTTCACATCCAACACCGCTTTTCCACTCCCTATTACCCACAAGGCAATGGTCAGGCTAAAGCATCCAATAAAAACATATTAAGGATCCTCAAGAAGACAGTCAATGATGTCGGTCGTGATTGGCATGTTCAACTGAATCCAGCACTATGGGCATATCGAACTAGCATTCAAACCCCTACAGGCGCAACTCCCTATTCATTGGTCTATGGTGCAGAAGCTATCTTGCCTATTGAGGTTGAGATACCATCATTACGAGTTTCCTTGCACAATCTCATCGATGATGAAGCATACAGAGTATCCCATCTTCAGGACTTAGAGTTACTCGATGAGAAGCGACAAGCTACATACAACCATCTCAAAGCCTATCAGCAGTGCATGAGCAGAAGCTACAATCACCGAGTTAGATCTCATACATTTGAGGTAGGTGATCTTGTTCTACGAGAGAATCCTCACAACCAACCAAACAGAGAACATCAGGGCAAGTTTGAATCAAACTATTGGGCCCATATGTTGTCACTGTTGTGTTCGGGTCCGGGGCATATCAGTTGGCTACATCAGAAGGAGAACCACTTGCAGATCCAATCAACAGCATGCACCTAAAACGGTTTTATACCTAAGGTATATAGAGCATCAGGCTCCCCTACATACCAAAAAATACCCAAAACATTCAGAAAAATGTCCTGAAGAAAATACAAAAACATTCAAGAAAGTAAGAAAAAAATCATGCATCCAAACGATGAACAACCACTCCGGTGGCACCTTGGGTAAGTACGATGGTGAAAACCTGGCAAACAGGCACCACTCGTAAAGGCTATGGCTCCATTGTCTTTCAGACTTGTTGCGATCACATCTACTTCATACATACATCCATCCGTCCAAAACCATGGCTTGTTATTTGATCTGTAATCAAAGAAAGTACTTCATGATTCTTGCATCCCGCTTTGTCATAGTCATGTCTACACCTGGGGGAAATACCCTTAACCTATTGATGGAAGTGGATTCTACATTGTCTTATGATTCATTAAGTTCTTCATTCAAACAATCATCAAAATACCAAAAACATTGGAAAATGTCTCATACAAAATCCAAAAACATTCAAAACAACACAAAAATAAAAAAACATTCAAAACAACACAAAATACCAAAAACATTCAAAACAATACAAAATCCAAAAACATCAAAAAACCATTGAAAAATCACACAAAAACATGGCAACACCTTGTACATACTCATCCATGCAGATACCAAAAACAAGCATTGACAAAATACTCACATGATGACCATTTACCAATCAAACCACACAATCAACATCAACACTCAAAACTGTCTTTAACAAGGATGCATCCTTCCTTACCAAAACAAAGACAAAAGTGACGTTTTCTTTGACAAGAAAATTATGTTAAGCTATCAAATACTTGGTTGATTTGTGAGTACAATCATTTGTTTATCTGTATCGGGATCTTTCAGCATTGTTTTGTATTGTTTGCGCATTATTTTCGATGAAGTTCTGGCGCATGTACTCATGGTGTCTACGTGGGAAGTTCACCAAGCTACGTGATCTTATGCCAAATGTAGTCATAGATCATTACGGCTTGCTGACTACAGCGTATACCTCGACCATATGAACATGAACCATTACCAAGGATCCATATTCTTTATTCTTTATGTATATACTGTTTGTTTGCAGGTACAATGCTCTTCCCTTGGTTCCTCCTACCTCATCCAAACTGGATAAAGGTTTTTATCTCTTAGTACGGTATGTACTTGTCTCATGATATGATCAGCCTAAGATCAAGGAGGACGATCCAAGTCATGCATGAATGGAGATAATCCTTGTCTGTTCCGCAAGTAATACTCTGGCCGACTTGACCCTTATATCAAGTCATTTGTATTAACTTGCTATATTAAAATCCATGTAAGGAATACTCAGGTCATCTTGAATCATTATGTGAAGATGCTTGTATTCTCTTCCAACATTTTAAAGCTCAATGATGAAAATAGAGCACTATGGATCGTCATTTCATCTCATCTGTTTATATCTTGCATTCCGTTGCATATCACCCATTCATTCATTCATATGTAGGTTTTATATGCAAAAGTGACCATTAAAACTGGTCTTGGATATAATCACGACCGAGTACTCTGATACATCATCAATGCATCATGCAAAGTCTAACAAACTTTGCATTCCTCATGGTCATATCATCATCACATTTAGTTGCATCTTGCATTAAGTACATTCACGTCATTTTAACTTAACATTGCATATAGTTCATTTTTGACATTAGTTTTCATTAAATCATTTGCATCATTGCATCAATCATCAATAATTAGATTCATTCATGGGATCAAATTGTCTTGTGATTATTTTAAAATCATTTACTAGGCATTCATATAGTATCGATTATCCATCATCGTTTTATCATCTTTTATCATTTATTATTGCCTACATTCATTTATAGTTAAAAAGTGCATTCATTCATCCATTAACTAAGTGTCCTATTATGCTCATTTTAAGATTCATTCACATTGCATTCATTTATCCTCTTTTTAATTGCATTAAGGTGCAGTTATTAAAACATTAGTTATAGTATCATCACATTATCATTTGTACTTAAATCATATTTAAGCATTTAGAATCATAAATCCATTTGTTTACAAACCATTGGTTCTTAACATTTTATATCCATTATGCATATGCATTCATTTAACACATTATCATATAAACATTTGTACTTTACATTTTGTTTATCCATATTACATTCATCTAAAAACATCTAGATGCATATCCATACATAAAAATCATTCATCATTACATTAACATCATCTCATCATTATATTGCAAATAGGAAACACCAAAATCCTGTTCATAAATCATCATAAGCATACCTCATCATCATGGCATTACATCAAAACTCAAACAAATCATACATATCTATACCTACATTCATATGTCAGTATCCCACATCATAAATCATCATAAACACATGCATAAAAGAAACATCTCATCAAATGCATACATGTACACAAATCCATCTAAGCAATCACTCATCATCCTGCATAAACATCCATACATAATCAAATGCATATCATCAAAATATGGGATCTCCTCATATATCTCATCTCATATATCAGAGTACAATGAAGTCTACAAAATCGGCTACCAAGAGCCATCCAAGATACAGTCCAAAGAATAAAAACAATGATACAATACATATATGCATGCAAAAATGCTCTATCAAATGCCACTCTGGCCAGATGCTGTCCCAACACCTCCACCTGCTCCACCACTAGTGCCTGCACCCCCTGCTCCATCTCTCTGTGGAGGCCTCATCGAACCACCACTCCCTCCTGTATCCCCTGATCTCTCCCTCCGCAGCGGACCCATCACACCCCCACTGCTGTGCACCCTCTATGATCGCTCTGATCTAGCCAACCACATCTGAGAATAACTGAGAGCTCGCTGACTAACCGACACCACCTGCTCATATAAACCCTGCCAGTAGTCTATCTCCGCCTGTGCTCGCCGCATCTCCCTCATCACCTCCCCCGTAGGCCCCTGTGCTCCTACTCCAACCCGCACTCTCTCCTGTAGCTCTGCCAATCTCTCCACTACACTATCCCTCTCCCGTAGCACCACCGTCAGCTCTGACTCTCGTCCAAATAGCTGCACATCCCTAGCTGCCACCTCCGCCTCCAAATCCTCTATCTGAGTCTGCAAACGTACTATCATATGATCCCGCAGATCTCCAGTAGCTCCCTCCCTGGTATCCATAGCTGCCTCCCCTGCACCACCCTCTCCAGTAGCTCCCTCCTCGGTATCCATAGCCGCCTCACCTGCACCACCCTCTCTAGTAGTCCCTTCCCCTCTATCCATCGGGATCTCTCTCTCCATCCCCCTCCCACTCAGCTGAACTCCTCCCTGTATCAATGGTCCCTATGATATCTATAGAGGCAGTCCACCTCTCCCTCTCCACTGACTCCGCATCCCCAACCCAGCACCTCCTCCACCACCACCTCCTCCATCTCCTCCACCACCTCCTCCACCTCCACCTCCTCCTCCTCCTCCATCTCCTCTACCTACCCTCGGTCCTTGACCTCCTGCCCTCCTTCGTCTCCGTCCCCTCTCATCCTCAAAAGCTGGGATCGGCTCTGCTGGATCAGAGATCCGTAAGATTGGGTGCGCTGCCCGGTACTGTGTGTACTCGTCTGTAACACTGGCATCCACGACCCTCGGCCGTATGTCCCATGGTCTCGCCTGCAGTGTCCGAAACTCTGCCAGTGCCTGATCATATGGTAGCACTGGCCCCCATGCGTACCTCTCCCGAATAACTCGAGCATACTCTCCTGATCCACTGGGCAGTCCTTGCTACCGTCCAAACTGCCTCATCACTCTCCCAGGCACCTATCTCTCCACATGGTATGCAATCCTCCCAATGAGGAATCGGGTCATAAAAACGTAAGGCAGTGCCTCTGCATCATCATTCCATGGCTCACACTCCAAGTATGGCCGCCATATAACTGCATCCAGATCATCTAATGCCCGCCGCCACCACTCTAACTTCCCCAGGTGGGGCTGACTCATCATGTCGCTATACATAAACATGTACGGCTGATCCACTGTGTGAAATCTCAGACTTACTGGTCAAGTCATTGGTAGATGCTCCTAGGCCCAAATATGCAGCAGCATCATGCCCATTTCTAAGGAACCCCTCCCTCGATAAACCACCTCATGGAGCTCCTGGTACATGTGCGCCAGCACGCATGGCCCCCATGCAAATCGAGTCCCCTCGGTCATCATCATCTCGATAACCTGTCCCCATCCGATGACCAAACCATGTGATTGCCTATCTGGACAAAGAAGTCCTCCCACAATACCTGACAAAACTGCTGGTAGAGGCTCATATAAAGCAGCTATATCCTCCCAGGCAATGGAGCCATCATCAATAAACACATCCTCATCAAAAAACCTTTGCACTGCAAGAGTCCCCCAGGATCTATCATATGTGACCAGCTCCCCCCGAATCAGAATCCGTAGGATGCGCCACACATCCTCTAGGGTCACTGTCATCTCCCCTTGTGCCAAAAGGAAGGTGCACGTCTCGCTGTGCCACTGCTCTGCTAGTGCTGTGATCAATCCGTGATTCATACGAATCACTGGCATGTGCATCAACTCATATAGTCGTATCGCGACAATGCAGTCTATCTCCGCCTGTGTCAATTGATCCCGCAACCCCTGTGTCGTAGGATGTTGCTCACGTAACTACAACACGCGCAGCTCCTCTTGCACATGGACATTCATCAATCACCATCAGTTGTTTTGTTTTCAAACTTTCTTAAGTTTCAACCTAGACTATCAACAGATACTTTGATCAAATATCTTCGGGTCTCAACAGGTAAGCAATCATGGCAACCTCGACTTCCACAGGCATTTATCCTAATGACCTAAGTCTTATCAGGCTGCTATGGTTCAAAACAACTCCCACTTCACCTCGCTATCCATCAATCATTGGCATCGGGAGATTTTCTTCATCCAAACTGGGGCATCTCTTTATCCTAAGACAAAAGCGCTATTATACCAACAAAAGCGCTAGTTTCCAAACAATAGTGCTACAACCCTAGCAAAAGCGCTCAATTAGCTATCCCATAGCGCTCAAACTACAAATGCGCTCAAACCACTACACAGTAGCGCTATTAAAGTCCAAAAGCGCTCAAACAAGCCCCCAAGTGCACTTATTAATCAATAGCGCCTAAACTTGCATACAATAGCGCTACAACAAAACAAAAATGCTCAAACAATGGGGCAATAGCGCCGTTGCGGTGCAGTAGTGCTAGTTCATGAAGCAAAAGCACCAAAACCGTAGTTCCAGCACTCTTGCTCCGACTTGACTTGGACTCAGCTAAAAACCTATCAAAAATGCATAAAAATTAAAATTTTGAATTTGCGTACCGCTGGTTCGTAGTTGTCTGGGCGCTGGAACCGTCGAACTCGCTCAAATCTGTGCTCGGTGATCGGTATTGGCATCCTAACTGCTGCTCGCTCCTCCAAAATGTCCCTACCAGAGCTCTGATTTCCAAATGGTCGCGGTCACAAATGATCCTGTTTTCACCCCTTTCACCCCATTTACACCCTTCGCCGTCACCATAACTTCCCCCCGCTCATCGTCGTGGTCCCCGTGAACTTCCCGAACCCCCCATTTCTCCATTTTCCCCCCAATTTCTTCTATTTTTCACCCGTAAGGCTAACTTCTTCTCTTCTAAAACCGTGCCAATTTTCATTCTTTTTCGAGAGATCGCCCGATTTTTTGAAATTTTTCGGCCCATCTCTCCAGGGGGCATACCACCCATTAAATTTACATTTTATGGGGTATTTCTTCACACCAGTTTTTCTTTCTTTGAAACGACGCGATAAACCGCACCGTCTCAAAGAGGGGCAAATGTACTCACACAAATCTGTCCAGCTTAATTAAATAAATAAATGCTATTTATTTGATTAAAAATCAACTAACCATTAGTTAATTAAATAAATATTTAATTAATTCATCCCCAAACATTCTTCTATTAATTAAATAAATTATTCAATTTATTTTAATTAATTCATTAAATCAAATTCAAATCAATTAAATAAATAAAATCTATTTATTTAATTAAATCCCCCTATTCATCTTTTAAATAAATTAAATAAAACATTTATTTAAATCATTATCCCCCCCCACTTGCATTTTCCTACAAATGCAACTTGCACACATTTATTGGAATAAATAAATTTTTATTTTAATAAAATCCTATTTTCCCTCACCCACCAAATCCACTTGCAAAATCTAATCCCCTTCTAGATTCTTCTAAACCCTTCCTAATTAGCCTAATCCATCTCCTAACTATTGTCACATTCCTAAGCAAAATGGAGTCACTTCTCAAAGACTCCAAAGTCTTTGAAAAGCATTTAATGCTTTGTGTGCTCAACAAATTAACCCCCAAAGTCTTCAAAAACCACTAATGGCTCTTACATGACCATTTATGGCTCTTACATAACCATTTATGGTTATTTCAAACTTGTCTCCCCAAACATTTATTGTTTTGACCATATTCCTCCATTTCACATTTGCACAAGAGTTTATCCATTGGATAAAAGCTTTATTCTTTGAATAAAGAGTTTATTCATTCAACCAACCTTGACCCTAAATCTCAAAGTCATATCAGACATTTAATGCTTATTCCCTCCCCTCTCAACCTATCTCACATTGACACTTGTCATCCTGGGATTGGGTTGAAAGCCCTCACATGGATTTGAAATCATTCAATCCTGACCCTTGTTGAGATTGCTCAATCTCAACCATCCATTGCTCCATTTTTCCTATAAATAGAGCCCATTTCTTCATAATCCAGATCCTGAAAACTTGTATGCATTTAAGTTATAGGCATTTTTAGAGAGCATTTAGCATAGCAAACTCATGTATTGTCATTTTGGTTAAAATAAATCATTTTAGCATCAATAGCTTAATATTAGCTTCTTTATTATATTTAGAGCAATATTTCAATCTCAATCCTCCATAAGCATCCATAGTGCAAAAAGCTGCTGAGAGCTACACTATTTTGGAACTTGGAGAGGAGAGGAATAAGGGAGAAAGAGCTAAGAGCATGCTAAGAGGCATTTGGAGATGCCTCATTATCTTTGTTTCATTAGTTAGATATATTAGCATGATTTTAGTGTCTCTCTTGATATGCCTATTTAGATTAGTCTTTGATTAAATAACACTAACGATTTTCTTGTGTGTCTTGTGTTGTTTGTCTCTTAGACTAACCTTGTCCATTTTGTAGGGCATCATATATATATATTCCTCCTAAAGAACAAATGAAATGTAGACTCTATGAGTAATGATTTTACTTCTTTTCCTTCCTAGGTTTCTTCTAATGGACAAGATAGGAAAGGAAATTTAGAACCCAAAGTTCCATTCAATTAAATTTACAAAAACACTAATATGAGGGTTTAATTTTCTTGCAAACAACAATATATCTCCAAATGCAAGAATACCTTCCTAAACACTTTTCATTGCTTCTTACACCTCTGCTAATGCTTTTCAAAACTTTTGTTCTTTCCAAGATAATGTGTTCCAGTCAAGGACATTATGAGGGATTTTATCTTCTGCCTGATGGCAGTTCCTTCCTCAAAACCTGCACCTTCTACTACGTTTGAGGGCTGTCATGCCTCTTAATGGCACGACCAAGCTCTTCCACCATGCCCAACTCTTAACCATTTACTTCAGCTATCTCCTTGTCATGGAAGAAGTAACAACTCGTGCAAATCACAACTGCCTTCACATTTTTATTTTATTTTTTATGCTATGTTTTATTGTTTTCCTTCTTGCTCGATGACCTAGGTGAATAAATTTATTTGTCTTATATTATTTCCTATTCCTTCCTTTCCATGTTTAAAATATTATCACTTCATTTATTCATAATCATTTTATTTATTTATATTCATTATATTATATTTTATTGATATATATTGTTGAATATCATTTATATAAATTTGATCATTTTTTTTTTTTCAATGAGATTATAATTTTATGCTTTTGATCAATTCCAAGTTTAATTCTATTGTCCCCTTATTCTATCAATATAGGCAACAAACGTAATTAAATAGATAACTAGAGTCCTAGGGTAAGACAAACCTTAGGTGGAAAAACTTAATGACAAATTAAAGATGCTAACATGACATTACTGACAATCTCTCTCTTCATCAAATCAAATAATCGATTTCACTTTGCACCTTAGGTACCTGCAACCAACCGTCAATTTCTCACAACTCCACAAATTCGTTAGTTCGGGTTAGCCATAAAATATAATCAAAACATTAAATTAACCAAATCATGATAATATTGATAACATTAATTAATAATAGCATTTAAAGTTTATAACCATCACATATGCACACACACATGAGTTCACTTAACATAGTTAATCATGAAATCCATCTCTAGTCCGAATTACCATGAGGCTAGGGGTCAAGCAAGAAAAAATAATTAGGTTGCTAGGGGATGTGACATACTCCCCTCCTTAGGGTTAAGTCTGCTTGACTAAATTAAACAAGGATATTCTAATTTACTTACATTTTCATCTTCCCAAGTGGCTCCCTGTTCCCCATATTGGTCCTAAAGGATCTTAATTTGCTAGATTGTTCGGTTGTGCAACTGTCTGTACCTGTCTATGATTGCGAGTGGTTCAAGGTGGATATCTCCGGCCTCTTCTACCTGTAGTTCTTGATAATCAATTACATGCTTGGGATCAACAATATATTTCTTAAGGAATAATACATAAAATACATTATGAATGTGAGAGAGAGATGGTGGAAGAGGTATTCAGTAAGCCACATGGCTAGTCTTTTCTAGTATCTCAAAAAGTCCTATGAATCATGGAGCTAGTCTGGTAGCCTTGCCAAACTTTAGTGATCTTTTATGAGGTTTAATATGAAGAAACACCTTATCACCAACTGAAAACTCTCTTGGAGTTCGCTTAGCATCCACATAACTCTTTTAATGATCTGAAGCTTCCTTCAATCTCTCCCTTATAATTTTCACTTGTTTGTCATATTCTTGGAGTATTTCCAACCCAATGGTTACACAATTTTCTAAACCATCCCATCCTATGGGCATTCTGCACTTCTTGCCATACAATGCTTTGAATGCCGCCATTTGAATAGAAGAATGGTATTAGTTATAAGCAAATTCAGCTAGAGTCAAATAATCCTCCCACTTAGTGGGCTGATCCATGGCATACATTCAAAGCATATCTTCCATGATTTGATTAACTCTTTCTATTTTCCCATATGTTTCTGGGTGGTAAGCAATGCTAAAATTGAGTTTGGAACCTAAGGTGGTAATAAGAGAGGTCCAAAATCTAGAAATAAACAACTTATTCCCATTAGAAATAATTACCTCAGACATACCATGTAATCTAATGACTTCCTTGATGAATCTTTTAGACAAAATTGGGGCATCATCCTTCACATTACCTGGTATGAAGTTTGCTACTTTGGTCAGTTTATCAACTACAACCAAAATATTATCATCCTATTGCCGAGTGTTTGGCAAACCCATCACAAAGTCCATAGAAATTACTGACCATTTATGCCAAGGCACATTATGATGGAGGGTTCCTGCATCATGATAATGTTCTTCTTTAACATGTTGATATTTAAAACATTTGACAATATAATCTGCTATCTCTTTTTTCATTCCAGGCCAAATGTAATGAGTTTTTAAATTTGCATATACTTTAGTTTCACTAGGATGTGCTTGGTAGGGCACATTATGACATTCTACAAGAATTTTCAGTCTTAAATCCCCTTCTTTTGGTACACAAATTTGGTGTAGGTAACAGAGACTACCGTCGTTCCCTTGATGGCACTCCACTGGATTAATCCCTTGTTCCATTTCTAATCTTATTTTTTGGAAAAAGGGATCATGAGATTGCATTTGCTTGATCCTTTCTGGCAATTCAAACCTTAACTAGGTGATTGCAGCTTATTTAGCCCTCTGACTTAAGGCATCTGCTACCCAATTTTCTTTCCCCTTAACATAGAAAATATCTATTTCATAATTGCTTAGGAATTCCAACCAACTTCTTTGTTGTGCACTCAAATCAAGTTGTGTGAATATATATTGGAGTCCTTTATGGTCAGTGTTCAACTTGAAGGGTCTCCCTACCAAATAATGTTTCCATACCTTCAATGCATGCACAATTACAACTAACTCTAAGTCATGGGTGGGGTAATTGAGATCACAATCCTTCAATTTTCTCGACTCAAAGGAAATCACATGCCTATTTTGCATTACAACTCCTATCCCATCTAAAGAAGCATCCATCCAAACTACAAATTCTTTTTTTGGGAGATGCACTTGCAAGACGGGTATGGTGGTAAGAGCTTCCTTTAGCTACTGGAAGGTGATGTTGCATTTATCTGTACATCCATTCAAACTTCTTACCCTTTTGTTGAAGAGAGGTTATGGGGCTGGCTATCTTGGAGAAGTTCTCTATGAATCTCTGATAATATCCTGCCAAACCCATAAAACTTCTTACTTTAGTGGAATTCTTAGGAATAGGCCCATCTACAATTGCTTGTATTTTGGTTGGATCCACTGTTATCCCTTGAGTTGATGTTATATGTCCCAAATATGTTGGGAAATATGGTGTCTCAATCTTGCATTTACATGAGGTTACTATTTATAGTAAGTTTTCATTTGGTCACAAAATGGTACAAAATTATCCTTGAAGCTTCTGGTTGGATAGATAAGCATTTTGGTAAAGTTTCGTCACAAGATCACAACTATTTTTGAAGATATCAAAGTTTTTGTTTTGGAGGGATGCAATAAAATATTTAAATTTAATTTTTAGGACTTTATAGGCCCCAACATGCATTGAAAAGTGGGAATAAATAACATAGCGGTTTACGAGGCAATAGAGCACTTCACGATCTTTTCAACGCTTCAAACAATTTGTCAATAGGGCACACGGTTCTCAAGTTATGGCCTTTGGAAGTTTGTACTCCTGAAATAGGAAATATAAAATACATTGAAAAGATAAATGAGCTATAAAAGGGAGGGACACGTGTTGATGTGTGTTTTAACATGTCATAAGACATTTAGATTGGAGATAAGGTAGACTATACCTTATTGGGTGGTTTTAGCCCATGGTTTTGTAATACCGTTTGACGGTTTCTTGTATTGTATCTCTTATATACGAGGTGTGTGAGATAGAGGTTGTGTAAGAGTCTTATGGCTATTGAGTTACCTCCGAGTCTTTGATTAGTGGTACTCCTACGGAGAGATTTCTCTGCAAGTATATTGTAATCTATTATTGATTTTTGAATAATATATTGAGCTGCTTTTGAAGTATGGATTTTTTCTCCTGAAAAGGTTTTCCCTACATAAATCACTGTGTTATGGTATGCATGTTATTGTGTCTATTTATGTGAAGTTTCTATAGCTGTTGTAACGATCTGTAAATTTTTTTGCATTACCCTCCTCTCAAGGTTAGTGTAGGAAGTTGTTCCGCTACTTAACTTCCTTACAAGTGGTATCAGAGCCTGACCACTTTTGGTTTCAGTTGTGGGTTGTTGATTTTTTTGAAGTAATCCAAATTTGAGTGGGAGCTTGTGTAGACGACACTTTTTGATCTTGTTGTAGGAATTTTTAGATGGTGAGTTTGTCAGGGAGAATAGAGGTGGAAAAATTTAATGGAAGTGATTTTGAGATGTCGAAGATGAAGATGGAAGATCAACTAATAGATCGAGATCTATGGGATGTTGTTGATGCAAATTTCTCAAAACCTATGAATCCTACTACGTCTTCTTAGTATGATGTCATGGAGTGAAAATCCAAGGGTCTAATTAGATTGTGCTTGGCAGACTCTGTTCTAATCAATGTCCATGAAGAGAACACCGCAAAGAAGTTATGGACTAAGCACAGTGAAATGTATCAAGCGAAATCCTTATTGAATCGGATTTTCTTGAGGAAGAAATTGAATTCCTTGGAGATGGAAGAAGGTGGAGGAATTTCAGACCAGCTGGAAGCATTTAATATGTTGGTGACTCAATTACAATTTGTTGGTGTTAACATTGATGAAGAGAAAAATGTCAGATCTTTCTTTGTTCTTTGCTTGATTCGTGAGATTCTCTTGTTATGGCTATCAGTAGTACTTCTATTGTTTTGAAGTTTGAAGATGTGGTGGGTTCCCTACTTGGTGAAGAGATGCGAAGGAAGGTATCCATTAGTTGAAAGCAAGCCCTAATTGTTCGAGGAATACCTAAGGAAAAAGGCAAGAAGAATGAGAAGTGCAATAATTTCAAATCCAAAGGGAGATCAAAATCTCTTGGAAAGTCCAAAGTCATATGCTGGAATTGCAGTAAACCAGGTCACATCTGTAAGGATTGAAAAGAAGAAAAGATGAAGAAAAAGAAGAAGTTCGATTATGATTCTGAGTCTGAGAAGGAAGATGGTGATGCATTCATTGCAACTTTGGCTACTCATGTAGGTAATGATGCATGGTTAATTGAATCAGGTGCATCTTTTCATATGAATTCCAATAAAGATTGGTTTTCTGAATATGAAGAATTTAATGGAGGTAAGGTGTACTTGGGTGATGATTCACATTTAGACATTGTTTGTCGAGGTAAAGTTAGGATCAAGTTTCTTGATGGTAGAATAAAAAGGATTAAAATAAAATTTATTATTTGTGAGCAAACTGATAGATGTAGGTGTGGAGGTAGTCTTTTTTGATGCAAGATGTAAGATGATTAAGGGTGCTATGATGTTGGCTAGAGGTGTCAGGTTTGATACTTTGTATAAGCTAGAGGCATACACTGTTGAGTGTAATAGCACTTCTGTAAAAAGAAAATCTGTAGATACTTCGTCAAAAGACTTGAGGGTTTCACCTTTAGTGGATGGACATGACTTTTGGGTGCCTAAGGGGTGCTCTTTCTTCTAAAACAAAATTACCTGCAGAGAAGACTATGTTATGGCACTAGAGACTTGGTCACATTGGAGAAAAGGGTCTAAGGACCTTAAAAAATAAAAACCTTGCTGACGGTTTGATTGTAATCTTGACTTTGATTTCTGTGAGCATTGAATTTATGGAAAACAAAACTACATTCATTTTTACTCGAGTTCTCATAAATCTTGTGGTGTTTTGGATCTTATTCATTATGTTGTGTTTGGTCTTGTAGAAGTTCCTTTGATTGGAAAATCCACATATTATGTATCATTTATTAATGAATTTAGTAGAAGGACATGAGTATACTTTCTAAAGAGAAAATCTAAAGTTTTCGATCATTTTAAAGAATTTAAAGAAATGGTTGAGTTACAAACTGCAAAGAAAATTAAATGTTTGAGGACTAATAATGGCAGTGAATTTTGCTCTAATAATTTTGATAGATTTTGTAAAGATTGTGGTATTAAAAGACATAGACAATTTTGTATTCTCCACAATAGAATGGAGTTGCAGAAAGAATGAACAAGAAACTGATTGAGAAGGCTAAGAGTATGCTGATTGGTGGTGGTCTAGAACAAATGTTTTGGGTTGAAGCTATTGCCACAACTTGCTACCTGATTAATAGGTCTCCTACATCATCTCTTGTTGATAAAACGCCTATGGAAGAATGGTCAGGTCACAAGCCTTCATTAAGACATCTTAGAGTTTTGGTTGTGAGGCATATGCACATGCACCAAAGGAGAAGCAAACAAAGTTGGAGAACAAGGCTATGAAATGTATCTTCATCGGTTATAGTTATGGTGTGAAAGGATACACACTTTGGGACCCTGTTGTACAAAAGGTAATTCATAGTAGAAGTGTTATATTTAGAGAAATTAAGTCTCCTTCTGTTACATTGCAGCCAAAACATACTAAACAAAAAGATGTGATTCAATTCCTTTCTACGCCTGAAAGAGTTGAATCGAAACCACTTTATAGGCAAGATGTTGAGGAGAGCTCATCTAGCTCCGAATCTTCAGAAGAGGAGGAAGAACCTCCAACTCAACTTGTTCAAAGGTCTACAAGACATAGACAACCACCTGAAAGGTATTCACCTAATGATTGGAGATGTATTTTTGCTTTGAATACTAATATGGATGAACATAGATCTGTAGAAGAGGCATTAGGTATGAATGATGCAGAATCCTAGAATATTGCGATGGAAGAAGAAATGACAGTTTTGAAAAATAATGATACATGGGATCTTGTACCGTTGCCTAAAGGATGAAATCCCGTTGGTTGTAAATGGGTGTTCAAGAAAAATATTGGTTTAGATAGAAACATTGAGAAGTATAAAGCAACTTGTTGGTTGCAAATAGCTACTCTCAGGTTGAGGGTGTTGATTATGGTGAGATATTTTCTCCCGTTACAAAAATGACATCCATTAGATTTTTGTTTTCTATTGCTACTGCTTATGATTTAGAGGATCAACAAAGGGATGTGAAAATTGCTCTCCTTCATGGTGATGTGGAGGAGGATATTTATATGACACAACCAGAGCATTATATGGTGAAAGGTAAAAGTAATTTGGTTTGTAAATTATAGAAATCTTTGTATGGCCTCAAACAAAGCCCTAGGATGTGGTACCATAAATTTGATACATATGTGTTGAGTTTGAGATTTGAGTGTTCTAAATTAAATCACTGTGTTTATTATAAATCTGATGGTAATCATTTCCTGTACATTGTATTGTATGTTGATGATATTCTATTCATTGGTAAAGGGAAAGGTATGATTTCATAACTAAAATCTCATCTCGCTACTAAATTTGAAATGAAAGATCTCGATGCAACAAAGCACATTTTTGGGATGGAAATTAGAAGAGATAGAGTGAACAGAAAGCTATGGCTAGGCCAGAGTATGTGAATTTAGTATTACAGATGTTCAACATGCAGGATTGTAGACCATTATGTTTTCTTTTTGCAGATGGAACAAAATTATATTCTTTAGATTGTCCTTCATCCCCATCGGAGATGGAAGAAATGAGCAAAGTGCCATACTAGAGTGCAGTTGGAAGTTTGATGCATGCTATGGTTTGTACTAGACCCAAAATTTCCCAAGTAGTGGGAGTTCTTTCTAGATATATGTCTATTCCTGAGGTAAGTGCACAAATATGGTGGTCAAAAAGGGGGTATAAGTTGACACCTTTTTTTTTTTGAAATCAGGTGAACTTGAACTTGGAGGAAAAATTTGAAAGTCATCCACTCAAGATATGAAGATAATCAAAGAACAAATATTGTAGTACTCTGAATCTGGTTTCCAAACTACTAAATTTTTTCAAAATTGGATAAGATTAATGGGGTCAAATCATTAGTACACAAAAATAGACCCTGATTTTTTCTGAAAAACATAACATAGTGTCTAACATGTGCATCAAAAAAGTCATAGTTAGATTTAGTATTTTGACAAATCATTTGGCAAAAAGATAGTTAAAAGTGTGCACTAGAAGATGTGTATTTTTTGGTAATTTTTTGTTGAGTATTTTTTTTTATGACTTTTCCAATCCAACACATCCTGAAAATTAGGTACCTGTTCATGCGCGAAGCATAAGTTGCACTAAACAAATTGAAAATAATTTTTTTTTTAATTGTACAGAATGAAGCACACTACAATAATACATAAAGTTTTATGAATTTGGATGAGTATATCAAAAGTTATTAAAAAAATGGTGCACCTATGTCTGTGAGAACTATGGAGACATTGGTAAAAGAAATTCAATAATAATATGTTATTGTTGTTCGAATTTTAAAAAAATTATATGGTTAGAAATCTCAGAAGATGGGTGAAAATATGGTGGTGATTTTAGAAATACCCACTTGATGAAGTGTAAACCTGATGATGACAAAGTTGATAAAATAAAACACATAAAAAATGAGAGAAATGGAGTGAAATCAAACTTCCCAACCATAGCTTTGTCATCAGACCTATTTCCAAGCCTAAAAAGTCAAAAGCGGGTACTGGGTACCTATGGTATAAAAAACGTGTATGGGGTACTTATGGTGTAAGAAGCCGTACGCTCTATCTTAACTATAAACAATGCATATGCACTATGTTTACTATAAACAACGCGTACGTGCTACGTTTGTTTAAATTTTGGGAGTGTGTATAATATGATATTGTATATATAATATGTGTATATACATATAATATATAATTTTTATATATAATATATAATTTCTATATATTAATATATAATATTTATATATATGTATATAATAATATATAATATATTAAGTATATCTATACACACATATGTGTGTATGTAAGTATATTGTCTCTCCCTCTCAAGCGCGTACAAGGTCCCTCTCTTTCTCTCCCTCTCCCTCCCTCTCTCTCTCTCTCTCCATCTCCCTCTCTACCTCTCTCCCTCCCTCCCTCCCTCTACCTCTCTCCCCTTCTACCTTCTTCCATACCCCATCCCTCTCTCTCTTCTTCTCTCCCTCCCTCCCTCCACACCCCACTGCAACTGTGTCTGCACTTCTATAGAAGTAAGTGAATTTATTTCTTGTTTGCAACTTCCTCTTTAATTTTTATCATATATGGTCTCCTAAGAAAATTGACTGATGGATTTGTGTGTGTATATTGAATAGGAGGAAGAAGGGTCTGAAATTGAACCACAGGTGCATTAACATGACAAACAAGGAAACATGCAACAATATTCTTCTTGAATGTGTTTTTAATGAGCAGAGCATATGTGGAAAATAGTGTAAACAAAGAAAAATGATGAGTCAGACTACTTGCAATATGTTTTTCAGAAGGAAACAAACGGTAGGAAGAGAAAGAGGGAGAGTAAAACAAATGATGTCACAACGAATGATAGTGGTGGGTATGCGAGAGTTCCCATGCTGTTACACAACGCCTGTCATCTAAAGAAATTGAAGTTTGTTGTAAGCATGGAAGTGGTAGTATATGATGATCATCACTTTTTAAAATTCCTAGAAGGGTACATACCCATGAAATAAATCAAGTGTGTAATTCCTATAACCATAATTGAGATCAGTTCTACAACCTTGCAAATTTAAGAGCATCACATGTTTTAGAAAGACAATACTCTTAGGGTTAGGTCAAGCTCTTACACTTGCTTTTTAGCAAAGCCTTGTTGTTTGTTTGCTTGGAGTCTCTCTTATGCTGACAATGGTCTAACTTAGCTATATCAAAACTAAACTACCAATGTTCTATTGTATGATGTTCTATTCATAACTTTAAATAATATATCATTTTATTAGCCCACCATATGACCCCTTAGGTGTCATTAGAGGTCATATTGTTTCCTAAGGGGTCATATGGTGTCATATGACCCCTTAGGATACCATAGGATCCCTTAAGACACCATACGACCCATAACAACACCATATGGTGTCTTAAGAGGTCATAGGATGCCATATGACCCCTCAGGACACCATACGACCCATAACAATGTTAGGATTCCCACAGATACTGAGAGGGGGGGGGGGGGTGAATCAGTATCTAACCAGTGTATTGATTTTCTTGACTTAAAACATGTAAAACATATTAATACTGTATACCAGTAAACATAAAGTAATGCAATAAATAGAGATAAAAGCAACCACATGAAAAACACACCATAACATAGTAGTTTAACGAGGAAACTCGGTGTGGGAAAAACCTCGGTGGGATTTGTGACCCACAATATTCACTTACTGTCCAATAAGAGAATATTACTTCTACAAGAGGGGCCTGCACATGTAGGAAGGCCAAGTGCTTAGAGATCACTGCTCAATTACAAAATGGGAAGTCTCATTGACTTACAAAATGGATTATGTAAATCCAATGTCTTGTACTGCTTCAAAATAGCATCTACTATGCCAGATCCAGTACTGGTTTATAGCTCTGCTTCTTACATAAACCCTTAACCTATATTCGCATAATAGGTCTGCCTTATTTTGCCTAATTACATTCCTCCATGCATACCTAATTGCTCTACAATAATCTCTTATATATATGAGTCATTTTACAATTTGCCAAGTCAGCTTACAATGATTTTACAATAATAAACAAAATAAATTACAATCAAAATTCCTGTCGGCTTCTGTGTCGGTATGCTTCCTTTCATTGCCGGTACCGGTGGTCTGTGTGCCAGTGTAGAATTTGACTTTGCTGGTGCCAGTGGATTGCCTTGCCGGTGTAATAGGATTGTAAGGTTGCGATCAATGACAAAACCCTCAAATGTTACAAAAAATGTGTATCCAAAAATTCAGAAGTGTATCCAAAAATTGAAGTCCAAAAATTGTTACAAAAAATGTGTGCTCCCCTTGAGCAGATGATCCCTAAGTTATTGGATTTTTCTCATACCACTACTCCCCCTTTGGCATCAATGACAAAGGTTGTCAAAGTGTCAATAGAGTGTGGTTTCCTGCTTCACCCTTGTAGCTGGTTGGTTACAATCTGAAAAAGATCTCCCAAAATCAGATTCAAGTTCTCAATGAACTTTTTACTGTCTCTTATTGCGGCCTCTGTCCTCCGAACTGTACCAGTGAGGTGTTGCATTTGCTCTGCCAGTGTTTTCTGTCCTTGAACCAGGGCATTAGATATTTCTTTCCTTAAGGTGGCGAGGTAGTCTAGTTGTGGACTTAATCTCCATTTAAGATCCTTAGCCTTACCTTTAATTCTTTCCCTTTCTCTTTCCATCTTTAATAGTTCTTCCTCAAAACCAGTTATCTTCTGCTCAAAAACTGATAATGAATCAGATGAGTTAATGAAATTGTCAGCTAGTTGATTTATTTCCTCCTGTATCTTGTTGATCTTCTTGTCTATATCAAATGTCAAAAAGTTAGTCTTACAAATCTTTGTACAAAGTTTTGAATTCCTTTAATATGCTACATAATTTCGGTAGAAGTGTGTCAAACTGCCTTGTACACTTCTTTATTTCTTCCTCAAAGAATTTGTGTTTTTCCTTCTCTAATCTCTCCTTAAATGCTTCCTCTTTTATTTGTTCAACTATCACAGTGTTTTCAGTAATATACTTAGACAAAGTGTCAAGTTGACTCAAAGAATCTTTATTTTCTACATTACATTTTGGAGCTATCATCTTTAGAATTGGAATTGTATCATCTATAGCCTTGTATGCTTGTGAGCTACAATCTATTATTTTCTTTAAGGAGTCCAAAAGAACTTTTGTTACATTAGTTGATTTGAATCCTGCAGTTGAAGTGCCAACACTCTGAATTCCACCGGTGGGAGCAATATCCTTGCTTATGGTGACCTCTGATAGGTCAGTCTATGTTTCCATTTCTTTAAGCAAAGGTTTGTCTTGCTCAGTTGATGCTGGTGGTACTGACTCTGTGTGAACCTGTTGCTCAACCTGTTGTTCTGCTTGTTGGTCAGTGTTACCAACTGCTAGTTTACCTTCTGTGTTATCAGTTACCGGTGGCTCACTAGTCATATCTGTCTTACCAGTTATGTCCTTATCTACCACAATGTTAACTTTTTGAGTATCAATGTCTAATGTGTATAATAACTCAGAATTTGGATTTGTGTCCTCTTGTGGTATCTCCATACTCTCATTAGCCGGTTGACTTTCAGTTGTAACTACCAGTGGAGTATTTAGAGGCGATGGGGATAAGTTATCTTTTATTTTTATGCTTGGAGGTCCACCAACCTTTCCTTTACCCTTATCCTTATCTTTCTAATATACTTTGATAGGTTTAGGATTTCTATACTCTTCCTGCTTTTCTTTCTCAACAAGGAATATGTCCCATGCATTAGCAGTTTCCTCTGTAACCTCATTTACTCTACCAACCATAAGTGCTACATGCCAGTGTGCAGTTGAGAATACTGACCGGTTAGCTTCAGATATCAAATCATCTATTTCCTTTGGTGAGTTAACAGGATAAACAACAAGTAGTTTCTCAATTTTTATTTTCTTGTCAAGCTCTACAACTGCTTGCCTTCTTGCTTCAAGTCTCTTAAACAGTTTTGCTGGTAATTCATCTACAACTTGCATAAAAAATTTCTTATAGATATGCAAGTGTAGAATTACACTGTTTTCAACTTTCTCCTTGTCATCAGCCGATAGTGAATCATACAATTTGTTGATGTTTTTCAGCTATCCATCCTCTGTTATTTCATCTAGTAGTTTGTCAATTGGAGCAATTTTTTGTTGAGTCTTTTTCTTTGGTGTTAAATTTTTCTTCTTTGGAGTTGTCTTCTTAGCCGGGGGCCTTACTGCTTGTTTCTTTTGTCTGGTTCTTCTAGGCGAAGGTGTGGATATCAGTGAAGGTTCTCTTTTCCTCACAACTCTTTTAAATGTAGCTGGCATGTCACTTTCCAAAGAAGTTGCTATTGGTGAAGGGTGAGTTTCTGGCTATTGTGCTTGTAACTCATCTTTAGTGATACCGGTTTGTTTAAGTACATCTTCTTTGATAGCCTTTGCTTGCGTAGATCCTCTTCTTAATGTTGCTTCTACCTTCTTTACTCTTTTCTTTGATTGAATTTGATTCTCAATGGTCTCAGCATTGCCAAATACCTCTTCCTTAGGTTCATTGGGTGCTTCCAGAAGGGCTTTTGCATATGTTTCAATTATATGATCATCAGTTTCATAACCCATCTCAATAACCCAAATTGTTCTTGGGATAACTGCTTCCATCCAAATCTCATCCTTATTAATAACAAAGCATATTTCATCCTTATACTTATCTACAATTGCTTGTGGTAACCTGACTCTAGTGTTCATCCGAGCCTTCAATGCTTGAAAGTAATCATTAATATTCTTTCTCTATTTTCACCCATGTTGTTTAGTAAATCAGATAGTTGTTTGCCTACCAGTATGTTAAAACCAAGATTCTTGTTACCTATACCGAGCACTTGTTTTGTTATATGTAGCATTAAATAGACAAGTAGGTTACCAAATCTAAATGTCCCCTTTTTGTCCTTCTTGGTCTTTCCAAGATTGTCAATTAGTTCATCCTTCAGCCATTCACACACATCAATTTTTGCATTATCATTGATTATGTCATAAGCACTCTTTATGTATAAACTAGAAACTGAATTTAGCCTGTTCATATGTGCTGTTTTATAGCCTAGAATGATGCTGATGAATCTGACATTGATGTCGGTTACATCATTCACTCTTAAAGACCTTTTGTCGGATGTTGCACCTGCCAGGTTAGTCACTAGGTCATTTGAGACCTTCTTGGTCTTATCAAGTTTGTTACCAGTGGAGGGTAACTTTGTCACAACCTTTACTGCCTCTTTAGTTATTTTGTGAACTGAGTCTAACTAGAAAAATTCACCATGAACCCTGCTTAAAACTATCCTTATAACATCCTTAGGGAATTCTGGAATACTGAGGATTTCAGTGAATACTAGGGTTTTGACTATTTTGTGTTTAGGTTTCACATTATCAGAATCATCACAAATTACAGTCTTATACATGTTCTTAATTTCCTCATCACCTAATTCTTCTATGTGGCAATGAATGTACATTCTAGGGTCTTTTGCAAAAACTACTCGTTTGGGAATTTGAGAAAATGCACCAACATTATCATCCTTCTTAGCAATTTCAGGAACTAACTGAAATACGGGCCTAGGGCGTTTGATTACTTTGACTACGGTAGGGTTTGCTATGAATTCAGGTACAGAAGAAGATGCCATGATTATAAATACCTTTCTCTGCCTTAGGAGTGATTGATTGTTGAATTGCTTTGCTTCTTTGCTCAAAATGCCTTAGCTCTAGAAATTTCGCGCTCTTCGAATGTTTGAATGCTCAGTGAAGTAGAATGGAGCCAAAAACACTAATTTATAATGTTAATTTTGCCAACCACCACAATTAATGCTTGCTAGTTAAGTAATGACTTAACTTATCTACCGGTATAGAAGTAATTTCAACTTCTCACCATCAATCGAGGGAATAATAGCATGTTTCTTGTTACAGTTAAAGCATTTGCCATTAAATTTATAAGCAGTAGGTTGTCTTACCGATTTGCCATGATCCTGTGTGTTTGCAGTACCAGAGCTTTCACCAGTTTCAAAGCCAAGTCCACAAGTGTTACCATTAGGTTTCTGATTCTTCAGCGAGTCACCAAGTTCTTCTGAGCTTTTCTTGATTTTTTCTTTGTGCTGATTTGCAGTATCCAGTTCTCCTTCCAAGATACCTTTTTGTCTCATGAGTTCATTTGAGTCATTTTGTGAATGCATTAGATCTGTCTTCAACATATTATTTTCATAGCTAAGTCTGTTATTCTCATTTCCAGCATCACTTAGTCTTCTAGTCAAATCTTCTTCATTCTTCTTTCTATCTTCAATTTTTTTACAAAATCTCATAGTCATATCCTGCATCTCATTCTTTGTTGTCATGTTTTCTTGTTTCAACTTATTCATCAGATCACTAAGAGTTTCCCTTTCATCATTCTTTTTGCATCTTTTCACAAAGTTCTCTTCTCTTATTTCTTGCAATAGTGAGATTTTCTTGAAGTGCTTGAATAATATCCTGTGCAGCTTTTAGACCATCTTCAAGTTTGATATTTTTCAATTTTTCTACATCATAGTCTGAGAGAACTGCTTCTAATTGCTTCATCAAGTTTTCCATCTCTACCAGTGTCAAGATCTTCCTCAAGCTGTTAGGCTTCTGAAAATAGAGGACCAAGCTCTGATACCAATTATTAGGATTCCCATAGATACTGAGAGGGGGGGGGGTGAATCAGTATCTAACCGGTGTATTGATTTTCTTGACTTAAAACATTCAAAGCATATTAATAATGTATACCGGTAAAGGAAAAGTAATGCAATAAACAAAGATAAAAGCAACCACATGAAAAAAACACCATAACACAATAGTTTAACGAGGAAACCCGGTGTGGGAAAAACCTCGGTGGGATTTGTGACCCACAATATTCACTTACTGTCCAATAAGAGAATATTACTACTACAAGAGGGGCCTGCACATGCAGGAAGGCCAAGTGCCTAGAGTTCACTGCTCAATTACAAAATGGGAAGTCTTGCTAACTTACAAAATGGATTATATAAATCCAATGTCTTGTACTGCTTCAAAATAGCATCTACTATGCCAGATCCAGTACCGGTTTATAGCTCTGCTTCTTACATAAACCCTTAACCTATAATTCACATAATAGGTCTGCCTTATTCTCCCTAATTACATTCCTCCATGCATACCTAATTGTTATACAATAATCTCTTATATAAATGAGTCATTTTACAATTTGCCAAGTCGACTTACAATGATTTTACAATAATAAACAAAATAAATTACAATCAAAATTTTTGTCGGCTTTTGTGCCGATATGCTTCCTTTCACTGCCGGTGCCAGTGGTCTGTGTGCCGGTGTAGAATTTGACTTTGCTGGTGCCAGTATATTACCTTGCCGGTGTAATAGGATTGTAAGGTTTCCATCAATGACAAAACCTTCAATCACCTACAATGTCTCATTGGAGTGTGCATTTGCCCACAAACAACACCATATGGTGTCCTAAAGGGTCATATGGTGTTCTATGACCCCTTAGGACACTATTTGGTGTTGTTATAGGTCCTATGGTGTGCTAAGGGATCATATAGTTTCCTATGACCCCTTAGATGTTGTTAGGGGTCATATTATGTTCTAAGGGTCATATGGTGTCATATGACCCCTTAGGACACCATATGGTGTCATTATGTCTTATGGTGTCCTATGATTCCTATGACACCTTATGACCCCTTAGGACACAATATGGTGTTGTTAAAGGTCATATGGTGTCCTAAGGGGTCATATGGTCTCCTACAACCCTTTAGGACTCCATACGGTGTCGTTATGGGTTGTATGGTGTCCTAAGAGGTCATATAGTGTTCTATGACCCTTTAGGACACCATTTGGTGTCATTATGGGTCGTATGGTGTGCTAAGGGGTCATATGGTGTCCTATGACCCCTTAGGACTCCATATGACCTCTTAAGTATCATTATGGGTCAGATGGTGTCCTAAGGAGTCACATGGTGTCCTATGACCTCTTAGGACACATGCATGGATCCCTAGGATACCATATGACCCTAGAGAGGGAGAGAGGGGGATGCGAGGGATGGAATGGGAGAGAGATACACCTAAGAGAGGAGGAGAGTGAGATAGATAGATAGAGATTGAGAGGGAGATACAAGAGATAAAATGTGTGTGTGTGTGTGTGTGTGTGAGAGAGAGAGAGAGAGAGAGAGAGAGAGAGAGAGAGAGAGAGAGAGAGAGAGAGAGAGAGAGAGAGAGAGAGAGAGTATAAGAGACTAGAGAGAGAGAGGTGCGAAGAGATGGAGAGAGTGAGAAAGAGAGGTAATGAGAAAGGGAGAGAGGGAGGGGGAGGAAAGAGGGAGAAAATGAGAGAGAGAGAGATACACTTGAGAGAAGGGAAGAGTGAGATAGAGATAGAGGATGAGAGGGAGAGAGTTCAGAGAGAGAGAGAGAGAGAGACTTAAGTGAAAAATAGAGACTTGATTCTCTCCCCTTCTCTCTTCCTCCATACCCCTTCTTCTCTCTGTCCCTCCATCTCTCCGTCCCCCCTCCTCTCTGCCTCCCCCTACTCTCTCTCTCTCTCTCTCCCTCTCTCTCCTTCTCCCTTCCTCCATACCCCTTCTTCCATCCCCCCTCCTTCTCTCTCCCTCCCCTCTCTCTCTCTCTCTCTCTCTCTCTCTCTCTCTCTCTCTCTCTCTCTCTCTCTTTCTCTCCCCTTCTCCCTTCCTCCATACCCCTTCTTCTCTCCCTCCCCACTCCATCCTCCCATCCCCCCTCCCCCTCCTTCTCTCTCTGTCTCTCTGTCTCTCTGTCTCTCTCTCTCTCTCTCTGTCTCTCTCTGTCTTCGTCTCTCTCTGTCTCGCTGTCTCTCTCTCCCTCTCCCTTCCTCCATACCCCTTCTTCCCTCCCCCTCCTTCTCTCTCCCTCTCCCTCTCCTCTCCCCCTCTCCCTCTCCCTCCCCCCTTCTCTTCCCCCCCCTCTCTCTCTCTCTCCCCCTCTTCCTCTCCCTCTCTCCCCTTCTCCCTTCCTCCATACTCCTCCTTCCCTCCCTCTCTCTCCCTCTCTCCCTCTCTCCCCCTCCCTCCCTCTCTCCCTCTCCCTCTCTCCTTCTCTCCCTCCCTCCCTTTTCCTTCACATTTTCTTTACTATAAATAGCATGTACGGGGTACTGAGCCTATTAGTTTGCTGCCCTGCCATAACATTTTTAAGGCGTAGGAGTGCATACACACTAATTATTAGTACATGGTAAAAAACAATACCATTGGGCTTTCCAAAATTTTAGGGACTAACAATGTGCACACGATTATTAATATAGCATGTACGGGGTACTTAGACATAGTTTTATTTTCCCAAGAGCCTCAACTGCCTCAAAAAATGTTTTTGAGGTCATTGAAGGCCCCACTACAACTGTGTCTGCACTTTTATCACTTTTTTATACATAGAAGTAAGTGAATTTTTTGTTTTTGCATGATTTCAAATGATTGAATTGTTCTTATTAGTTTTGTCAATATTATTGTTATTGTTTAATAGTTTTGATTCAAAAAATAATGATAAGATGCATATTTATGGTTATTTGTTTATTTATGAACTTTTGTTTACATATATATGTAATATGATTCTATTTAGGACAACTGATATCAACCATGGGAAAGAACAAGCGAGGAACAATGGAACAATGAGAGGCTGAAAAGGAAAGGCAAAGGCAACGTATGAAGAAATTACATTACATAAGAACAATGGGAGAAGAAGGTATGTCATCCTCAACATCTCAATTCGATTTACCAAACAAACATAATGCACCTAATGCAATTGAAGAAGAGACATTTGATTTACCGTATGAAACTAATAGAATTGAAGAAGATACCACATTGAATAATCAATTAAATGATGAACATACACCTTCTCTATTTGATGAATTGAATGTACACAATGCACCGATTTTAAAACCTCCTAGAATCATCATAAGAAACCAAAGCATCTAATTGACATTGATGAGAATATATTGAAGCCAATACTCGATTAAATGAATGAATGAACTTGTAGGAGAATGGTTAAAAGAATATGGCAAAACTATTTTGAAAACTTAAATCAAACCGTAAGATGTCAATTAATTGTTCAAATGATTAAAATTTGAATTTTAGAGAGACAATGAAAATTCTAGGCCTAAGATCATCTGAAAGTAACAATGAAAGAACTATTGTGAGAAATCTATTTGATGCATAACAAGTTATTGGTTTAAAATCACATACTAAAGATTCTAATGCTACTCGACGTGTGATTACATCAACCATAATGAGCAAGAAAATAAAAAAAGATCATTTGATAAGCAAAACAAGTAAGTCATTAAACGTTAGTAGAACAACATTAAGTAAAACATTACAGAGGCAAGAACAAATAGAGGAACCTAACAATAATTCTCTTTAGGCATTCTTGGGTAGACTACCACGCAAAGACAAGGTTGTTGTTGATGCACTAAGAACATTAAATGAAAAATTTTGGCATGAAAACACAAGAGTTTTACCCAACCAAAGAGATGTTGTTAGAAGGCGAATCGGGTCTACAAATTGTGAGCCACATGCCAAACACTATTTGGATATGAGTCAAACAAAATTTTATGAAAGATTCCTTCAAAAGTTTCCTCAAATAAGAATTTCTCAAAGATTTTTTGAAATGGTAAATTTTTTTTATATTAAGATTAATAATGTACGCACCACGTGTTGTTGTAGGATGCATATTGAAATTTCCATGCACTATGATATTTTTCGTCATATTTGTTCTACTTTGCAATGATGTTTTGCAGGAATGCAATATACAAGCACCTCCTAAGTCGGTAAGAGAATTTATTTCAAGTGTGCTATGTAATAGACATGATGGTTACATTTATTATAAGACACCTTGTTTGGAAGGTTTTTGTGCTATATGTGGTGGTTTGCAATATTTACCAAGGTGTGTACATTTTGGAGAGCACACATGAAATTGGTAGGAAACTAGTTTCTTTTGGAAAATACAAGACAATCACATATGAAGTTAAAGATGGAAAATACTTGAAGAGATGTGAGCTAGTGAAAAATGATATATGTGTAGCTGAATTTATGAAAATATTTCAATAGAAACTAGTTTATGAACTTACATAATGCATACACATAGAGCTCGATGGTTAGATGAGCCATTCAAGTTATGTAAGGACAAATTTCCTCTTGGCACCATTGTCTCTATCGTTGATTTTTCAGAAAATTATACACTACAACCTCAAAATGAAGTGCAATATATGTATTATCATTCTACACAAGTTTCTATTTTTGTACACATAGCATTCATGCATGCAGAAGATAGCACATAGGAGGATAGAAAGGTTGTAAGAGAGTATCACTTATACATAAGTGATGATTGTACTCATTCATCATAGTTTTTACAAGGATGCTTTAAATTTTTCTATGATAGTTTAAGGGAAAGGAACATACGATACAACCAACACTTAATATGGTTAGATAATTGCACTGGACAATTCAAGAATGCAAGGATGTTTTATTGGTTGAAAAGGATGCACATGACAAGTGGTGTACAATATTTTTGGAATTTCACTGAGGCTGGACATGGTAAGGGAGAACACGATGGTGCATGAGCATGTGTAAAAAGAGCCCTAACTAGAGAAGAATTGAAGTATGAAGGTGGTGTTGAGTTGATAGATGCAAAAATAAATGTGCAATGGTGTAAGTCTACGATGGGTCCAGGTAATCTAGGTACATCAATGGTTCATAGATATTTTTGGTTGATCACTGAATCTAACATTGAAAACTATCTAGATTGTTGTAAAGTTGCAAGATCGAGTGACATGCACTCATTTATGAGTTCAAATGCAAGTTCACTATTAATTTATATGAGACATATAGTATGTTTTCGCTCTTCATGCATGTATTGTTTGTGGGAAGAATGTGAATCACAAGAGTGGGTTGACCAACGGTCTACAAGACCGTTGGTTCCCATTGATACATATCAAATTCCCAAAGCACTACAATTGAGCCAGATAGAGAAATCAGTGGATTTTGACCATGTATTCGACCTAGTGGATTCAAGTGTTTTTTTAAGTTAATTTTTTTGCAACTATTCTTTTTGGTTCATTTTATTGTACATCATACTTTATTTTTGGTATTAATTATCACTTTATAAAATGCAAGTCATGTGTATGTAGTTGTTGCATAAGAGAACAATGAAGAAGGAACGAATTACTATTTGTGTCATTGTGTTGACCTTAAAAGAAAATTGACAACCACAATCATTGATGGAGAGGGTATATTGAGTACCCAATAGGGTCTGTTTTCGTGACATGAACATGACTTAGGAGATACCCTGTCAAGAATTCTGATGTTTGGTTGTTCGAGGACTTTGAAACACACATACACATTCTTCATTTCTTTAACCTTGTTGTTGCAACACATATTCATTTGATGAAGTATCATGGTAATATGCAAGATTTTATGGAAAGTTCATGACTTTGACCACGAGGCAATACTTGACACAAAATGGGTTAGAGCCGATCCTGAAGGCTCACTTGATTGATTCTATGGTTCAGAGTAGAATGATTTTGAGAATTTTGTATATATTGTCGACGAATTGTTCTATATTCATTTTTTGTATATATAAATGCCCATGAGCTGATTTTTACATGTTCAGGGGCATAATTTTGTATATTTAAATGGCAATGAGCTGATTTGTACATATGTAGATGCCAAATTTTATATATTAAAATGGTGATGAGTTGAATCGCACATATTGTAATGCCAAATTTTGTATAAAATCCCATGAGATGATTTGTAAGACATTTTTTTGTACATTCAAATAGCCAAGAGCTGATTTGACCATATTTAGAGGTAAATTTTTGAATAATACGTGACAATGTTTCGTGACTATTTTTTGTGTCTATGTTTTGTGATTATGTTTTGAGTTTATGTGATGTGACAAGGTCAATCATGAGCATTCTTAATTGTTGTATAATCATGGAGAATTATTTAAGTCATTATCGGGTCATCAAAGTCATAGATTGAGTCTAGATACAATTTGAGCAAAAATATCATTATTGTCAAAAAAATTGTGAAAAAAGTTGTCAAGCAACTTGTACATCGCGTCGGTAGGGTATGACTCTCGACGTTCCTACACTTTGGGATGCACAAAAGGAGCATGCCTAGTGTAAAACTGCCCACCCAGACGTGCTCGTGACGTCTATTTGTGCACACGATGAATTGAATCAATTCTAGTATATCTTGCAACTTTGCATTGCATGCAACTGATGATTTTTGCAACAGGCAAAAAAATGCTACCAGTTGAAAATGGCTCTGAGTCATCAAAAATCAAGATAGGAAATTATAGAGGAGCCTCACGTGACCCCATAGGTTCAAATGGATTAATCATATGTGTCCCAGATAGGAAGAAACAGTCTGTCAAAGTTTGACAATTTTTTGGACTCAAGGCACTTGAGAGATCGCACCGATAGGGTATGACTCTCAATGTTCCGATGCTTTGGGATGCATGAGAGGAGCATGCCTAGCATAAACCTTCCCACCCAGATGTGCTCGTGACATTGTTTTGTGCACATGAGAACCAAAATTTGACCATTGCAAGCGTGAGGGTGCTCTCACACCACACACATTGTTGTTTATATTCATATTGTTGATTACATAGGCAAATATTCATTTAAATTTATAAGAGGGAAGCCAACAAATACATCGAATACACAATAATGAACTGAATAAAAGGAGTTTTATAGGGTTAATTTGACATTTTAGAAATTTTATCAAATCATATTCCACGATTGCAATGTTTTATATCATAGGTTTTTGTTGTTTATATTCATATTATTGATTACATAGGCAAATGATCAATTAACTTTATAAAAAGACAACCACAAAATACAACGAATACACAATAATGAACTCAGTACACATTTATTGGATCAAATATCAATATTTATATATATATCAAAAAAAGGCATGTCTGCCTAGTCAATACAAGTATTACAAAAATGTGGCATATGCCATGTCCAAATTGATATACAATAAAAGTGTATAATATATATATATGTATTGGTCATTCTATGACCACAACTAACACTATATGATCCTAAAATTGTGGCGGATCATCAAAATCGAGCCTCTTCGATGCAGTACACGACTCTATAGATGGCTGTAAAACCACAATTCAAAAGCCAAGTTAGAATTCTTTTGTAGAAAATAGTTCACAATTAACAACATAAATATACATCTAACTATAATTCCTTTGCAATTGAAATGTAGATTACCTCATCGGTTGATCTTAGAGCTAATGGCTTCGCTCTCCTCTCCTTGTCACTCTTAGGAGTTTTCTTGAAGACAAAGTTAAAAGGATCCACGTTATGGCCAAACTGCGAAGGAGTCTATTATAGATTAAATGTACAATTAATACAATGTACTAACATAAATACATAAAAAACACTTTAAAGCTATAATATAGAGAACAATGATGTACCGGTGCCTGAGATGCTTCTCCAATGGACCGAGGATGACTCACCATCGATGGAGAAACTATCGCTATTACCTATACAAAAAATGATCAAAGATTAAATACAATTAATATAATGATAAGTATTGTAGGTTAAAAACAATTAATGTAATATATCAAACAAAAGTGTACGGGATCCTGAGATTCTTCTCCAGTGCACGGAGGAGGGATCACCATTGATGAAGAAACTATGGATATTTCATGTATGAAAAAATTATAAGATTATAATTTATGACAAGTTCACATGTACACATGCATATAATCATGAAATCAAGAAAATAAAGTAGAGATACATACCTCCACCCTCTCTTGATCCATGGGTGAATCAAGTGTATTCAACAAATCCACGCAGCTCAATGGCCGTTGTACATGTAAAATAGACAAAAAACACTAATCAATCTACAAACCACAACTAAGACTCGATTTCAGAATTTTCAAACAATTGTACAACTAAAAATGTGTTCAATTACCTTCTTCCCATGTTTTGGCATCTTCGAGGAATTCTTTTTCTTAGGACGAGGCCTAGACGTGGAGGGGGTACCCTAAAAAAACAAAATTAACTTGAGATATTAGTATAGATAATATATTAAACATAATTTAAAAAATCTAAGATAAAATGAATTGCATATTCCATCAAAATAATACATAAAAATGGTTGTGCAAAATATGATACTGTATAGCCTTGTAGGCCAAAATCGATCACTGAGAGTGTGATATCATCAATCTGGGACATTTAGTCCCCTATCAACACCTATAAACAAAAAATTGGATCAAGCATTAAAGATAGTTAGTATATCTTGTAATTTTTTTGAATTCAAAGTGCTATTCTATTTTAACATGTTACAAAATTTATACCTCAAACATCGAAGTTGCAGCTGTAGTAACTGTGGGAGGAGTATGGGATACCGCTGTTGCATCCTGAAATGCATATTATTTGTCTCAATTTAAATCGATGTATAAATAAAACTTCATTTATGTAATTACAAATTTAAAGTGACTGATAAATGAAATGCTATGAATTCAAATCAACACACCTGTGTTTGTGAGTGATAGCCAAAGACCATGTCCATCAACTCCTCTGTCAGTGCCAAATCCTCAGCCATGCGAGCCTGACATCTACTTTCACAAATCGTGCACGAATGAGATGTGGATCCATCTGCAATGGCCATGTCATCCGTCCTTGAGAATATCC
This sequence comes from Cryptomeria japonica, assembly GCF_030272615.1. Lineage (NCBI taxonomy): Eukaryota > Viridiplantae > Streptophyta > Pinopsida > Cupressales > Cupressaceae > Cryptomeria > Cryptomeria japonica. The sequence goes on from NC_081409.1 coordinate 137,236,953, forward strand.
CCAAGCAACTGACACACATATGCTGAATGGGCTCTCTGTCGCCACCTAGAGAAACTAATGGCTCATCATCCAGCACAATAGGGTGTGCTAACGATGTCCCATGCTGGATGATGGCACCTGTCAATGCTGCGATAGCCTGGAGAGTATGTAGCTCCATCGACTCTTTCAACTCTATTGGGACAACCTAATGCACCTTTGGTTTGGGTGCTAGGGGGCGATGACTCTTCGAGGCTACTTGCCTACGGGCTCCAGGTCTATCTTGGGTAGAGCCGCTACCTCTACCATGAAACTCTCATGTCAAAATAGTTTGACCACACATTAAGGACAAACTCATAGTATACTTTTCTCAAAAAATACAATGGCACCTCATAATTCTTACAAGGTGGATTATCAAAGACTATCTACCACCTCTGCCAAAAAAGATTCTTCATCTGCACATTGGTACACCAATGTATGGGAAACCTCTTTGCATTAAGAGATAATGACTCACTAGTTTTAGGATCAACAAAAAGGGCACACATTTGCTGTTTACTAATATTTTTGTTTTTCACTCCCTCGTATGATAACCCATCAGCATAGTATTGACGACACCTATCCCTAAAGTTTCCCCATTTTGTAATTTGTGTGGAAATGGTTGTGGCACCACTAGATAATGTTTCTAGGCTAGTGGTGAGGGATTTATGATGCTCAAGTTTATATGTTTTCAACTTATTAACCAGTCTATTTATTTTAGACATGTTTTTCCCTAACTGATTAATCAATTGCTCTTGTGTTTTAGGTGTGCATTCAAAAGGAGGAATTGGGGGTGTATCTTGTGGGTTTTCAGGAGGTGCATTTTGTTGTTCTTGTTGTGGATTATCATAATCTGGTTTTTGAAACAAAAAAAAAACCTAATCAAAATTAACGAAATTAAATTTAAAACATAAAACAAATTGAATAAACATGAAAGAAAGACAAAAAGTAAGAAAAACTAACCTTTATCCATAGTGTTTGGAGGAGAAATGAGACACCCCATTCGCGGTTTTTTGGAGGAAATGGGGAAAAAAATGCAGTCGTCATGGGAAAATAAGACCCAGTTTTTTTAATTTTTTTTTTGATAGGTACTGCGTATGCGACTCTTTAGGGCTTATGAGCATCTTATGAGCGTGTACACACTCACTTTCCTAAAAGAAGCGCGTACACGCTACCTTTTTTAGGCTCGAGAACAACAGACCTAAGTGTGTACAAGGTGCTTTTAAATTTTATAACCGTGTATGCATTGCTTGTTTTTTCATGGTTTTTTTGGGTGGTGTCCACTTTTTTTACCAACATCTTTGTGCACATACCCCCTAGTGAAATTCATTGGGATGCAGTCAAAAGAGCCTTCAGATATTTGAAGGTTACCTTAGAGTATTCTTTGTGTTATCATGGTAATTTGGTTGGATACGTTATTTCCCTTGATATTCATGGTTATGTGGATTCAGATTGGGCATGTGATATTGATAGCAGAAGATCCTCTAGTGCTTATGCGCTTACTTTATTTGGTGGTGCAATTAGTTGGATGAGTAAGCGACAGGCCGTGGTTGCTTTGTCCACTATAGAAGAATAGTATATGGTAGCTACTCATGCTTGTAAAGAATCCATTTGGCTTAAGAGATTGTGCTAAGATATTGGAATAAAACAAGGTATAATGGCAGTTTATTGTGACAGTTAGTGTGCAATCTACCTAGCTAAGAACCCAACATTTCATGCCCAGACCAAACATATTGATGTTCAGTATCATTTTGTCAGAGATATGGTTGAAGATGGCAGGGTGAAGCTGGTTAAGGTAGAGAATTTGATGAATACAACAAATGCTTGAACTAAGGCTGTGAGGATAGAGAAGTTCAGATGGTGTTCGAAGTCTATGGTCCTCATGGCCCCTAGCAATTTATTTATTGTGTTGATACTCTTTTTTCTCTTGCAAGGTGTTTGACAAGTGAGAGAATGTTGGAAAAAATGGTGTCTCAACCTTGCATTTACATGAGGTCAATATTTATAGTAAGTTTTCATTTGGGCATGAAAGGGTGCAAAATTCTCATCAAAGCTTCTGGTTGGCTAGATAAGCATTCCGTAAACTTATGTCGCAATATCACAACTAGTTTTGAATATATTAAAGTTTTTGTTTTGGAGGGGTGCAATGAAAGGTTTAAATTTAATTTTGAGGACTTTAGAGGCCTTGAATCACCCTAAAAAGTGGGTGTAAATGACATAGCAGTTTTCAAATAAATAGATCACTTCACAAGCTTTCCGACACTTCAAATGGTTCATCAATAGGACACACAGTCCTCAAGTTATGCCCTCCAAAAGTTTGTACTCCTGAAATAGGAAAGATAAAATACACCGGACACATAAATGAGATGTAAAAGGGAGGGACATGTGTTGATGTGTGTTTTAACATATCATAAGACATCTAGATTGGAGATAAGGTCGGCTATACCTTATTGGGTGGTTTTAGCCCATGTTTTTGTAATACCGTTTGACAATTTCTTGTATTGTATCTCCTATATATGAGGTGCATGAGATATAGGTTGTGTGAGTGTCTTATGGCTATTGAGTTACCTTTGAGTCTTTGATTAGTGGTACTCCTATGAAGAGATTGCTTTGTAAGTATATTGTGATATGTTATTCATTGCTAAATAGTATATTGAGTTTCTTTTGGAGTGTGGGGTTTTTCTCCCGAAAGAGTTTTCCCCACATAAATCACTGTGTTATGGTATGCATGTTATTGTGTCCATTTCTATTAAGTTTTTTTTAACTGCTATAATGATTTGTAAGAGTTTTTGCATTACCCTCCTCTCAAGGTTCGTCCAGGAAGTTGTTCCACTACTTAACTTACTTACAAAATAGTGCACCTTAGGCTGGAAGAAGAGACACTTGGACAGTTTCCCATATAACGTTTGCTCCCTTATCCTTCGCAATACTATCCTCAAATGCTTCTCATGTTCTTGCAAATTTCTAGAGCATATTAGAATATCATCCAGGATTACTAACACAAATTTATCTAGGTAATCATGGAAAACATGATTCATGAGGCTCATAAAGATAGAAGGGGCATTTTTTAGGCCAAAAGGAACCACTAAAAATTAATAATGTCCATACCTAGTCTGAAAAGCTATTTTAGGAATATCATCTTCCCTAATTCTCAATTGGTGATATCTCGACCTTAAATCAATTTAAAAAAAATAGTTTCTCCCTTCATTTGATTAAATATATCATCAAATTTGTGGTAGGGGATACCTATTTCAAATGGTCACCTTATTCAACATTCAATAGTGTATGGATAACCTTGAAATGTTCCATACTTCTTGATAAACAACACTAGACATCCCCAAGGAGACACACAAGGTTGAATTAATCCCTTCTCCATCAGATCTTGCAATTACATTTTGAGGTCTTACAATTCAACAATGTTCATTCTATAGGGGCTTTTGAGTTAGGCTTGGTCTCTAGAACTAGGTCTATGGTGAAATTCATCCGTCTCTTAGGAGGTAATCTTGGCAACTCCTCAGGAAAAATATCTTGAAATTCTTGAAGGATTGGATGATCTTTAATACTAGGAATTAGGTCTTCACTACCCTCCTCTACCCTCACCAAATAGATTTTTCTTCCCTTCCTTACTTCTTTTTAACTTGCATAACTGAGATCATTCTCATCACTAAGAGTCTCTGGATTCCCTAGACAACTATTGGTCTTCCTTGGTCATCTAAACATTCATTTTTTTTATTATAGAAATCCAATTTGTCTTGATGCTCTCGGAACCAATCCATTCCTAGGATTAAGTCATAGGATCCTAATCGTGTGACCCATAGGTTCAACTTAGTTTTTATAATTCCCAGGTTAACTTTAGCTCCACATAGGAAAAATTCAATCTTTTGAGTCTTACCTGACCCAAACTCTACCTCCATCTCCTCTCAACTTAGTCTGTTGTGATCAATTTTACATTTTTTATATAATGCTAGGAGAAACAAAACTATCCGTGGCTCCTAAATATGCCAAAATAGAAATAGGTTGACCATATAGTGTACCTTGAAGCTCAATGAGTGAGGCTTGTTGATTATCTTAGCGATTATCAATCACTGCATAAATTCAAGTGGTGGGTTTGGTGGTGTTATTATGATTATTGGGGAACTCACTTCTATAGTGATCACCTCCACATGTCCAACATCCATCCACTGGTCCTCTTTTGACTTCCTTTCCTCTTGTGGAATCCACTGGTGCCACTTGTATGGATGTTTTCTATCTTTTATCTTCTCTATCATTTTGACTTTCTAATCCATATTTGTCACTATAGTTTCGACCCCTCTTAATCTATCGAGACGAATTTACCCTAGAATTAGTTTACTAAAATTCATTCCTTTTGTTATCTGAGTAGTTGGAGGAGTATGTATTTTGTTTGTGTTCCTTCTTGCTTTTCTTCTTTTCCTCAACAACTAAGGCCACTTTCACAGCCCGGTTTAAGTTTTTAGGTCAAGAAAGCTTGGTTGCATATTAAATACTTTTATTCAGTCCCAATATAAACTTGTTCACCCATCCTCTTCTTCCCTCATATATTTTACATGGCAGAGTAGGTTCATAAAATTATCCTTATACTCTGCCACTAACTTTTCCTCTTGGTGTAGTGAATGGAATTCAATCATATTTTGATCATGATGATGGGTAGATAGGTACTCGCAAAATTTCTTGGTGAACTTGTCCCAAGTCATTTTGCTTATATCATAATTTTTGATTTTGGCCAAGTGATCCCACCATAATGAGGATCCACCTTCTAACTGGTATATGGTGATTCTCTCTTTGGTATTAGAGTTTAATTCTAACAACCCAAAATATTTATTCATGCCAACTAGCCATGCTTCAACTACATCTCCACCACTTGTCCCATCAAACTTAGGTGCTTGCATCTTCTTCAATTCTTGTATTAATGGGTCTTTTCTTACACCTTGTTGTCCTATAAGTGAGTGACTATAAGTGGGAATTCTAAATCCATTTTCATAATCTAGATCTGTTTGCTCATGGGACTCTTGATCTTTCTCTTTAGTACCTATACCTGCATTATGGTTGGTACCTTTCTCTTTGTGCCTAATCAATTCTTCAATCTATTTCTCTTGAGAAGCTAGTTTTGTATGAAGAGCATTCAACTCAGCTTGCAACTCCTTTGGTATAACAAGAGGCATTGATGTGACATCCCTACTCGCATGTAGGACTTCAATGAGGCTAGGATTAGCTCCCCTCCTGATAACTATCTTCATTATGGCGAGTTAGTTCTATGAGAAAGGAATCAATATTGTAGTCACATAAATCTGTCCATTTTAATTAAATGAATATTTATTATTTATTTGATTAAAAACCCACTATCCATCAGTTAATTAAATTAACATTTAATTAATTCATCCTCAAATATTCTCCTATTAATTAAATAAATCATTCAATTTATTTTAATTAATTCATTAAACCAAAATCACAATCAATTAAATGAATAAATCCTATTTATTTAATTTTATCCCCTTTCTTCTTTTAAATAAATTAAATAGAACATTTATTTAAATCATTAAAAATCCCCCCACTTACAAATGCAAGTTGCAACCACAAGTTGAAATAAATTAATTTTATTTTAAATTAAATCCTATTTTCCCTCACCCACCAAACCCACTTACGATTCTAACCCCTTCTAGATTCTTCTAAACCCCTTTCTAATTAGCTTAATCCACCACCTAATTATTGTCACATTTCTAAGCAACTTGGAGTCACTTCTCAAAGACTTCAAAGTCTTTGAAAAGCATTAAATGCTTTGTGTGTTCAACAATTTAACCTCTAAAGTCTTCCAAACCACTAATGGCTCTTACATGACCATTTATGGTTAATTCCACTTGCACCCATGGTTAAGGACTTTAACCCCTAACTCAACCCTCATGTGACCCATGTGTCTCCTCAAGCATTTATTGCTTTGACCATGGTTATCCCTTTAACCTTTGCACAAGAGTTTATCCATTGGATAAAAGCATTATTCTTTGAATAATGAACTTATTCACTCAACCCAACCTTGACCTTAACTCCCAAGTTAACTCTCAGGTCATGTCAAGCATTTAATGCTTATTCCCTCTCCTCTCTACTCATCTCATGTTGACACTTTTCATCTTGGGATTGGGTTGAAAGCCCTCACATGGATTGAATATCATTCAATCCTGACCCTTGTTGAGATTACTTAATCTCAACCATCCATTGCTCCATTTTTTCTATAAATAGAGCCCATTTCTTCATAATCCAGATCCTGAAAACTTGTATGCATTTAATCTATAGTCAATTTTAGAGAGCATTTTAGCATAAAATCACTAATATAATTGTCATTTTGGACTAAAATAAGTCTTAGTTCATTTTATAACATCTCATATTAGGCTTGTTTTCACACTTGCATAGCATAAGTTTAAAAGCATTTTCAATCTTGAATCTCCATAAGACATCCATAGTGCAAAAAGCTGTTGAGGGCTACACTAATTTGGAACTTGGAGAGGAGAGGAACAAGGGAGAAGGAACTAAGAGCATGGTAGAAGGCATTTGGAGATGCCTTGTTGTATTTGCTTCCATAGTTAACTATTTCATCATGTTTTTAGTGTCTCTTTTGATATGCCTGCTTAGACTTATTTTTGGTTGATTAACACTAATGTTTGTCTTTGTTTCTTGTGTTTTTATGTGTTATACGACCACAGGTTTTAGTCTAACATTGTTCATTTTGCAGAGCATCATTTGGTGAACTTGACGTGAATCCAACAATAATTTTTTTTAACAAACTAACTTTTTGACTATTTAGCTTGACACACAAGTTGCACTTTGGCGCTTTTGTTCGCACTTTAATGCTATTGTTTTTACAATAGTGTTATTGTCTCAAATTTATCGCTATTGTCCATATAGTAGCACTTTTGACTATAAAGTAGCGCGTTTGTCCATATTTTAGTGCACTTGTAATGTTGTCTAAGTCTTATGCTTTAGCGCTTTTGTCTATATTTTAGCGCATTTGTGTTAAATAGCGCTTCTGTTTTCACACAGAGTAGTGCTATTGTAACATAACAATATAAAAAAGGCCTTGTAACCGATAAAATTATTGTTTTTAGGCTTGTGAAAGCCCACCATATTTTTGGATTTTACTAAATTTTCATTTCGTGTGCAGGTTTTAAACTAACCCTTTTTGTTACTTAAAAATTAAAAACACTTCATCTAGGTGCTTTAAAACTCACAAAACAATTTTATTTCTTGCAAGTTAGGATTCAAAATTCATTTTGGTGCTTAAAATCAACAAAACAACTTTATTTCTTGCAAGTTAGGATTCATTTTCTTTTGGTGCTTAAAATCAACAACACAAAATTTGATTTCCTTGCATCAATCCAGAATTAAAATTCACAATCAGCACTTCGATTTTGTCCAAGTAAAAAGAACAATCAACTTGTCTCATTTTTGCAAATGATTTACTTCATGCATACGTGTTTCAATTTCAGTTGACCAGGGTTTCAAATTCCCAGTTTACTCAATATATTGCCTTTGAAGTTAAAAAGAACATCATGGTTGTTGGAGCAACATCTCCAAATAGATAGATCATCATTGTAATGACAAGTTAAAAGGAAGAAGTGTATTTTGTGTTTGACACACTTGTGCAAAAGAGTTTGTCACGTGGTCCTTCTTCTAACACACACTATCCTTTCCCTTGGCTTTTGTGGTCCTAGGTGCAAGAGAAAAGTGTTAGTGACACTCAAGTTTCATCTTTTTAAGAGAGGCCTTCCAAGAGATCGATCACTCTTGGGAACAACCTCACGCGGTAAATCCTTCGATTCGCTATAGAAATCAGGTGAGAGCGAAAGCAGTAGCCTTGGGTATAGCTGTTCCTACAATGTAACTTGCCGAAAGGACAAATAGGCCCCACCACAAGTTACAAGACTCTTAAGTGAGTCACTGTAGAATGAACTTATGTCCAAAGACATCAAAAATTACTAAACACATTTAAGTAGTAGCCCACCCATTCTATTGATTGAAGATATTTGTGATAAATTTAGTGCAAGAGCATAGAAGGTTTTGCTCCCAAGATACTCACCATACATATTTCCTTGAGTAGAAACATAACTTTTTGAAAGGTTACTTGTAGCCTGATAAAAGTGGTTACCCCCCCATCATAGGGATCATCTATTTGTTATGATCGTGCAAGACTTAGTATATCACATCCTTACCTACCATGGGATTCATAAGGTATGTAGTACCAAAGTTGAAGAAATATCAAGATGTGGGCTGAAATTATCGCAACTGGCCATTTGACCTTAGGGATAAAGAGTGTTTGAAGTGTTTTCATTTTTGAGTTAAGACCAGTGCAAATTGAGCTGAGTTCAGGCTTTGGAAAACACCTAAAATACATTTAAAGGAAAGGGTTATAAAAAATTCAAAAGATTGGGTTGGTCAAGACCCATGCTTACTTATGCCTTTCGAGGCAACATTCTTGTGTTTGTGTGCTTGCTTTGTTTTCTTGTCAAAGAAACATCATAAATCCAATTCCAAAACAAATATTCATCCAACACAAAAAATTAAAAAAAAAAAAAGATCAAAAACAAGTGCAAATAACAAAAGTGTCAAACTATATGACCATTCTTCACATCTTAAGATAGAAGAATCTTCATCAACATGTCAAATTGAAGAGAAGACCATTGAGCTCAAAGGCTTTCATAAAAAGGAGGAAATTCTTCTATCTTAATAGACAAATCTTTGTATCTCAGAGAACCTTCTTACATCATATGCATCTATACCTTCAAGGAAAATCAAACGAGTTTGATCAAGAATCATTAAACCGCAGAGCCTTTGCTCAATATAGAACTTTGAGTTATCACAAAAATAAGGGAGGAAAGATCAATCCTACCTTCTTTCCAGACATCTGTATCACATATAACTCAGCTAGGGAAGAACCACCAACCCTTGAACAAGAAGAGGAAGAGATTGTTCCTTTTGTAACACAAATTTTCTATTGAAGTTAAACCATTTCATCCATTCTCATATTCACACATCATCGAATCCATTCCAACTCTCGAAACATAAAGAGGTTTTTGTCCTAAGTTCTCTTTAGATATTGCTTGAATCAAACACAAAACATCACTTTTAGAGTGTCTCTACATCTAGGATAAACTCATCCTAAGAGGCATTTCTACACAGGTTAGAACTAGTCTATGAGTGCATCCTCTCATTACTAGGTAGTTGAGTTTGTAACACATCTCAGATTTCTCTAAACCTTATCACATCAAACTTTGTCAATCAAACACAACAAGAAATTCAAGAAAGAACTTTGGTAACATCTACCTTTAGTGCTAGGGATCCGTATGCAAAACACCCTACCAAACATAAATCTTTCATTTCATCAACAACTCATCATCATTTTCACCAAACTTCAACAACTACTTGTAAATAAAATGGCTCAAACCAGATCTAGAACTAGACAAATGAAAATTGAGGAAGAAGAGGAGGAAAATATCAATGAATTCCAAGAAGCTCTTGGAGGAAACCCAAATGATGAAAATCCAAGTACTCCTACTTCTGCGGCAATAGAAAGGGCACAACACAACCCTCTCTTTAATAGATTGTTTGATGAAATAATTAGGAGCAATGCTGATGCTCACTTTTTAAGACTTGCTCAAGAAGGAGACAAATTACCCTCTGAATTTGATGTTGCACAACTAAGGCAAGCATCATAACACCAAAGTCGCAATGAGGAAGAAAGAGATCAAGATCACATCAGATACAACCTTCATCAAGGTAATCCCCCACCTCCTCCTCCTCCAAATGAAATAGAAATGTTGCGGCAACAAGTTGAAAATCTTGCCCAACAACTTCATAGTTGTGTGAAAACTAATCAATTTTCACTTAATGACATTTGTCCCTATCCCTTTGATAGGAATCTTCATATGCCACCTTTTCCATGAGGGTTTGAAACACCCAAGTTCTAAAAGTATAGAGGAAAAGGAGATCCTCATGATCATGTTAGAGAATTCCATTCAGCTTGCCTAGAAGTGGCATACGAGGATACCTACCTAATGTGACTTTCTCCCCAAAGCTTGGGAGGAACAATCACATCATGGTTTTCCCAATTACCAGGTGGCATTAGGACATTTGAAGAACTCATCCAGAAGTTCCTAGCACACTACTCACACAACATTGAACGTGATATCACAATGGCTGATCTATGTAACACTAAACAAAAACTAGGTGAGCTATTTTTAGTCTTTCTACAACGATGACGTCAAATGTCTACCAGACGTTCTCTACAGTTACCTAAACAAGAACTAGTGGAAATATTTATTTTCAACTTAAATGAAGAAATGGAAGTTCACCTGGATGTAAAAGACACAGACTCTTTCAATGACATGATAAAAAAGGCTTAAAATGTGAGCGAGCTCTCTTTAAAAAAGGGCTTATCAAAATCTACAATGAGCCAAAGGATGACCCTCTCCTGCGCTTCAATAGTGACAAGCCTAACTTCTGGAAAAAAAACAAAAACATCATCAACGACAGGGTTGTGGATGCAAGAAATATCAAAAGCGCACAACCTGTGGTCCGATTTGCAGGACAAAATCCCCCACCCAAGAATAACACAGTTGCTCCTCCAAATCAAGGATGCAATGTCCCTCAAGAGGAACCCAGACAACATCAACAAAATTTTAAACCAAAATGAACATACACTCCCTTAGGGGAACCCATCGAAACAATGTTACGTTAGTTGGTTTCTCAAAATCTCACGACCTTACCCAAAACATCAAATTATGAACCTCAGGTCTAACCTTCATGGTGGAGGGATACTGAACATTGTGATTTCCATCAAGGGAAAGGGCATAAGACAAGCAATTGTCACAGATTGAAAGATCTTATTCAGGATCTTATTGACCAAGGTGAAATCAAAATCGAAGGACACGACCCAAAAATAACAAACAATGATCATCTCATGTTTAAAAATCCACTTCCATCACAAGATCAAAGGGGTCCTTCCACTTCAGGGAGAAACACAAATACCATTGATTATACGCAAGCCATGTATAATTACACTGTGAATCACCTATATGATGCCAGTGAACAAATTGCAACTATTACCATAAAAAATCCTAGTTCCACCAGCAATGTTGTTACACATCGCGACAAGATCACCATAAAAGAAGATCCACAAGGCACCACATCTATCCCAAAGCAGTATAACTTTGTGGACCAATTAGATAAAACAACCGCACTGATATCTATCTTAGAGCTATTGCACCTATCTCCATCTCATAAAACCATCTTGGATCAAGCTCTCCAAGAGGTGTCAGTTCCTGCAAACCTAAATACAGATCAGTTCCAAGCCATGGTTGGAAATCTAAGGTCATCACCTTGTCTCACTTTCTTTGAAAGTGACAACACATCCTTCTAGCAACCTCATAATGCCTCACTTCACATTGAAGGGTTTATCAACCAACATAGGATATAGTGAGTCTTGATCGACAATGGAGCAGGCCTGAATATCATCACACTACAATTGGTCACAGCATTGGGATATGCAATTGAATCAATGGATCCCCGCAAGAAGATAACAATGAAAGCCTATGATTCAATGCAAAGCATTCATCCAAAGGAGCAATGGTGCTACCAATTCGAGTGGGCCCCGTAGTGAAGCATATCATATGTTAGGTTCTGGACCTTCCTCTACCATACAATTTATTATTAGGAAGACCTTGGATACACACCATACAAGCCGTTCCATCCACCTACCACCAGTGTATCAAGTTCCCTCATAATGGTGTGGAAATCACAATCCTGGGCGACGCCAACCCCTTTGCATATTGTCACAATATAAGTCATCAACTAGAGATTACCTTTCCCAACAACAAAGAAGCCATCTCATCCACATCATACATAAGTCCAGCCTCTCTTTCCAGTTCAAACACCACTATACCCAAGCAAGAGAAGCTCAAGATGAAAATAGCATAGGAAGGTCCTGGGGAGTACAATTTGAGCCAACTCTTTTGTGTTGGACAAATGTCTACTTCTCCTAGAACTCATGGTAAACCTCAACGGTTACTTCAAATGCCACTGATAAAACCAACATGTACTCTAACACCTTTCATCCTTAGAAAGAGTCAAGAAGAAGAAACTAGAGATGAAGACTTAGCAGAATGGATCTATAAAGACCCAATCACCACAGTCATTCCACAAGCTAAACTTCCGACAGATCAGTATGGAAAAGGCCTTCTCATTATGCAAAGAATGGGTTATGATGGTCAGAGTGCTTTGGGACCTTGTAAGAAAGGATGACATGAACCACTGCAACCAAAATTAAAACCTAAGGATAATACAGGATTAGGATTTCAAAAGGAGATCCTTCCTAAACTCAGATTCAAAGGGAAACCCATCAAGCCTCTATATCAACCTACTATAAAGAGACCACCTTTGATTATAAAAGCAACATCAAAAATCATAGCAATTGCCCCATTGAGGCTAAAAATCCCAGTAATATCATCTACAACACCAATCATCCCACCAATCAAACCAACAACTCTATCAGCAACATCAATAACATCAATAGCACCCTTAGCAGTAAGAACTATATCAAAATTCCCAACAGTATCGACAACACCGACAATTCCAATAGAAGCAGCAGATTCAACACTACCAATACTCCCTGTATCAGATTCATTGATCTCCATAATTCCTCCCACAACACCAATCATTTCATCTACAAAGGAACATCAGCCGATCACACCTATAGTGTTTAACTCAAAGGATATCCCAGTATGGTATAGTAACCGGCTACTAGAAAGCGACTTAGAGAATGACTCGCATGAGTGAGAATTTGATTCAGTACAACTTAATACTTTAGATGAGGAAGACACATCACTCCCTCCACCTCACAAAGACATCCCTGTTTATAGAGAAGCATAGATAAAGACCTCTTGGGTTCTTGAACTGGAAACACCTTCCACAGACCCTACGTCCCATCCTACGCTTGATTCTAATAGGGAGAGTACTAGCAACGACCTTCACCACAACGTCTTAAACCTCACCGACACATGTAACGAACTTAACCTAATCGATGAGGTAATGACCATTATCCATCCTAAACTCATCGAATGGAACCAACCTAATCCCCCATGCCTTGACCACTTCCAAATTGATGAGGCGATCATTGACTTTTTGGAATTATAGGATAACATACCAAGAGAGGATCACAAAGCTAGATTCGCCATAGAACTTAATAGCGCAACATACTTTGGGGCGGATGCCAAACCTTTCAGCTGCAAAAATATAACAATAAAACATGGATCTTCTAGTAAAAACCACACTGTGGCACTGTTTGATCCCACAAAAGTAAAAAGAAAGAGCGTATCCAATGGTGAAAACCTTTTTGAGGCACCTGAGGATGAAAGGTTTGACATCCTCCTCTCTAGTACACAATAGGAATGATCAATGATTCTCATTGAAGAAACCAAAGAATACAATGTAGGGAATCCGGAAACTCCTCACCACATACATCTAGCATCTCTTTTGAGTCCAGAGGAACAACCTAAGTTTGTTGAATTCTTCCAAAAGTGCCAGATTAACTTTGCATGGTCATATGCAAACATGCCTGGTCTTGATCCTAATTTAGTCATGCATCACCTCATAGTAGCAGAAGGAGCTAAACCTGTCAAACAGAAGCTTCACAAGATGCATCCTCAGATTGCAGTACTAGTCAAAGTAGAACTTTAGAAACTCTTGGATGTCAGTTTCATTTGACCAATTGATTATGTAGATTAAATCTCCAATATTGTGCATGTCAGAAAACCAAATGGGTTCATCCGTATCTATACTGACTTCAAAGATCAGAACAAGGCATGTCCTAAAGATGACTTCCCCTACCAAACATCGACATCATAGTAGACCTAACAACAAGACATGCCTTGCTTTCAATCATGGATGTCTTTTCAGGGTACAACCAAATAAAGATCATCCCAGAGGATCAAAGCCTTCACATGTCCATGGGGAACATACTACTGGAATGTAAGGCCTTTCAGTCTAAAGAATGCAGGAGCAACCTACCAACGAGCAATGACCACTATCTTCCATGATATGATGCATACCATAATGGAAGATTATGTTGATGACTTACTGGCAAAATCACTCACAAGAGAAGGTCATCTGGACATATTAGAGAAAATCTTTGACAGACTGGAACAATATCATGTTCGACTCAACCCAAAGAAATGTGCCTTTGGAGTAACCTCAGGGAAACTTCTAGGATACATTGTCTCAAGAAAAGGCATTGAGGTCGATCCAACAAAGGTCAAAGCAATGATGGACATGCCACCTCCGAAGAACATCAGTCAGCTTAGGACATTACAGGGGTGTCTACAATCCATCCGAAGATTCATTGCACAACTGGTAGATAATTGCCATCCTTTTACACATTTGTTACACAAAATCATCCGCTTTCAATGGGATACTAGATGCCAGCAAGCATTCCAGATGCTTAAAGACTATCTCATGAATACACCATTGCTTATCCCACTAGATCCAAGTAGACCTCTATTGCTCTATATTTCAGCAACAAGTACAACATTGGGTGTACTACTGGCACAACATAATGCAGAAGGGAAAGAGTGTTCTATCTACTACATCTCTCGCACATTGGTTGGCTATGAACTCAATTACACACCTATTGAGCGAGCTTGCCTAGTAGTAATCTTGGTAACCACTAAACTGAGGCACTATCTGTTGACACATAAAGTACAACTCATTAGAAAAATCGATCCACTCAAGTACTTGCTCAGCAAAGCAGCATTGACAGGCCACTTGGCCAAATGGGTGATGATTCTTAGTGAATTTGACATCGAGTATGTGGACCGTAAGACTATCAAAGGACAAGTTATTGCAAATCTGTTCACCGATGCACCCCTCACAGGTGATCATCCTCTTATTTCCAACTTTCCAAATGAAGAGATCTTCATGATCACAACAACACAACCATGGAAACTATACTTTGATGGTTCATACACTAGGCACGGCTCGGGGGAAGGCATCCTGTTTATCATACCTCAAGGTGACAGCATCCCAAAGTCTTACAGGCTCACATTTCCATGTACAAACAACACAACAGAATATGAGGCCTTGATCATAGGACTCAGACTAGCCATACAATGGAAATTGGAAGAGTTACAGATATATGGTGACTCCCAACTGGTCATCGGACAAGTAACAGATGAATATCAGACCAAGGATGACAAAATCATTCCATACAAGAAAATGGTGGACAGTCTAAAGGCATCATTTACAACTATCACCTTTGAACAAATACCTAGAGATCAAAATCGAGCTGCTGACGCTATGACTACTATTGCATCTCTCCTAGATCTTCCACAAAATTTGACACGCTATGAGTTCTTGGTAGAACAAATTTGGATTCTCGCTTATGATATCCCCGAATACAAGATGATATGTCGTCTTGTTGGTTCTGAATCCCCATGGTACACTGAGTTCTACACCTACCTCCACAATCACACACTTTCTCCTAACCAATCAAATAACCAACATAAAACCTTCATTCACCAAACCACTCGATACACCATTATTGTTGAAACCCTATACCGACGCAGTCTTGATGGTACTCTCCTTCGATGTCTGGAACATGATGGGATAACAAAGGCCTTGGAAGAGGTACATGAAGGAATTTGTGGAACTCATGCCAGTGGCCTGTCACTAGCCAAGAAGATCATATGAGTTGGATACTATTGGCCATCAATAGAAAAAGACTCCTACTACTTTGTCAGAAAATGTAAGAAATGCCAAGTTCATGGAGACCTGATACATGCACTAGCATAGGAATTGTAACCAATCACAACACCATGGCTTTTTTGTTAATGGGGACTTGACCTTGTGGGTAAAATCCATCCATCTTCATCCAACAGCCACAAGTTCATTATTACCACATACTTCACAAAGTGGATCAAAGTTGTTCCACTTACCCAAGTCACCGATAAGAAGATCGCCTCATTCATCCTATTAGGATTCCCACAGATACTGAGAGAGGGGGGGAGGTGAATTAGTATCTAACCGGTATATTAAATTTCTTAACTTAAAACATGCAAAACATATTAATACTATGTACCGGTAAGCAGAAAGTAATGCAATAAACAGAGATAAAAACAACTACATGAAAAACACACCATAACACAAGGATTTAACAAGGAAACCTGGTGTGGGAAAAACCTCGGTGGGATTTGTGACCCACAATATTCACTTACTGGCCAATAAGAGAATATTACTACTACAAAAGGGGCTTGCACATGCAGGAAGGCCAACTGCATAAAGCTCACTGCTCAAATACAAAATGGGAAGTCTCACTGACTTACAAAATGGATTATATAAATCTAGTGTCTTGTACTACTTCAAAATAGCATCTATAATGCCAGATCCAGTACCGGTTTATGCTTTGCTTCTTATAAACCCTTAACCTTTAATTTGCATAATAGGTCTGCCTTATTTCACCTAATTACATTCCTCTTCCTTACTTACAAATGTTCTACAATGATCTCTCTTATATAAGAGTCATTTTACAACTTGCCAAGTCGGCTTACAATGATTTTACAAATAATAAACAAAATATATTACAACAAAAATCCTGTCGGCCTCTGTGCCGGTATGCTACCTTTCACTGCCGGTGTAGAGTCTGATCTTGCTAGTGCCAGTGGACTGCCTTGATGGTGACATAGGATTGTAAGGTTGCCATCAATGACAAAACCTTCAATCACCTACAATGTCTCATTGGAGTGTGTATATGCCAACAATCTCCCCCTTTGGCATTGATGGCAACACTCATGAGAAAATTTCAAAAGTGTATTCAAAACTTGTAATCCAAAAATGAGTACCAAAAATATATGAGCTCCCCCTGAGCAGATAAGTCTTTTGCAGATTATTTTCTCATACTACTACTCCCGCTTTGGCATCAATGACAAAGGTTGTCAAGGTGTCAATAGAGTTGTAGTTTTTCTGTCTCAACCTTGTAACTGGGTGGTTACAATTTGAAAAAGATCCGCAAAACCAAATTTATGCTTTCCATAAACTTCTTACTATCTTTTATTGCTACCTTTGTTCTTTGAACTGTACCAATGAGGTGCTGCATATGCTCTGCTGGTGTTTTCTGTCCTTGTACTAATGCCTCAGATATTTCCTTTCTCAAGGATGCTAGATAGTCCAGTCTTGGACTTAGTCTTAGTCTCAAATTTTTAGCCTTGTCTATTATTTTCTCCTTTTCTTTCTCTAGCTTCAATAGTTCTACCTCAAAACTAGTTATCTTTTGCTCAAAAACTGATAATGTATCAGGTGAATTAACAAAATTGTCTGCAAGTTTATTTATTTCTTCTTGTACCTTGCTCATTTTCTTATCTATGTCCACTATTAAAAAGTTTGTCTTGCAAGTATCTCTGTACTGAGTTTTGAATTCCTTCAATATGCTACATAGTTCCGGTAGAAGTGTGTCAAATTCTCTAGTACACTTCTTTATTTGATTCTCAAAGAATTTTTGTTTTTCAATTTCCAACCTGTCTTTGAATGCCCGTTCCTTTATTTGTTCAACTGTCATTGTGTTGTCAATAATATACTTCGACAAAGTGTCAAGTTGACTCAAAGAATCCTTATTATCTATGTTGCATTTTGGAGCTATCATCTTCAAAATTGGGATTGTGTCATCTATAGCTTTATAAGCTTGTGAACTACAATCAGTTATTTTCTTCAAAGAATCTAAAAGAACTTCAGTTACATTGGTTGATTTATAGCCCGTAGAGGAGGAACTAACATTCTGAATTCCACTGGTGGAGGAAGTAACCATGCTTGTAGTGACCTTTGGTAGGTCAGTCTGTGTTTCCATTTCCTTAAGCAAGGGTTTTTGTTTCTCTCCTGTTGTCGGTGGCACTGTTTCCATATGAACCTATTGCTATTCTAGAGCCTGTTGCTTTGCTTGTTTCTCTGTCTGTGTCTCTGTCTTCCCATCTGCTGGTTTACCTTCAGTGTTATCAGTGTTGTCAGCTACCGGTGGCTCATTAGCCATGTCAGTTTTACTAGTTGTGTCGCTGTCTATCACAATGTTGACCTTTTGAGTGTCAACATCCACTGTGTATAGTACCTCAAGATTAGGATTAGTATCCTCTTGTGATACATCCATACTTTCATATGCTGGTTGGTCTTTTGTTGTTGTTACTGGTGGAGTAATCAGAGGTAGTGGGGATAAGTTATCTTTTATTTTGATACTAGGAGGTCCACCAACCTTTCCTTTACCCTTATCTTTGTCTTTCTGATAGACTTTGATAGGCTTGGGGTTCCTGTATTCTTCCTGCTTTTCTTTCTCCACAAGGAATATATCCCATCCATTTTCTGTTTCTTCTGTTACCTCATTTACTCTCCCTGCCATTAGTGCAATATGCCAGTGTGCAGTAGAGAATACTAACTGGTTGGCCTTTGCAATCAGATCATCTATTTCTTTTGGAGAGTTGATTGGGTAGACAACAAGTAGTTTTTCAATTTTGATTTTCTTGTCAAGTTCTACAACAGATTGTCTTCTTGCTTCCAGTCTCTTGAATAATTCATTTAGTAGTTCATCTACAACTTGCATTATAGATATCCAGGTGTAAAATGACACTATTTTCAACTTGCTCTTTCTCATCTGTTGATAGTGTATCATATAATTTTTCTATGTTCTTGAGATTTCCTTCTTCTGTGATTTCATCCAATAGTTTGTCAATTGGAGAAATATTCTGTTGAGTCCTTTTCTTCTTAGGTGTTAGCTTTTTCTTTGGGGTTGTCTTCTTTACCGGAGACCTCACTGCTTGTTGTTTTTGTCGAGTTCTTCTAGGCGAGGGTGTGGATACCGGTGAAGGTTGTCTTTTCCTTACAACTCTTTTAAATTCAGCTGGCTTGTCACTCTCTGAAGAAGTTGGTACAGGTGACAGGTGAGTTTTTGGTTGTTGTTCCTATAACTCATCTTCAGTGATACCAGTTTGTTTCAGTACATCTTCTTTTATAGTCTTGGCCTGCCTTGAACCTCTTCTCACAGTTGTTTCTACTTTCTTTACTCTCTTCTTAGATTGAATTTGGCTTTCAATGGTCTCAGCACTACCAAATACTTCTTCCTTAGGTTCATTTGGTGCTTCCAGAAGAGCTTTTGCATATGTTTCAATGACGTGGTCATCAATTTCATAGCCCATTTCAGTAACCCAAATTGTTCTTGGGATAACTGCTTCCATCCATATCTCATCCTTTTTAATCACAAAACACATATCATCCTTGTATTTGTTAACAATTTCCTATGATAGTCTGATTCTTTTTTTCATTCTGGCCTTTAGTGCTTGAAAATACTCATCAATATTCTTTTCCTTGTTTTCACACATGTTGTTAAATAAGTTTGATAATTGTTTTCCTACCGATATGTCAAATCCAAGATTCTTGTTGCCTATACCAAGCACCTGTTTGGTTATATGTAGCATTAAGCATACAAGTAAATTACCAAATCTAAAAGTTCCTTTCTTATCCTTCTTGATCTTCCCTAAGTTGTCAATCAATTCATCCTTTAGCCATTCACATATATCAATTTTCACATTTTCTTTTACCATATCATGTGCACTTTTTATGCATAAACTGGAAACTGAGTTAAGTCTATTTGCATGTGTTGCTTTGTATCCTGAAATCATGCTAACAAATCTCACATTTATGTCAGTCACATCATTAACCCTTAGAGACCTTCTATCAAATGTTGCACTAGTTAGGTTCATTACCAAGTCATTTGAGACCTTCTTTGTTTTGTCTGGTCTGCTACTGGTGGAGGGTAACCTTGTTATAGCTTTCACCACTTCCTTGGTAATTTTATGGATTGAATCTAACCAAAAGAATGCACCATGTAGTTTGCTCAATACTATCCTAATAACTTCCTTGGGGAAATCCAGAATGCTAAGAATTTATGTGAATCCTAGGGTTTCAATAATTTGGTGTTCAGGTTTTACTTTACCGGAATCATCACAGATAACAGATTTGTACATGTTCTTGATTTTTTCATCTCCTAATTCTTCTATATGGAAATGGATATAGATTCTAGGGTCTTTTGCATAAACAACTCCTTTGGGAATTTGGGAAAAAGCACCTACATTGTCATCCTTTTTGGCTATCTCAGGAACTAGTTGAAATATGGGCCTAGGTTGTTTGATTACCTTGACTACAGTAGGGTTTGCTATGAATTCAGGTGCAGAGGAGGATGCCATGATTATAAATACCTTTTAATGCCTTAGGAAGGATTGATTGCTGAAGTGCTTTGCCTCTTTGCTCGAATTGCCTTAGCTCTAGAGATTTCACACTCTTCGAATGTTTGAATGCTCGGTGAAGTGAAATGGAGCCAAAAACATTAATTTATAATGTCAAATTTCCAACTACCACATTTAGTGCTTTCCGATTAAGTAATCATTTAACATATCTGCCGGTATAGAAGTAAATTCAACTTCTTACCATCAACTGAGGCAATAATAGCATATGTCTCATTGATTATCAAACCCTCAGGGAAATTTCTTCAATTTGATGAAGAGACTCCTGTTGGTGGAGTGCTACTCTGTTCTACCGGTGGAGTGTTGCTTGGTTCTACCGATGGAGTAGTATTCCTATCCACATTCAATTCTGATTTCCTGATCCATTGTTTTGAAAATTCTTGTTTAACTTCTTCAACCTTTTCTTTTCCTTTCAAACTAGGACCTTTGTTGTTTACTGGTGATCCTTTACTTCTACAAAATTTAGAAATATGCCCAATTTTGTTACATGCATAGCAAGTCACATTATTCTTCTGAATATCTTTCCCATAACCTATGCCAGTTTGTGTTCTGCATTGATTAGATAAGTGTCCAAATCTTCCACAAACATAACATTTTACATTCATTCTGCAATTCTCAGAGTTATGACCAACTTTGTTGCATTTTGAACATTGACCGATGGGGGTGTTGATATTCTAATAATTTCTAGATCTACATTGATTTGCTCTATGACCATACTTGTTACAGTTAAAGCATTTTCCATCAAATTTATAAGCAGTAGGTTGTCTTACCGATTTTCTATGATCCTGTGTGTTTGTAGTACTAGAGCTTTCACCAACTTCAAAGCCAATTCCACAAGTGTCACCTTTAGGTTTTTGATTCTTCAGCAAGTTACCAAGTTCTTCTGAGCTTTTCTTGAATTTCTCTTTATGTTGATTTGCAGTATCTAGTTCTCTTTCTAAGACTTCTTTCTATCTCATCAGTTCATTGGAGTCATTCTGAGTGTGCATCAGATCTATCTTGAACAAATCATTTTCATAACCGTGTCTTGTGTTTTCATTTGCAGCATCACTTAGTCTTCTAGTCAAATTTTCTTCATTCTTCTTTCTATCTTCAATTTATTTACAAAATCTCATAGTCATATCCTGCATCTCATTCTTTGTTGTCATGTTCTCTTGTTTCAGCTTGTTTATCATATCATTAAGAGTTTCTTTTTCATCATTCTCATTTTGCATCTTTTCACAAAGTTCTCTTCTCTTGTTTCTTGAAATAATAAGATTTTCTTGAAGTGCTTGAATAATATCTTGAGCAGCCTTTAGATCATCTTCAAGTTTGATATTTTTCAATTTTTCTACATCATAGTCTGAGAGAGCTCCTTCAAGTTGCTTCATCAAATTTTCCATCTCTACCGGTGTCAAGATCTTCCTCAAGCTGTTAGGCTTCTGAAAATAGAGGACCAAGCTCTGATACCAATTGTTAGGATTCCCACATATACTAAGAGGGGGGGGGGTGAATCCGTATCTAACTGGTATATTAAATTTCTTAACTTAAAACATGCATAACATATTAATACTGTGTACTGCTAAGCAGAAAGTAATGCAATAAATAGAGATAAAAACAACCACATGAAAAACACCCTATAACACAAGGATTTAACAAGGAAACCTGGTGTGGGAAAAACCTCGGTGGGATTTGTGACCCACAATATTCACTTACTGGCCAATAAGAGAATATTACTGCTACAAGAGGGGCTTGCACATGCAGGAAGGCCAACAACCTAGAGCTCACTGCTCAAATACAAAATGGGAAGTCTCACTAACTTACAGAATGGATTATATAAATCCAGTGTCTTGTACTGCTTCAAAATAGCATCTATAATGCCAGATCTAGTATCGGTTTCTGCTCTGCTTCTTATAAACCCTTAACCTATAATTCACATAATAGGTCTGCCTTATTTCGCTTAATTACATTCCTCTTCCTTACTTACAAATGTTCTAAAATGATCTCTCTTATAAAAGAGTCATTTTACAACTTGCCAAGTCGGCTTACAATGATTTTACAAATAATAAACAAAATATATTACAATAAAAATCCTGTCGGCCTCTGTGCCGGTATGCTACCTTTCACTACCAGTGCCGGTGATCTGAGTGTCGGTGTAGAGTCTGATCTTGCTAGTGCCGATGAACTGCCTTGTCGATGACATAGGATTGTAAGGTTGCCATCAATGACAAAACCTTCAATCACCTACAATGTCTCATTGGAGTGTGCATATGCCAACACATCCTCAATTACATCATCTTCTGGTATGGTATACCCATGTCCATCATCACAGATAACAGGCTTCCTTTAAAAAATCAGGACATCCATGAGCTCTCTGAGAAGTTTCACATCTAACACCGCTTTTCCACTCCCTATTACCCACAAGGAAATGGCCAGGCCGAAGCATCGAACAAAAACATATTAAGAATCCTAAAGAAGATAGTCAATGATGCCGGCCAAGATTGGCATGTTCAATTAAATCCATCACTATGGGCATATCGAACTAGCATGAGAACCCCTACAAGCGCAAATCCCCACTCACTTTTCTATGGAGTAGAAGCTATCTTACCTATTGAGGTCGAGATACCATCACTATGGGTTTCCCTGCATAATCTCATTGATGATGAAGCATACAGAGTATCACATCTTCAAGACTTGGAACTATTGGATGAGAAAAGACAAGCTGCATACAATCACCTCAAAGCCTATCAATAACGCATGAGCAAAAGCTATTATCATCAAGTTAGACCTTGTACATTTGAGGTAGGTGATCTTGTTCTTCGAGAGAATCCTCGTAACAAACCAAACAAAGAACATCAAAGAAAGTTTGAATCAAACTGGCTAGGCCCATATGTTATTACTGCTGTATTTGGGTCCAGGGCATATCAGTTGGCTACTTCAAAAGGAGAACCGATACCAGATCCAATCAACAACATGCACCTTAATTGGTTTATACATAAGCTGTACAGAGCATCAAGCTCCCGTACATATCAGAAAACACCAAAAACATTCAAAAAAATGTCCTGAAGAAAATACAGAAAAAAAAAGAGTAAAGAAAATCATGCATCCAAATGATGAACAACCACTCTGGTGGCACCTTGGGTAAGTGCGATGGTGAAAACCTAGCAAACATGTGCCACTCATAAAGGCTATAGCTCCATTATCTTTCAGACTTGTTGTGATCACATTCATTGCGTCCACTCATCCATCATCCAAACCATGGCTTGTTATTGACCTGTAATCAAGGATAGTACTTCATGCGTCATGCATCCCGCTTTTTCATAGTCATGTCTAAACTGGGGGCAATGCCCTTAATCTATTTGATGGAAGTGGATTCTACATTATTTTGTGATTCATTGAGTTATTCATTCAAAACTATCTCACAAAAACCAAAAACATTGGAAAATTGTCTCACAAAAACTCCAAAAAAAACATTCAAAACAATAAAAAATACCAAAAACATTCAAAAACACTTACAAAATCCAAAAACATAAAAAATCAAACAAAGACATGGCAACACCTTGTACATACATTTTTCAAAGTAGATACCAAACAAATATTGTGAAATACTCAAAAGATAACCACTTATCTGATCAACCAAACAATCAACAATCGACATACAAACTGTCTCAACAAGGATGCATCCTTCCTTACCAAAACAAAGACATGATAACATTTTCTTTGACAAGAAAATTTTGTTTAAGATATCAAATACTTGGTTAGATTTGTAGGTTATTTATTCATTTATATCGGTTTCCTACGCTACTCCAGGATATCCACAAGTGATTAGAGTGGCCGAGATGGTTCCTCAGCATTGTTTGTATGTCTTTTGCGAATTATTTCAATAAAATTCTAGGGAATGTACTAATGATGTCTACGTGGGAAGTTCACTAAGCTACGTGATCTTATGCAACATACAATCATAGATCACTACGGCTTGCTGACTACAGCGTATACCTTGACCATATGAGTACGAACCATTATCGAGGGTCCATATTCTTTTATTCTTTATTTATACTATTTTGCTTGCAGGTAAAATGCTCCATCCTTGGTTCCTACTACCTCATCCAAGCTCGATATTATCATACTCAATGATGAAAATAAAGCACTATGGATCGTCATTCCATCTCATCTGTATATATTGCATTCTGTTGCATTCCATCCATCCATACATTCATAAATAGCTGCATATCATGCCTACATAGTAATGACAATGGATACTTTATTTTCCTCTTCTTCCATAGGAATGAGTCATAGGTCCTCCATTTCTTCTATCCAACATCGAACCCCCCCTCACCCGCCCCATCTTGATAATCAACATCATCATAATCCCTTCATCGTTTCCCATCAACTCAATCAAGCTACATTCTTTACCATCCATCTCTAACAGGAGGGGCTACACTTCCCATCCTCAGTCATCCACACAATCAAGCATGTTACTCTATTTGCACAGGCACATCGACTCACACACACCTACACTATCAACAGATACTCTAGTCAAGTATCTTCGAGTCTCAACAGGTAATCGATCATGGAAAACCTAGACTACATCAGGTATTTGTCTCAATGACTTTAGTCTCAACGGGGCTGCCATGATTCACCACAACCATCCATCACACACACACACACTATCAATTGATCAACCAATCAAACACAATCATAACGGCCAATTACATCAATTGTCTAAGTCTCAACGAGTCTTTTGCTTCATATACCTTGACTTCATCGGGCAATTACATCAATTGTCTAGGTCACATCAGGTCACTTTGATTCACTTAGACTTTATCCTGTCCAAGTGAACAATTGACATCAACTGTCATGCTTTGACTCGACCAGAGCAATTAAACCAATTGCACCAGATTGTTCAACCAATTTTAATCAATTGTATAGCATCAATCAAAAGCACACACCACATTTGCACCGTATATTTTGCCTGACCTAAAGGTACTCACTGGCTTATTATTTCTCAGTTTCACTCCATTTTCTCCCATTCTTACCTCGATATTACTAAACTCTTCTCTTCTATCACCCCACCAATTTTCATTCTTTTTCAAGAGATCGCCTGATTTTTTGAAATTTTTTTAGCTCATCTCTCGAGGGGGCATACCACCCACTAAATTAAAATTTTATGGGGCATATTTCTTCACACCTATTTTTCTTTCTTTGAAACGATGCGATAAACCGCACCGTCTCAAAGAGGAGCAAATGTAGTCACATAAATCTATCCATTTTAATTAAATGAATATTTATTATTTATTTGATTAAAAACCCACTATCCATCAGTTAATTAAATTAACATTTAATTAATTCATCTTCAAATATTCTCCTATTAATTAAAAAAATTATTGAATTTATTTTAATTAATTCGTTAAACCAAAATCACAATCAATTAAATGAATAAATCCTATTTATTTAATTTTATCCTCTTTCTTCTTTTAAATAAATTAAATAAAACATCTATTTAAATCATTAAAAATCCCCCCACTTGCATTTTCCTACAAATGCAAGTTGCAACCACAAGTTGAAATAAATTAATTTTATTTTAATTGAAATCCTATTTTCCCTCACCCACCAAACCCACTTACAATCCTAACCCCTTCTAGATTCTTCTAAACCCCTTTCTAATTAGCCTAATCCACCCCCTAATTATTGTCACATTCCTAAGCAACTTGGAGTCACTTCTCAAAGACTTCAAAGTCTTTGAAAAACATTAAATGTTTTGTGTGTTCAACAATTTAACCTCTAAAGTCTTCCAAACCACTAATGGCTCTTACATGACCATTTATGGTTAATTCCACTTGCACCCATGGTTAAGGACTTTAACCCCTAACTCAACCCTCATGTGACCCATGTGTCTCCTCAAGAATTTATTGCTTTGACCATGGTTATTGATGCAGAGGGTCAGGGGTTTTAGGTGATTTCAAGAAAATATGTTTTCAAATGCTTCACACTCCTTGTAGTTACCTAGTGTTTCCAAGGCACCTTAATGGTTTTAAAAGGGAAAATCTCAATCCACTCTCCACAATGACTCCTAAGGTTGTTAAACACCTATTCCAAACCAATCCAACAAGATTCAACTAGTTTCAAAGGTTCAAGTCTTCACCATGCTCTTAAACCCCACTATGTCTGCTACTAGCCCTAGAGCCTCAATTAGGCCACCTGAGGCTGAAATAAATTGTTTTCTCCAACTTTTCCCAAATAAATCCAAAAACAAAATATATTTTCAGACACCCTTTTCGGCTTACTACAACATATCAAAGATTGAGGGTAGGTTGTTTTGGACCGTGCCTTTGCTGTCCTAAGATTGGGACAAATTTGCTTGCCAAAAACCCAAGTTTTACAAAGCAAGTGTAAGAAATAATTCTTCCCCAATATTGAAACTCTCAACAGTGTTTATTTATGCCTCAAAACTAATTAATATCCAATAAAATTGGTTCTATGTGCTCTTTTAATGTGCAAACCCCAAAACCCTCACCATTAGGCTCCAAAACCGAGGATTTTCTAATTAAGACCTTTCCAATCACTTCCAGGGCTCATTAAAAGTCCCTACACCATCTCCTTGGTCATATTAACCAACTTCAATCATCAAACTACCCTCTCCAAGAGGTAGATCTTCTGCTGCTATAAGTTTGCTATGCTTCCTACTCACTTCTCCCTCATCAAACTCATGGTGTACACCTGTTAAAAAACACTTCCTACAAATTTTTGGTTAGGATCATAATGTACATGTTAGATAGAGCCTCCTCTATGAGAAACAGGACCTTACATCCATAGAAGGGCTCCAAATTGCATTTTGGGCCTTCAATGCCAATGACACAACTCAGAAAATTTTAGGACAGTCAGCACAAATGACAAAATCTGAGAAAAACCCGCTACAAAATCATTCCAAATCAATTATTACAATTTTTAATGAATGCCCAATACTTATACCATGAAAGATCAATCACTTTCAAGCAACAAAACACAAGAAATTGCAAGAAAATGAAGGTTTTATTCACTTTTTCTGTTAAATCCGTACAACATCCATACTGTAGCATCCAACCACACCAAAATGGAATTCCAAGGTTTTATAATACCTTCCCCTAACTTCCCAAACCAAAATCCATCAGTTATTCATGATTAAAATGCTTAACAAACAAGTTTTTAGCTTTTCCCCCCAAAATGACACTAGCCACTATTTTCAAATTTTTGAATTTAAAACTCTTATGAAATGGACTTCTACCCCAACCTAATGATTTATAAAGGATCAAAATGATTTATCAAATAGTTCTAAACACCTTTGAGACCCTTACCAATTCTATACCCATGAAATCCTATATTTGGTCCTATGGCCTTATTAGGTCCATTAGGACAATTAATCATTACATTAGGATCATTACAATAAAATGCCATAATTGGCTTCAAAACATCATAATTGAGTCTATTAGACCCATACACCTCCTGGTCATGCTTCCATGGTGTCCTCCAAGTTGTCTTCATGCCTAGTGCCCCTGCACTAGTTATCCCTTTAACCTTTGCACAAGAGTTTATCCATTGGGTAAAAGCATTATTCTTTGAATAATTAATTTATTCACTCAACCCAACCTTGACCTTAACTCCCAAGTTAACTCTCAGGTCATGTCAAGCATTTAATGCTTATTCCCTCTCCTATCAACTCATCTCATGTTGACACTTGTCATCCTGAGACTGGGTTGAAAGGCCTCACATGGATTGAATATCATTCAATCCTGACCCTTGTTGAGATTACTCAATCTCAACCATACATTGCTCCATTTTTTCTATAAATAAAGCCCATTTCTTCATAATCCAGATCTTGAAAACTTGTATGCATTTAATCTATAGTCAATTTTAGAGAGCATTTTAGCATAAAATCACTAATATAATTGTCATTTTGGACTAAAATAAATCTTAGTTCATTTCATAACATCTCATATTAGGCTTGTTTTTACACTTGCATAGCATAAGTTTAAAAGCATTTTCAATCTTGAATCTCCATAAGACATCCATAGTGCAAAAAGCTGCTAAGAGCTACACTAATTTGGAACTTGGAGAGGAGAGGAACAAGGGAGAAGGAGCTAAGAGCATGGTAGAAGGCATTTGGAGATGCCTTGTTGTATTTGCTTCCATAGTTAACTATTTCATCATGTTTTTAGTGTCTCTTTTGATATGTCTGCTTAGACTTATTTTTGGTTGATTAACACTAACATTTGTCTTTGTTTCTTGTGTTTTTGTGTGTTATACGGCCACATGTTTTAGTCTAACATTGTTCATTTTACAAAGCATAAAATATTATTTTAATTAACATCATTACTTTATTTCTAATTACTTAAATCTTGTTAATTTTTTTTATCATATATGGAAACCAAATTCATTAAGTACATTATTCCCAACATTTAATTATCAATTTTAATGAAGTCCATAATGCCATCATATATATATATATATATAGTCACAAATTTTATTCATAATATTAGTTTACCTAACTTGTCGATGACTATTTAATACTATTTCATCATCTTCACACATTCATGGTTTGTGAATTACATCATGGGAGTTTCCTCCTCTTCAAATTCCATTTTGGGTTCTTCCTCATTTGAGTCACCCATGATCGTATTTCTATTGGTGAGAACACGGTTATATTCTATGATAGCTTCTTTGGAGAGAGTAGGGGCATTGTATCCATAGTCAAATGAGAAATCTATAATGGCAGAGGGATTGGTCTAAGGAGTCAAGATTGTTGGCATTTTTGATGATGTTATAATTGTCATTGATGGACACACACTTGCTTTGTGTACACTTTCTTGATGTATGACTTATGCTCAATCGGTAATTGTTCCAACCAGTATTATGTATTATAGTCTTTAGACTATCAGTATTTTGCAGAAGATGATTACCGGTCCCAGATTGACTAAAGACCCAAGCGGTAGGATGGCCCCAAGCGGTTCGAGAATCTCAAGCAGCATGAAGGAACAAAGTGGTAGTTAACACTTTGATTTACTAGTCTTCATTTTGACAACCGGCAATCGGTAAAATTGTATGAACCGGTATTACTCTGTGATGAGTTATCTTCCACTAACACTTTGGCGGTGATTGTGTGTCGTGTTACCAAATGTGTCTAGATGCACTGAACCTAGGAACTTGTAGTCAAATCCTATTGGACCGACATGAAATCAGATTCCTTTATAAGGACATCATGTCTAGGGTTTGCATGTGTGGAATGTATGAGTAGTTGTTGAGGGTTTTGTATGTGCGACAATAGAAGAGAAGATTAGGTTTGTGTGAAGAAACAGAGTGTGGAGATATTGAAGACTGAAGTAATGCTAAATGTGTATTAACAATGAGCTATCATGGATCTAACCAAGCATACTGTGCTGGTATCTAGATCACTCACTTGTTGATTACTCACATCTTCGACAAGTCTGAAACCCTTAACCAGGTAGGCCCAGAAAAGCCTTTGTAAATCCTCTAACAAGGTGGTTCATAACCATGGATCTGAAATCCTCTCACAAGGTAGTCTTTAACAGGACTTATCTCCTAACAAAGATCTATATTCCTAACAGGATCTGTTCTGGTGAAGAACATTGTAAGACCTTAACCAGTCTGCTTTCTATTCTGCAGATAGTTACTTGTGAGTTTTTGCTCACCGTGGTTTTTTCCCATTTGGGTTTCCACATCAAAACATCTTGTGTTATGGTGATTGTGCTCTTGTGGGTGAATGCCTTATTTGCTGCTTGGTTTGCATTTGTTTTTAACCGGTTTGTTAGTAAATCTGTTATACCAGTTGACTGCTAAACTGTTTAAGTGTTTGAGTTCGGTATTTTTTGGAATACTAATTCACCCCCCCTCTTAGTATTCATCAAAGGTTTGGATTAATTTTGGTAGCTCCAAGTCCTTAGAAGGTTTGATCTATTTCTTTCCTTTTTGAATCTTGAGTCGTTTGATAGTTTCTACTAATAGCTTGGTGTCAGATATTACTTTTGTTTTCATTTTTTGTTGTGAAATGTTAGTGGTCTTGGATCGTTCTGGGTTGACATGTCGAGGGTGGGGTTTTCCTACAATCTTTTTATTCCCGCTTCTCTCGTGTTTCATGGCTGCCAATAATAAGTAGCCATATTAGTACAAGGAAGGTGTGAACACCTAGGTCCTAAGGTCGACATCTAAGCTTTGATACCTATGTAATGACCACCCAAAGAATCTAAAAGTACACACTTTTCTTTTTTTACATTCCAATCAATATATGAGATCATGATAACATGTTAGATACATTCAGGGAAGCAATCAATTAAATTGTCATTACTCGTAATTTTAATTGCATCATAGATGATAATGGAGTTAAACAACTAGCATTACGGGTTAGTGCAGGATCAAGGGGGGCCAAAAAGTGGCGATGTGAAAAAAATAGCCTTCCTCACTCGCCTAAAAATGCGAAAATCCATGTTGACTTTTTGCTTGGCTTGGGTGTCAGTACACCTTGGCCTGGTAATTGCCTATGCAAATCGAATATCCGATAAAATCAGATATCCAATTTTTATTTGTAATTTTAATTTAAAAAATATATTATATGTTACATATTATATAATATATAATATATTATTATATTATATAATATATATAATATAATAATATATTATATAATATATTATTACATTATATATATATTATATAATATGTATTATATAATATATTATTATATTATAATATACTAATATATTATATAATACAATATTATATTATATTATATTATATTATAATATATAATATAATACTATATTATATTATATTATATATTATAATATATATAATATAATACAATACGTATTAAATTATATATTATTATATTATAATATAATAATATATTATATTATATTATAATATAATAATATATTATATAATACGTATTATATAATACAATATTATATTATATATAATATAATATAATATATAATATAATATAATATAGTATTATATTATATATTATAATATAATATAATATAATATAATATTGTATTATATAATATATTAGTATATTATAATATAATAATATATTATATAATACATATTATATAATATATATAATGTAATAATATATTATATAATATATTATTATATTATATATATTATATAATATAATAATATATTATATATTATATAATATGTAACATATAATATATTTTTTAAATTAAAATTACAAATAAAAATTGGATATCTGATTTTATCGGATATTCGATTTGCATAGGCAATTACCAGGCCAAGGTGTACTGACACCCAGGCCAAGCAATATTATAATATAATAATATATTATATAATACGTATTATATAATACAATATTATATTATATATAATATAATATAATATAATATTATATTATATATTATAATATATATAATATAATACAATACGTATTATATAATATAATAAAATATTATATAATATATTATTATATTATATATGTTATTTTAAAAATAATTAAAGTATAAAAATCGGATATCCGATTTTATGAGACTTTTATATTTCGACAGTGACAACCCGTGAGTCATTTTTAACTCACGAGCCGCGCGATTTCATCAAAATCCGATATCCGCTCCATCCGATATCCGGTGTTTTGACAAAAAATTGCTAAAAAATAGATTTAGAGGTAAGAATTTTATCGTTTTGAATCATTTTCATTCATTTTTTGTATTTTTTGTTAGTGTTTATTTGATTTTTCATTGAAAATATGGGTTTTTTTCATGAAAACTAGGTTTTTTAAAATCAAATACCCAATTGTTTAAATTTGTTAACTAAATTTAATTGTTTACATTTAGTTAGGTTAAAAATGGGGGATAACAATGAAAACACTGACCAACCACAACTACAACAACCAAACCTTCATTTGCCAAACCCCCCCTCAATTCAAGATTTGATTGCACAAAATTTGAATGAATTGAGGGGGATTGCAGAAGTATATCGTAGGATCCCTCGTCTAAACCCAATGTTTGATCCTCTCACATCGATCATAAAAAGTATGGAAACCATGATTGAGGAGCACGATGCCGCCTTTTTGTGGTGAGATTCTATGAAGGAAAAATATGCAGATGGCTTGTCGTATAAGGATATCAAGGATCTTGAGATATCCAAAGCCGAAATTGCCTCATTGTTTGTCAATCCCCGTACTGGTCAGCCCGTAGATCCCAAAAAAACAAAACTTTCTATTAAATGGTGCACAAATGATGGGATTGTGAAAATTTTTTGGAATCGTTAGTGGATGGTTTTCGACAAACCATCCAACAACAATCTTGATATCCCTCTCCCCTTCTATTTCATAAAAACATTGTATGCTGAGTTTGTTTTACACAAACATGTGAACTACTTTGACATCCAACCTTTCCAGGGTGTAGGTTTAGGTATGCCCCAAAATAGACCTGGGGCAATCAGAGTAGTCCAGGGCCCATATGTCCCCCCCCTCCTATTGATCCCCCACCTATAGTTCAGCATCCTGATATCATTTGTGAGGTGGCTTCACGAACCATATCGACTATTCACTCTTTGAGTAGCCTTTTGGTTTCTCAGGCTACGTCAGTAGCTCAGCCTACTCTTGATGGTAGCGGTGCATCCGGTGTCGGTGACATGTCATCCTCGACTCCACACATATGCATGCCCCATAGTTGTGTCATGTGTGGGCATGTATGCTTGGGTCCAGTTGGACAACCTGTTGATCCTCCTGTGGACAGTGCAGATTATGAGGTGCATGAGATGCATGATGCACCAGATGTTATTACACAGATTGGAGGATACCCTGGGGAGTCCTCACATGCTAGAGGCGAGGAGGCACCGTCATCATACATTGATGATGTAGTGGTAAGATTTGTATTGTCACAGTTCATGTTATATCTTAATTAAATATTTAGAAATTATATAATATTAAGTACTAATTTTTATTTACATGGTCTATTTAACAGTTGATGACTGAGGATGAGTTTAGACAGATTCAGGAGGGCACCTTGTCGGCCATTTCATTTGGCCTTGATAGCTTGACGGTACATATATTATTGCACCTAGTCGTTTGTATTTTATTGTACATACATGCTCATCATTTATATTGGTATTAATTAGATTATGTAGTAACTTGCATGTATATCTTATTTTACTCTTGTAGGGCACAAGCAGCACAAGTGTGGGGCAGTGTGATTTAGGATCTGGTAGTGCAGTTGGAGACAAGGGAAAGGAAATTGAATGCAAATATGATTGAATGAATAGTTTAAATAACTTACAGTGATTATACATGTCTAGACATAGATTGATAGTTTCATATACTTTTTGTGTATATATACAGAGAATACTTGGCTTCACATCCTTGATGACTACACCCAATATACCTGAAGAAGAAGAAGAGATGCTTCGAGTAGATGTGTGTTTATTTTATTTTTTGATTAGTAGATATAATTTGTTATTATCAGTGACAATTATATGCTAACTTGTATCAATGTCATGTTTCTGAACATATGTAGGTTGTGTATGAAAATATTCAAAACATACCTCCTCTACTGAAGACATACATCAAGAGTCCTGCAAAGCTAAAGAGAAAATGTGGAGATGAGGTAAACATGAATAGTTCAATTATAGTTCATTTTTATGATAAATTTTCAAATGTGAATTATATAATATAACCAATATTAATCGTGGTTTGTTTTTATTGTGCAGGATCCTTCAGAGCCGAGCAGTATAGCGAAGAGGATCGATTTTGATGATCCATCAGCAGCTTAGGATGTTATAGATAATTTTGGGATGCTTACATGTCTAGTTGGCATGTATATTTTGTATATGGACATACATTCACGTATTTAGACATACATTTTGTTTCAGTTGGCGTTTATGCCATATTTGTGTATGGACATACATTTGTAATCATTTGACATTTTTATATATACAGAAGTTGATATTCGATCATATAAATTGTTGCTCATCTGTGCGTGGTATTATCATGGAAATCTTTAATCTTCATTCCAATAATTAACAATGGTTAATAATGGCTATTTAATGAACAATACAATTCATTTCATTTCATCATAAGTGTTGTTTTTATAATGAACAATATAATTCATTTAATGAACAATACAATACAATTCATTTAATGAACAATACAATTCATTTAATGAACAATACAATTTATGAACAACACAATTCATTTAATCAACAATACAATACAATTAATTCATTGAACAATACAATTCATTATTACCCTACGCATGCTCCTATTTTTCCCCCCCACTCGATCGAATGCTCGGGGTCATACCCTACCGGCGTCGTCCCTTGAGCGCCCTAAGTGCTCAAAATTGTCAAACTTTGACGGGACCTAACTCGGAATCCGTGGCACTTGCGAACGATCCGTTTGAACCTACGGGGCCATATTTTTTGGGGCCATATTATCACTTTCAACATTTTCAAAATTTTCAATATTTTCACTTTCAAAATCTACATTTTCATTTTCAATAACTTGTGGCACATTTTCAAATTCAATTTCCTCTTCAGTTGAAGTAACATTAGCAATATTTAACATACCTTGTCTTCTCCTCCTATGACATTCTCTATCTCTTTCTCTATACACTTCAATTTGGTCATTTGAAAGTTTTCTTTTGCGTTTAGACTTTTGACGACTACTACTCCCCATTTCCCTCCACACATATGCTCCTTCGTGATTGACAATGTAAGTTTTCACTTTAAGAATCTCCCAAAAGCACAAATTTGTCTCTAGCTATCTGAAAACCTGTGATCCTCGACAAAAAATAGAATATGAAGATTGTGGGCCATTAGAATCTATAGAATGGCCCACAAACCCTTTTTTTCTTGGTTTTTTGTACTAAAATCAGATATCCGATTTTAGTACAAAAATTTATGGTCCCCAAAAAATTTCCCATTGCCGCCATTTATTTAGTAAACTGCCACATGGCAGAAATCCGATATCGGATTTTATTAGTCATATTTTAGAGAGAGAGAGAGAATGAGAGGGAGAGAGGGAGAGAGAGAGAGAGAGAGAGAGAGAGAGAGAGGAATATAGAGAGATTAGGAGAGAGAGAGAGAGGTCCTATGGTGTCGTTAGGGGTCATATGGTGGCTTGGGACACCATAGGACCCCTTAAGACACCAAATCATGTCGTTAGGGGTCATATGGTGTCCCATGAACCCTTATGACCTCTTAGGACACCATATGACCCCTAATGACACCATATTGGGTCGCTTTGGGTCATATTGTGTCCTAAGGGGTCATATTGTGGCCTATGACCCCGTAGGACACAATATGACCCCTAACGACATGATTTGGTGTTTTAAGGGGTCCTATGGTGTCATTAGGGGTCATATGGTATCCATAACGATGTCATAATGGATCATATGGTGTCCCAAGACACCATATGACCCTTATGGACAACATAGGACCCCTTAAGACACTTTATCATGTCGTTAGGGGTCATATGGTGTCCCAATATTGTGTCCTACGACCCTGTAAGACATAATATGACCCCTAACGACATGATTTGGTGTCTTAAGGGGTCCTATGGTGTCGTTAGGGGTCATATGGTGTCCATAGGGGTCATATGGTGTCCCATGAACCCTTATGACCTCTTAGGACACCATATGACCCCTAATGACACCATATTGGGTCACTTTGGGTCATATTGTGTCCTAAGGGGTCCCAAGATGCCATATGGCCCCTAACGACACCATAGGACCCCTTAAGACACCAATTATGTCGTTAGGGGTCATATGGTCCTCCTCCTCTCTCTCTCTCATCCTCCTCTCTCTCTCTCTTCCTCCCTCTCGTCCTCCTCTCTCTCTCTCTCTCTCTCTCTCCCTCTCGTCCTCCTCTCTCTCTCTCTCCCTCCCTCCCTCCCTCCCTCTCTCTCTCTCTCTCTCTCTCTCTCTCTCTCTCTCTTTCTCTCTCTCTGTCTCCCTCCCTCCCTCCCTCTCTCTCTCTCTCTCTCTCTCTCTCTCTCTATCTCTCTCTCTCCCCCTCTCTCCCTCTCCTTCTCTCTCTCTCTAAAATATGACTAATAAAATTCAATATCCGATTTAATCGAATATCGGATTTCTGCCATGTGGCAGTTTACTAAATAAATGGATGGAAAATTTTTTGGAGACCACAAATTTTTGTACTAAAATCGGATATCCGATAAAATCAGATATCGGATTTTATCGGATATCCGATTTTTGTAGTCAAATTTTCAAATTTCAAATTTCGGCTTGGGAATGCTTTGGTATTTGGCTTGGAAGTGACAAGCCTGGAAAGTCAACTGAAAAAACGTGTTTTTCAGTATTCCTTGATTTTCCAGACTTTACATTGGTGGCTGATGACTTTTTTTGTAGCCAAAATTGATAAAACGAAAAGGGTTTTTTAAGGACGTTCCCAACTTTCCAATAATATAAGGCTTGTCTTATTTCAACTTCAATAAATAATTATTATTTATTTTCTAATTGAATTCTGACAATAGTCCTGATTGATATATTGATTGAAAAACACTCATAACTTTCAAACGGTATAACATTTTTTGAAACCGAAACATGCGTCACATCCTATGCTTCATCTACTATAGGGAAAAATTAAAAAAAATTAAATTTCATAAGGTTTTGACAAAGTTAAGGTGGTCAGACGTAGGAGTTTCTGAATTTCTGAAAAGCTGTAGTAAAAAATTCATAAATAAATGTCACATCCGGACATGAGTCTAATACTTATATTATAAATATTATAAAAAAATATTAAGATTTGATTGTGATTAGGGTGGTCAGACATACATCTACTTCTTATTTTTTTCTTGACATTTTAGTACCACTGCATTGAAATTTGAAATTTTCATCAAATAGGATTTTTTTTTCCCAAAAAACAACTAGTAGCTTAGAAACTACATTCAATTTTATATATATTCTCTTCTTACATATTTTAAAAATAATGTTCACAACTTATTCAAATTTTCATGTCAAGTTGCATAACTCTGATTTTCTGAAATTTCATTGCCACTTAAGGGCTTGTTTTGGCACACCATGATCCTACACATACCCTTACCTGGTGGCATACATCGTAAGCTCTATGAGGTAATTTAGAATTCTCTTCAATATATTTCTCTGAATCGCTTGAGGTGAAATGTGACTCCTCCATGTGGATTAGTCCCTATCTGCCCCTCCAAGTAGATTCTATGGCTTGTGGTGAGAGAGAGACATTGATTCGGTCCACCTCCTAAAGTCTAAACACCCAGGGTGTTGATTGCCCCAAAGTTCAGATACTTAAAACATGTCATACCACACTATGAGTTTCTTGGGTTCTTATGTATCCATTCCCATTATAAATTCTCTTTTTCTTGCAATCCATCGCACAACCAAGCAGCAAGGACTGTTAGATATTGCTGCTGCTAGGATATGTTGTTGTCATTGATATCAACATATTCCTGTGCTTTGGTGCACTGGTGATTATAGAAAGTTGATCTGGCTGGTTTATCTATTTGGGATGTTGAATCAACTAGAGATACTTAATTCATTATTGGTTTCAATGATCCAGGATTTTACATGATCATATCATTTGATCCAGATTGAGGTTTGGTTTTTCTGTTTAGTGGTTGGTAGAGTCTGGTATTTGATCTGTTGAGCTCCAGTATGATCATATCTTTGGTTTCAGTTTTGGGAGAGTGTTTGGGACGTTCATGTGTATCTTCATTTCAGATGGTTCATGATTTGGTGCTTCGCAAGTTATCTTTCTAGTTTGAATTGCTTCTATTGAGTGTTCTTGAGTGTTAGCATGTTGATCAATGAAGATTTGATTAAGTGGTGTTGGTGCAGCTATCGTGGATGATTATAACATGATTTTTGGTGTTTCCTAATTGTGTCCTATTTGCTTTGGTGGTCCGCATTGATCAGTGCATGTGTTGTTGAAGATCTTACGAGTTCGGTGATATTCTTCATGTTATGTGACATTTTTGGTGGTGTAGTGTGTTGCGGTTGATCTTGGCAAGATTTCTGGCAGTGTTACATTTTGATGATTTGATTTAGGTACATGCTATGTTGTCTATGGCATTGCATTAGTTCAGTGGTTGATTTATGTATCGTGTGATGTAATTTTGTAATTAGGTGTTGAGGGTTTGGCCAACCTTGTAGTCAAGGTTGATGATTTGTTTAAATGTGTTTCATATTCATGTAATTCATTTGTCATGGTTGTGTCTGCATTATCAAAGAGTGGTGTATGTGCGAACAAGAGATTTTATCTTTTGGTGAGGTGTATTGAGCAAAGATTGTTGTAGAGCTGACAAATGAGCTTAACATGAACTATCATTAGGCATTAGGAGATGCTATTATTTCAGTTCATCTAAATTGGATGTAGTTTGAATATTATTGTAAGGTAGTGAACCTTCCCCAAGGGTTATAGCCTTCTGGGTTATTATATTTTGAGCAATGAGCCTAAATGTATGTGTGTTCCCCATTATAATAGTTCCACATACTACTACAGAGTATTGTCTCATTGTGGGTAGGTTCTCACTGTGGGTTTTCCCTTAACTTGGTTTTATGTGTGTTGTTATTGTGTTTGTCTTTATTATTGCTACAATTGATTAGATATGAGATTGTTCTTAGATTGTTTAATCTAGTGAAAACTGATTCACCCCCCTGTAAGTTTTCTTGCATTGTTGTTTCCAAGAATTGGTATCAGAGCTAGATGCTTCGGAAGAAGCTTGACTATTTGAGGAGATCCGAGATGGAAACCTATGTATTTAAGAAGGAGAATCCAATATTTGATGGAAATAATTATACTATATGGAAGGATCAAATGGAAGTTCACTTGAAATGTCTTGGAGATGATTATTGGAAGATTACAAAGAATGTCTACAATGTTCCTCAGAATGGACTGGCTACTGTTGTTGAGATCAAGAATGGTGAACATAACATAAGAGCTAAGGAAGCATTGTTGAGTGCCCTGACCAATTCAAAGATGACTATTTGATGGGTTTGTAGATTGCACATGAGATCTAGAAAAAAGTTAGAGACCTTGTATGAAGGAGATGCACAAGTTAAAGTTGCTAAGTTGCAGAGTTTGAAAGGAAAGTATGAGACATTGAAGATGGGAGAAGATGAGAACATAACATCCTTTATGGCTAAGGTGAATGAACTTTTTATGAACATAAAATGTGTCATTGGAACTCTTGAAGAAGATGAGATTGTTTCTAAGGTGCTGAGATCCTTGCGTCCTGCTTACAAGCCTAAAGTGGGTGCTATTGATGAGATCCAAAGTGTGACTACTGTAACAAGAGACATGTTGGTTGGTAAGCTTGATGCATTTGAGTTAAATGAATTTGGAGAATCACATGGTTAAGTTGAGACTGTATTTAAAGCCTCTGTATCAAAGAAGTAGAAGTATGATCCAAGAGAGAGTTCATCTAGGGTTTCTAGATATAAAAGAGAAATGAGAGAGATTGAAGAACAAGAAAAGGAGTTGGATGAGCTTGAATCACTTATTGCTCGGAGATTTCCAAAGGGAGCTGGTAAGTATGATGGAAAGTTACCTTTGAAATGTTTCTCTTGTAATAAGATAGAACATTTTTCTTCTAGGTGTCCTAAAAAAATGTCAATGTATGATAAGCATGAAAGGCATGATAGATTTGATAAGTATGATTGATATAAGAAGCACAATAAGTATGATAAGCCCTATAAGCCTAACTAGAAGTACAAATATCAGAAGAGATGTTATTATTCTACTCATGAAGGTGTGATAGATGAAGAATATAAGAATGGGAAGTCAGAAGATGAATTTGTATTTATTGCTATCAAGGAAAATGCTCCGGGTACCAATGAATTCTATAAGCTGCATTGTTGAGGAGAAAGCTTTGGTTGCTAAGATTGTAGAAAAGGATGAATGGGTAATTGACATTAGTTGTTCACATCATATGACAAGTGATAAAATAAAATTTGTGAATATGGAGAGGTATATGGTGGTATAGTGAGATTTGGAGATGACAAAGCTTGTATGATCTATAGTAGAGGTTCAATTCCCTTGATGGTAAGCATAATACTGATGATGTCTTTTATGTTGAAGTTTTGAAGCATAATCTTTTGAATGTTGAAGAGATGGTTGACAAGGGATATGATTTTCAATTCAAGAATGGCAAATGAAATATTCTAAATTCCTCTAGTATAGAGATTGCATTAGGGAAAAAGACTAAAGGTAATATCTTTCACTTTAATACTGTTGAGAAAAGTTATTTGATTTCTCAGATAGATGACAGCTAGTTGTGGCATAGAAGGTATGTCATGTTAATTTTGACTGCATGATAAGGATAAGTTCTACTCAAGCTGTTAGAGATTTGCCTAAAATTGTGAAACCTTCTAATCCAGTGTGTAAGGAATGTTAGATGGGAAAGTTAATAAGAACTACATTCAAGAGTAAGTTGTATTCATCTAATGGATTATTAGATCTTGTGCATACTGACTTGTGTGATCCTACAAGAGTGGGAAGCATGCAAGGTGACATATATATTTCATGTTGTTGATTGATGACTACTCTAGAATGATGTGGGTTACCTTTCTAAGGGAGAAATCAAAAGCACTATAGAAATTCAAGATATTCAAAGGTAAGGTGGAGACTGAGACAGGGTTGAAGTGCTTGGGATCTGAGAGAGGAAGATAATTCACATCTAGTGAGTTTGATACATTTGGTGAGAGGAATGGAATTTGAAGACAGTTATCTGCTCCTAGAACCCCTCAATAGAATGGAATTGTTGAAAGAAAGAACAAAACCATTTTGGATGCTACTAGGACTATGCTTATTGAAGGAAATGTTGCACAAAATTTTTGGAGAGAAGCTGTTAGAACTACTATTTACACACTCAACCAGGTGCATATAAAAGGTGATTCTGATAAGACTCCTTATGAGATATGGTTTGGTCATGTTCCTACAGTTAGATATTTCAGAGTTTTTGGAGGATATAGGGAAGTTTGATGCAATATATGATGAATGAATCTTCTTGGGTTATTCTACTAAGAGCAATGCCTACTAGTGTTACAATAAGAGATTGAAGAAGATAGTGGAAAGTGCAAATGTGAAGGTTGATGAATGTCATGGAAAGAAGATCAGAGCATGTGGATATGAGTTGGATGATCAGGTTGTCATTTCAAAACCTGTGCAGACTAAAACCTTAAAGCAGAATGCTTCAATAGAGTAAGTTAATCTGGATATTGTTGCTGCCGGTGAAGGAGTTCAAGAGCCTAAAAATTAGAATGATCAAAAGACTCCAAGGTATGTGAAGTTAAATCATTTAGAAAATCAGATTATTGGTGATAAGAATAAATGTGTAATGAATAGAAGAAGAATTACTGCTGAAGAGATATGTTTGATTTCAAAGATTGAACATAAAAATGTTGTTGAAGCATGTAAAGATGAGAATTGGATAAAAGCTATGGAATAAGAGTTGAATCAGATTGAGATGAATAACACATGGGAGCTTGTTCTGAGACCTAAAGATAAGAATGTAATTCACACTTGATGCACACTAAAATGAAGGCACAAGACACAAGTTCAAATCATTAGTATGTTAGTGACAACAAAAATGAAACACAAATGAACTTATGAACCTAAACATGCATATCAAGAGAGATAAAAAGCATACAACAAGAAGCATACACAAATGAAATAGGGAAAGAAAACCCCCTAAGATGCTTGCCAACATGTTCATAGTTGCTCCTCCCTTGTTCCTCTCCTCTCCAAGTCCCACATGAGTGTAGCTCTCATCTTTTAACACTATCTATGTATGTCTTATGAAGATTCAAGATGATTATGAAAATAAAAACAAATGCCTATGCAAGTTTAAATAAGCTACTATGAGAAAGCACCTAATTAGTCTATGTTAATTTGAGCAAAATAACAATGCAAATGCTTCTAAATGCTCTCTCAAAATAACTATAAGTTTGATGCACACAAGATTTCAGATCCTTGTTGAAGAAGGAATGGACTCTATTTATAGGGAAAATAGAGAAATGGATGGTTGAGATAGAGTAATCTCAACAAGGGCGAGGATTGATGGGTTTTTGATCCATGTGATGGATCTCAACCCAATCCCATGATGAAAAGTGTCAACATGAGATGGCTTGAGAGGAGAGCGAAGAAGCATTAAATGCTTGAGATGGCATGAAGGTTACCCTAGGAGGGTTTGGTTAGGCTTGAGTTAGTGAATAAAACTTTTATCCAAGGGTAATTACTTTTATTCAATGGATAAACTCTTGTGCAAGAGTTAGTGGGGATAACCATGGTCAAAGCAATAAATGCTTGAAGATACACATGAGTTAAATGAGGGTTGAGTTACAGGGAAAGCCTCTAACCATGTGGGCAAGTTGAGCTTAACCATTAATGGCTATGTAAGAGCCATAAATTGTTATGTAAGAGTCATAAATGGTTTGGAAGACTTTAGGGGTTAACTTATTGAAGACATAAAGCCTTTAATGAATTTCAAAGACTTTGGAGGCTTTGAGAAGTGACTTCTCTTTTCTTAGGAATCTACCAATAATTAGGAGATGGATTAGGCTAATTAGAAGGGGTTAGAAGAGTCTAGAAGGGGATTAGAAGATCAAGTGGGTTTGGTGGGTGAGAGAATATAGGATTTTAATGAAAATAAAATTACTTTATTTCAACCAAATAGGTGCAACTTGCATTTGTAGGAGAATGCAAGTGGGGGGTTTTAGAAATTTAAATAAATATTTGTTTAAATGAGGAAAGGGGTTTTAATTAAACAAATATGCTTTATATATTTAATTAATAGGAGAGGAGGTTCAAGATGAATTAATTAAATAGTAATTTAATTAATTGTTGATTGATGGTTTTGATTAATCAAATAAATACTAAATATTCATTTAATTAAGTGGATAGATTTATGTGTTTACATTTGCCCCTCTTTGAGATAGTGCGGTTTATCGCATCTTTTCAAAGAAAGAAAGAAAGATAGGTGTGAGAAATATGTCCCAGAAATGTTAATTTAGTGGGTGATATGCCCCCTCGAGAGATGGGCAGAAAAATGTTGAGATATCGGGCGATCTCTCAAAAAAAGAGAAAGAAGGTGGGGGGAGGTAGAATAGAAGAATTTAGAAATATTGGTGAAGGAATGAGAGAAAATGTGGGTAAAACGAAGAAATGAGAGGCTTTTGAAGTTCACAAGGACCACGATGGTGAGTGGGGTGAAGTAGGGTTAGGGTTGGGGGGTGTATATTTGGAGGGGAATGGGTAAAATGCTCTCATTTGCACCTATCTCCTGGGCAGTTTGGAGCTCTGATAGCGACCTTAGGTTAAGGAGTGAGCAATAGTCATCATGGTCATGCCTATAGCAGATCATCAACTAGAGCGGATCCGTTGATACCAGCAGCCAGAGGACTACGGGCCAATGGTATGTAAATGCTGAATTTTTCTTTTGTTGTATTTTTAGCATGTTTTTTCAAGCATCAAAGTCCAAGGAAGACAATAGCAGTAAACTTGTGTTTTAGCGCTTTTGTCACCTAAAGTAGCGCTATTGTGCCGCAATGGCACTTTTGCATAGTCTGTTTAGCGCTATTGTTGTTTTTAGCGTGTTTGTGTCCTAGTTAGAGCGCTTTTTGTATTTCTAGCGTATTTGTGCGCTTGTTGTGGCGCTATTGAAATAAAATAGTGCAATTATATAGTTGTTGTAGCACTATTGTTGTTTTAGTGTATTTGTGCTTTAGGTGTAGCGGTATTGTCAGTAGAGTGGCGCTATTGTGATATATGCTCCAATGTTAGATAAAATATCCTTTGATTCCTATGTGGATTGATTGATTGGTTGTTTTGGTGAATCATAGCAGCCCCGTTGAGACTAGGTCATTGTGATAAATGCCTGTGGTAGTATAGAATTTCCATAATCAATTACCTATTGAGACCCAAAGATACTTGATTAGAAAGTATTTGTTGATAGTCTAGGTTGAAACTTAAAAAAGCTTGTAGCAAAACAACTGATATTTATCGATGTG
The DNA here is from genome assembly GCF_030272615.1 of Cryptomeria japonica. Lineage (NCBI taxonomy): Eukaryota > Viridiplantae > Streptophyta > Pinopsida > Cupressales > Cupressaceae > Cryptomeria > Cryptomeria japonica. Next base: position 137,281,279 of record NC_081409.1, read on the forward strand.
TAGGAATATCTTCCTATCTTACAGATGCAGGAGTGACATCTCGCCACATAACAGCTGCATGAGTAGTTGACAAAGGCAAATAGATTGTATATGTGCGATTAGGTTATATGATATGATGCACCTACCCGTGATTCGGACGAATCACGGACTACTGACAATGTTGGCTGAGCGATGGCCAAACAAGACATGCTCCTTTCATTTGGCGATGGGAGAGATGACTGTGACATTGGAGGACATGTGTAGGATACTGCATATCCTGATTAGAGAGTAACTTGTGACATATGATTGCCACCTAGGGATGGCAACCATACAAAGGATATTGTCGAGGATGTATACATTGAGGATGGCTCAGTGGCGTGGGAGGATATAGCAGCGCTTTATGAGCCTCTACCATCAGTACTAGCAGGTATCGTTGTGGGTTTTCTTTGCCCCGATCGATGTTCACATGGATTGGCCATTGGGTGGGGCCAGGTGATAGAGCAGATGGTGATAGAGGGGACCCTCTATGCATGGGGGCCATGTGTGTTGGCGTACTCTATAGGGATTTACACTATGCAGTGTATTGAGAGAGTAGATCACTAGGTGTAGGGATAACTTTGTTACTTATCTGGGCTTGGGAGCACTTTCTTGTCACACGACTGGTATGTTTGAGATTTAAGGTGATAGATCAACCCTATGTGTGTATGTATGGAGGAATGATGACCCAACCCCATTTGGGGAAGCTAGAGTTTTGGCGGTGGGGATTAGATGACTTAGATGCAGTTATATTGAGGCTTTACACTGATTGTGAGCCATGGGAGGATGATGGAGAGGCCTTACCGTATGTATATGTGACTCATTTTTTGATCGGTCGCACATCCTACGCTGTGGAGAGACAGTTGCTAGGGAGAGTGATGAGATAGTTTGGACGGAGGTAGAGTATGTAGAGGGGTTCAGGGGAGTATGCACGTGTAATATGAGAGATATTTCAGTGGGGGCCATTTTTTCCCTATGATCAGGCCCTTATGGAGTTCTGAGAATTATAGGTGAGACCATGGCAGATGAGGCTAGAGATTGCAGATGCGGGGGTGACAAAGGAGTATACATAGTATCGTGCCGCTCATCTGATTCCACAGATCTCAGATCCTGCAGAGCCATACCACCATTTGAGGATGACAGAGGGTGACAAGGAAGGAGGAGAGTAGGCAGGGGTGGAGTAGGGGGAGAGGGAGGTGGTGGTGGAGGAGGAGATGGAGGTGGTGGAGGAGGTTTTGGTGGAGCAAGGGGAGTGGGAGGGGGTGGGGGAGGTGGAGGTGATGGAGGAGGATGGTTACAGAGGAGAGGCAGAGGTGGGCAACCTTTATGACTATCACAAGGTCCACTGATACAGGGAGAAGTGAGAGAAGAAGGGAGAGATGCCGGTGGTGGAGAGGGTGGTGATGAGGCAATAGAGATGGGACAGGGAGCCGTAGGTGGTGGAGAGGAGCCTATGGAGATGGAATAGGGATTTGTAGGTGGTGGAGAGGGAGACCTGCGAGAGTTTATGATATTACAGTTGCAGACTCGACTGATAGTAGTCAAGGTGCGCCTATGAGATTTAGAGACACAACTGGAGGACAAAGATGTAGAGATTGCAGCCAGGGATGTCCAACTTTTTGCATGGGAGGCCGAGTTGACTATAGTTGTGTGAGAGAGATGATGCAGTAGATAGATTGATGGAGCTGCAGGAGAGAGGGAGAGTTTTGGCGGGAGCACAGTGACATGGTCCGATTGGGAAGGTGCCGAGGGAGATGCGGCGAGCAGGGAAAGAGATTGCTTACTAGAGGGGACTATATGACCAGGTGGTATTGAGTAGTCCATGAGTGATGAGATTTTCTCGGATGCGGCGGGCAAGATCAGAGCAATCTCAGAGGGGTCAGAGCAGTGGTGGTGTGATGGGTCCTCCTTGATGAGATGGTGAGGGTGGTGGGGGAGAAGCATCTAGCCAAAGTGCCATTTGAGAGATTTTTGTACATTGTTGCATTGTTATTAGAGTGATACTTGGATGACTCTTTGGTGGCCGATATGTTAGACATCATTGTACGTGTGATTTTGTGTTGTTGTAGAATGTTGATTGATGCCACTCCATTATGCCTCTATCATTTGAATTTATTCCATGAAATTGAAAATTATTTCTTTCAAGTTGAGGAGAAGGATGGGTTGATTGATGAGTACAAATCTACAATATGTATTTCAACAGATGAATGAGAGATTTGATTTTAGAAAATGTGTTGGATGTGACAAAGGATACCATGATACTATCATTTTTGAACAAGTTTCAAAAATTATAATTTTATCATTATCTTGAGTTCCAAGAGACTTGGGAACAACTTTCCAAATGACAATGCATTTCTAGCTAGAGATCCAAGACAACTTGCAAGGCTAATTTTCAGAATTGGGAGGGACAAGTGTTGTTATTGTATTCTTTTAATTTATACTCAGATGTACAATTTTTGTTATATATATTATTCTAAATTTGAATACAACATCCTTCAAGATGAAGTAAAGTTTGGAACAAAAAATGTTTCTTCCAATGAGTAATATCCCAACAACTTAAACACACAAAAAGGTAATTTCTTCCTAGTTGTGTATTCATTATTGTGGAGGATTCTTTTTCTATTATAAGACTATCCTAGTAGTAGTAAAAAATAAATCCAAAACATCATCAAAGGGAATTGTGGATTTTTGGTACAAGTTTAATGTTTGTATGGCTATGCGGTTTGGGAGTCAAACTAGAAGAGATAAGATTCTGGAGGAGGGAAATCAGGAGCTAATAATAGGGACACTTTGGTTATGCATTAAATATTGTCACAACAAAGAAACTTGGCATAGGTACACTTGTCAAAAATTCTTCAAGATTCTTAGAAAGAAGATGTGACATATCACAGATACAAAGACAAGGTGGGATATGCAATTTATCATGATACATCATTTCAACATTATGATCTTTGAGCCATTGGTTTGGAATTTCTTGAGGGAAAACAATTTTTGGAAGGGAGGAATAGTCATATCCCTTTTTAAATATTTATCAAAAATATAACTTACTATTTTTAGTAAGACTACTTGTCTAAAACTACTAAGTCAAGACCTATGAATAAACCGATAAAGTTTTCTCTTCAAGTTAAATTAGTCAAATCAGATTTAATGAAAAATATTAAATAGTGTTTGAAATTATTACATGCCAAAACTTGGCATGGGTTAGGTAAAGAGAACCTTTGGTTGTTGGTAATATACATGCCAAAAGTGGGCATGGCATAGGTAAAGAGAAACTTTAGTTGTTGGAAGGTTGTTTGAGGTTGTTAGAAGGTGGTGGACTAATGGAAAAATGAAAAACAAAATTTGCATGCAAACATATTCTCTTTTTGGGTGCTCAAATTGGTCTTTGAATATATTTATTTATTTGTGTTTTCGCTTGCATTTGGATTCATTCCATATTGTCATTTGAACAAGCTAATGTTGTTTCCTTAAGAAGTTGGTAAACCAATGAAGGTGAATCATAAGGGTTGATAAACCAGGGATATTCAAGGTTTAAAGGACGTGTTCTAGAGGGTCTCTAGTGTCAATCTCATCCACATATTGTATTTGTGTTGAGGCTCTAGACAATTGTGTTGTTGTAACTTTTGAGTGTTTTTGGAAGTTTGGAGTGCATAGTCTAGAGTTTTAGTTTTAGTTTGGTATGAATTTCATTAAGAACTTATTAAACTGTTCCTTAAGTCATTGTAGGAGTGATATTTCATGTGCATTTCTATTATAAAATTTAATCTAGAGTTTGGAGAGTTAATTTGAAGTTTGTAGTTGATTTCCTTAGTGTTTGAGGTCAAAATTTGAGAGTTCTTTGGATCTAATTTGTAGAAGATCTTGTAATTGTTATTTGATGTTTTCAATAGAAAAATATATATTTTTTGAGTTGTGATCTTGTTGGGAGTGAAGGCTTATGACCCTTCCCCATCTTTCTAGTATGTTTTCATGTGTTCCAATGAACTTTTGGTATACCCTATTTCATTGTTTTGAAACTTCAAGCTAGAAATAGTTTTTAAATTTAATTTTTATTTGCATCAAAGGTTATTACAACAAAAAATGAGACAATTTTGATATTTTGGAAAGGATTAGTCCAATTACTTATTGTCAAGTACCACCATTTATACTTTAAGATTGACAATGTTTTCTCACATTATATTTATGATTCTCCACTAATGAAAATTTTACTCGTTAGATATCATTTTATATCTAAATATTATATTTTTTATAATTATTTTTGTATTTATACTTATTATATGAATGCATTAATATCTATGTTAACTATTTATTATTTTATCAAGTGCATTTTTATTGTGTAACAAATTATATAAAGGTTTATTTGATAATACTACATGAGTGAAACTAGTTTTGAATTTTGAAGTGGAAACAGTCCCAATCCTTGAAATAATACCATTATTTTTATATTAAAAATAATTTTTTAAAATCCTTTAAATAAATTTAAATTAGCTGAATTATAATGGTTACACACTAAATTTTCATTACCGTTTAATATAATTTAGTATATAACTTAGTTTTTGACATTCTATTTCATTAGTGATCATAAATCTATCTTTATAAAAATTCTATAAAAGACATTCAAATATCATTCTTGAAATTTATTTTATATAGACTTTTAAAAATAAATAAGGATGCCACTAGTATTTAGTGTTGCAACATATAAACAATATTTTAATGGACCAATAAATTTTATAAAAGAAATAAATTGAAATAATGAATATGTTTTTTTCATTTATAAAATTGTGTCATACAATGAAAAAAATGAAAAGAAAGCATAATTACATATTTATTGAAATAAATTTGTAAAAAATATTTAAATTATTTAAAATTTATTTTAAACTATATTTCTAATAAATTATTCTAAATAAATTAATATAAAAAATTCATATGAAAGTAATAGTAAGTTAACTTATATGAAATATATAATATTAATAATATATATAATTAAAATAATATATATTATTTTAATTATATGTTTTATTAATATTATATATTAATTTATAATAATATGAAATTATGTTTTATGAAATTATGTTTATACTTTAAGATTGACAATGTTTTCTATAGGATGATTTAGAAGGATTTAAAGTTCTTTAGGAACTATAACTCCTACTTTAAGAACAAACTCGACCCACTTTTGCTTCCTCCTACAAATTAATCTATTCCCACACTATAATTCCTTCACATGGAGGAGGGAGAAGGAGAGTAGGTCAAGGGGTCCTCTAAATTAGGAGATATTACTTAAACCCAATTCAACACCAATGATCCCATACCTATCCCTTCCTAGGTGCCCGAGGGGATATAATTCTAATTACCACCTAGGTGTACATGTAGATAAGTGCTCGGTATTTAGGTTGCTCTCATCTATAATCATACTATAATTCTCTATGAACACTTAATTTTATTCTACAAGGTGATAAAACAACTATAATCTCCTTGAGTTATTACTTTCCAAATTCCTACAATGTTATATTTTAATATGGATTTATGTTTTATTTACTTAAAAGTTGTGACACACAAATCTATAAAAGATTATATAAAAGTTTTTATATAGTATAAATACCTATATATAATATTATATAAAATCAATTAATAATTTAATTTATTAATTTTTCTAAGTAATAAGTTTGTAAATCAAATTAAATTAACTAACCAATAAAATATAAAAAGTCATTTCAATGCATTAAATTTTTGTTATAAATTATCTAGAAAATAAATTAAAAAAAAAAAGTGATTTGTTTTTAACTACAAAGTTAGTAGCGAAAAATATAATAATTTATAAAAATATTAAAAATAAATCTATTAAAAAAAGATAAGTAAACAACAACAAAAACAACAACATGAAAAAGGTATATATGATGACAATTATTTTACCAAAAAGGATATCTATACCATTATCTTTTCATTGCATCAATATGGACTCTCCTAGACTTTCAATAACACTTCTCCTTTTCACATGGTTGCACTCTCCTTTTTTCATTCCCAAAGAGATGACCCTTTATGATTGATTGTCCACTTTTGATTTTGGTATGTCTATCTCCTTGTTTTGCTTTACCATTAGCAATTCTCTAATTGTCTACTAAGGGAAGCATACCAATAGCTATCATAGCTAACTTCGTGCACCCACAAATCTTAAATGGTATATCAAATTTTGATGATTTTTATTGGTTCTCTTTATATGTGACTTAATTACTTGTAGCTATTGTTTTGGCTTCTAGGTAGTAATGAAACATTATGTGGGATTTGTTATGCACGCAAGGGTCAAAAAGTACACATTTCAAAGTATCACCGGAGCTACTTAGAGATGCCCCAATAATCATGCACTTAAAATTACCAATACTTATGAACAAATGACCCAATTGTTGCGCACAAATGCCCTAGTAATCGTGCAAGAATGAGTCAATTATGGAGCGAAAAAAGATAAATAGTGAGCAGCTATTGGTACATGTGAAATTTATTAATGAGATTTTAGTTATCATTTAAAAAAATAAAAATAAAATTAATAACTAGAAGTTGGGTGCACAAATGATGCACGTGTGATAGCTGACGAACATGAACGGTAACTGGTACTCTTCCTCCAATAACATGCTTCAATTATCCCCTCAACTATTTCATGCCTTAGAATCTCACTATGATTTTTCATGCCCTTTTCACCATGTCTTTATGACGAAAATTATTTTACCATTGCTTCTCATGTCATTGTCTTTTGCTACTACATTGTTTTGAAGGATTATCTTCTCTCCTTCCATGGTGAATTTTATAAGATGACTTTATTTTCTTGCTTTAAAGACTGTCAATTTCTACTATTCTCAGCTATTTTTCCTAAAAGATTTCTCATTATGCTTTCAAGATATTTTCTTTTCTATTATACTCTCTTATTAGCAATACCTTATATTGTCTTTTCAGAAAAAATAAAATAAAATAAATTGCAAAGACAATATCAATTGAGGAACTCAATGCACACAAAATTTGGGATATTTCTGAAGGGGATGTAATTATCACATACAAAACTCATCTTCACAAAATAAAAAATGGAATCGTCGTTTTCGAACAGACTGACCAAAAAGAAGAAATGTTTATCACATACAAAACTCATCTTGATAAACCAAAAACAGAATCGAAATTTTCAGGCAGACTTGACAGACCAAAAAGAAGAAATGTCAGTTACACTAAATCTCTCTAAACATTTTGTTCAAATGTATGAACAAAAGATATTACCAAGAGCAAGCATCCGTGTGATCAATTTTCAAATTTCTTGAAAAACTAGTTATGAACACAGTGACTGCGACTGTATTTTGTTGTTGACCGAGGTCAGTATGATAGCCAACATATCTCCACGAATATCAAATCATTTAAGCACAACAATACTTCTTCTACAAAGCTTAAACCAAAACACATTTGAATCGATAGATGTCATTGTTGTGGGATCAAAAAAGAAACCTTACCAATATATTTTAGATCTAAAAGATGGAGATATGAATACAAACTTTGATCATGCACAGCTAAATTGTTTGTCCCTTTCAATTGTTACTGCTCTATATTTGTTCAAATAAATGCATGTGCATCTGTATACTATTACATGTTTGTTGTAAATTGATATATTGTTCTTACCAGTTTACATTACAACATTTCCATCGCATATTTACTTTGTGTCAAATATATCTTTAGAACAACTCACTGAGGAAAACGATATAAAATGATATAGAGTCATATTGCACTGATGTGTACTAATGGAATAGTATGTCCATTGTTGTCTTTAGCATTGTCTCTTATGAGACAAATTGCCATAATACATTGTCCACTTCTTCTTGTATGACCGATCATTCTCATTACAGATGCCTATGGCGATTTCAACACTGTCGAATTTTTCATGTCTTGAGGATGCCTAGGCTTTGTCATTATCAGAAACTGCACTTAAAATGTTCAATGGCGACTTTTGACAAGGCTCCGTATTCTCTCATCATAGCATAGCCCATATTGCCATATTCATTCATAATTCTTTTGTCTCCTTTCAACAGGAGTTTCAACAGCTTTCAATTTCCGATGGTCCTTATGAACCTAGTTGTGAGACATGCAAAAGATCCATCTCCAAATTCTGATCATGTTTCTAAGGGACTGACCCTCAATATGTAACCTTCTCTATGTCCACTGGTTGCCTACTTTATTTGTGAGGCCTGGCCTCTTTCCTCATAACACTTCATACCATTCTAAATGTCTTTCATTCTTTATTTTAGTATTCATGGCTATTATTAGGAGTTTCTGTGACTTTGTCAGACTGTACCTCTTTCCATTTAACATTGACACTGAAAAAAGATCAAGGACAGTCATAAATCACTTGACACAAATGGAACATGTAAACAACTTTATAGAAAAATTCTTAACCTCACTACGCTCTGCCTCTCATCTTTTTGAATGTAAAAAAGACCATTTAATTATTTGCTTTAACTCGACTCTTGATCTATTTCCAATGTCACTAGATATATTCCATTCTTATACCATTATCTGCTTATGAAATTGGCCATATAATAAGTTTTAGATTCTCTCTTTCATATGGCTCTATCATACACATTGACATTATTTCATCACTTCCACTTCTGAATTCTTAATAAGTCATCACTCTTTGACTACTTTGTATATTGTTTTCCATTTATTTGGTTTATGCCTTCTTCTCTTGAATTCTTGACAATCATTCATTACTAATGCCTTCGTACGATGGGATTCTTTGCTGCTCACTATTTAGTATGACTGTATGTGTATGTCACTGTCACTTGACTATCACTTCTTCATACTCAATCAAGGCTCCTCACAGTGAAATGCCTTTCTATGATCTTTTTGGACCATCTTCTTTCGTTTCATAAAACTGCCATGCTATGAACCAACTTAGAAAGCCCAACTCATACTCTCCTCAACTTCTCCCAAGGACTGTCATTTACCAGAAGTTCACTGCTACTGTCTTCTTGAACTTACAAGGAACAACAACATTTTCTAAATCTTCATCAAGAATAGGTATATGCTTGCTGCTTTGATCTTACGACAATGATGCAGCTTCACTCCTTCACTTTCATCATGCATGTCTCAGATGAATAAGCTTCCACACAAGGATATCTTCATAATACTAGGCAATATCTTAAAGATGACATTGTTTCCTTTAGATGCAATGGTAGGCTTCTAACCTTTTGCTGGACAAGACAGGGCACTCAAGGGTTTTCTTTTTTGACAACTTGTCATTCACTATGCCTTATCAGCTGGATGCCCCATGCCTTTTGAATAGTTAAACTTTTGTCCCTTCTTAGATCAATGCATAGTACATTTGTCTGCTTAGTGTACAAGTTTAATGAAAAACATTTCCTATCTTCTTTATATTTAAGACAGTTACATTTGACAATTCCGAGTAATCAAAGTATGTGACAGTAGTTAAAATATTGCTTTTCGAATGTTTTATACTTAGATAGTCGTTAAAATATTGGTTTTTTGAATGTTTTTGTTTCAGGTTCTTTCCTCTTTCTTTTCTAATGTATGAACTTGCAAAAAATATTAAAATCTTTATAGTAGTTGAATAACTTAACGTGTATTCCAATTATTTGTGATCCCGGTTAAATTTTTTTGTTTTTTGATTTGTATATGTTTGTATCTCGGTGTTTTGTAATTCAATTGTATATTTAATCAGAGATTGGTTTCATCTTGTCAATAATTTTCTATTTCAATAAAACTACATTTAGATTGCAGTATTGTAGAATCTTGAAACACAGAGAATACACATAGATTTTACAATCGTTGCAACAAAAAAATAGAGATTTGATATACAAACATAAATTCTTTATTGAAATTATAAAACAAATTACATTTTGCAAGTCATGCGTTAAACAATACAAAGACAGTCTCTACAACAATTCATATCATCTTAACATGCATTCATGTATTATTTGCAAACTAAATCATAACTAAAGTTACTTCATGGTAATGAACACGAAGTTAATTTGCATGGTCATGCATATGGCTGTTCTCAAACTGGCAGAACTGAACAATTACTTCATCATCACTTAACTGAACAATCACTACAGTATCAGTTAATCAGTTGTTAACAATATCATGTGTTTATGATGTTCATTTTCTTTAACTCAGTTCCTTGCTAAAATCAAAGAGGCTAGTCCCTTGACCAAATATTTTGAGTGGTCAATGGAAATTGAGATCTTAAAGTTTGTAGTACCTATTACGACTTTAAAGAGAATCTGAAGAAAACACAATGACTTGATAAATGCATTAATAGAAAAGAAGCACATTGCAAAATTTGAATTTGGAAAACAACAATAGTATTTATTATGTTCAAGCTTAAGAACCTATGTCCCTGCCGATTTCACGATTTTAGCAAATTGTAAGAATAAACCCTCGTAATGATTTGAGTCATATTAATCACACTGATATCATGGTATTCAGTGATATTCAAAATACCATACCAGAGCCATGCCATGTCTGGTTCATGGTCAAAGATCCATCTCATAGTTTGGCGAATATTATTAATACCGATAAAATGTAACAAGAAGCGATTTTAAAAAAAAATAAAACATGCATCATATCTAGCTAAATATTAAAATCCATGTTGTGAATGAGATCACATTAGAAATAAATTAGTGAAGAAAAGCAGCGCATCAATCATACAGTAGTGAAAATTAGAACTAAAGAATCAATTTACCATAAATAAAAATCACTTATGATTTGTAAACAGTAATGTGAATTAGGTTACATCAAAATAATACTATCGATTATTTTAGTTAACTTCTTACAACATCAACACCTAAAAACGTAGCATTAAACAAAAAGGTGCAATTGTTAGCTTGTTACAGCATCAATACCTTACCAAAAAATATATAGCATTAACAAAAAGATGCAAATCTCGTGTCACTTAAACTAGAATACAAGCAGGTTGAATCTGTAGCCATAATGGATAAAGTGAAGTTTCTTTTGGCTGCAAGGAGGTTTAGACATACTACTAGCATTGAATACATAATCTCACTTGTTGCCGTAGATCTGTCCCAGGGAAGTAATGTATATGTAGGAAATTGAGATATGTAACCAAACTAGTCAATGGAGTAATTATAGCTTAAAGAAGTTTATGGATCTTAAAATATGGGTTCGTTTAATTGGTCAGTTTTAAATCACACACATTAAGCAACATATTAAGTCTACAGAGTATTAGTCAATTCTGAGTGTTTAACATTTTTAAGTCTAGAAGTGTATTCTTAGTGCGAACATATACATTAAGCAACATATTAAGCTTAGAAAATGTCAATCAATTGTGAATGTTAAACACGAACATATACATTAAGCAACATATTAAGCTTAGAAAATATCAATCAATTCTGAATGTTAAACACTTATAAACCTAGAAATGTAAGCTTAGTGTGTGATGTTTAAGCCATTCCCACTTAATCAGCACACTAAACATTGACCGTTTAGGTAGCTGGTGTGAGGTCCACCATTCCTGTCACCCTTTCCGTTTGCTGTTAACATTTAAATTGTTCCCACCTGATTTCAAATTGTTTCTGCTGCGCATAGCACTGTTAAAGTCCCACGCTGCAGAAATTTTGGTGATGCCAATAAAGCATTGACTGCGTCTCATGTAAAATAGCTGCTACAATTCTTTCCCGTCACCTGTGCGTAGGAAGCTTTGGACCAGCGTATAGCTATCCATTAAAGCGAAAGGAAAGAGGTATGTAAGCAAAATGCTGAATAATAGACTGTTTGACAGAAAATCCTTGGGTAACGTAGAATGATTTGATCATCTGCGAGCTCAATTTTATCATAAAATTGCCTTATTCATTAGCTTTTTAATATGCATCCCAACTCTTTTTGCTTTTTAATATGCATCCCAACTCTTTTTGTAGCAACTAGTATGAGTGCTCAGGGTGCCTATTGATTTGTTATTTTAGAAATAGAAATACATAAATATAATGTGTGTTTGTGTAGGTAATTCAGCATTAAAGAAACTGCTGATATTGTTGAATCTTTTGAAGGCCTCCTGCTATCCATCTTTGCATCCATCTGTGCATAATTCATTCATTGGCTTGTTCTTTTTCTCTTGGTTTCTCTAATTTCCCATGTGTGATGTAGCATGGATGCCTGCAATATTTTCAAAATAGAAAAGGGGCAGTTAAATACCACCTCAACTGTTACTATTTTTAAAGCTGAAAAGTGGTATCCTCAACAATCCACTTGTTCTTTAATAAAATAATATTATGTAATTGATAAGCATTACAAATTTGATTGATTTTAAATTTGTACATGTATGAGAGGTAGTTGATTTATCTCTTTTATCAAGAGATTACATATGGTAACATTGTGAGTATTTGTGATTATTATATTTTATATTTTTGATATTGAGATGATGTTGATTTTAAATATTAGAAAATAAATTTTTTATGTTTTTTTTTTAAATGATAAATCAGATAATTCGAAATGAAAATTTATTTATAGTTCTTCATCATAGATTTTAACAAATTAAAATCTAATGTTATTCATTTATATTATTATTTTGGTGAAATTTGCATACGAATGTAAATTTTCATAAATTAAATCAACTTTCTATCATGGTTCTTTGAATTTATATTATGTATTTTAAGAAAAATTACATTTCTACATTTGAAACAAATACATATGCATCATAATACTAATAAGACATACAGTTTGTAATAAAATTACTTTACAACCATTCTTGTATATACCTATAATATAGCAATCAACAAGAATACAATCTTAGGGGTACAATATGTCATAGTGATTTTGATATATCATTTTAGATAAAAAAGATGGTCATGATAAAAAGATTATCAACAAACGTAAACAATGTCAATGTCTTAAGAAAGTTCAATCATATCAAGAGAGGATACTTAAATCATTTTGATAACTGAAGGTATATGCTATGGAATATTTACCATATAAGTATTATCATTATAGGAAGTAAAATCATATTAATCTCCCATCTATGCCAAATATAAAGTTCTTACCAAATGTTGATGTCATGTGAACACTATTGGTAGTAGAACAAACATTATCATGGCGGTATTTTTCTATTAACTATAGAGTCTAAATGGCTTTGAAACTAAGTTAGACCCTACCCTTCATGCATAAGTCATACAAGAGAATTGAGTATAATTGATGCAACTAGTCTAATGTACATATCATAATTGACATCATGTTATAAACAATACCCTTTGACAAGGATTTCAATGGTACTCAAGAACCACATGTTTCCACATGAAGTGTTCGTATAAAATAGAAACATGTAGCATTTAGTTTGAAAATAAATATTTAGTTTTGAGCATAATATTTAGTATAAATAAGATACCTGTAGTATGAGAAACCCACAAAATACAGTGCAAGATTGATACATGTAAGGTCAAATCTATGATAGGCACATGTAGTGTTCAGAGATGGAAAAAGTGTAGGTAAACATGTGAATCAGATTTGCATCTAACATACATAATGCTTCCACCAATCATATTCACTAGCATAATATAATATAGGAATTTATTTACCCTTTGAACATATCATCCACTATGTATTTATTCAAGTGGTGACCTATGTACATTTCAAACATTTTACATAGTAATGAGTGTGTTATCCTTTCTAGGATTACACCAAAAATAGTTCAAGAAGTGTAGCTACTTATTACATACATAAGTCAAATATGCTACCAATAATAGTAAAAGGTTTGGTCATGCTTTTTCATACCACTTCAACAATCATAGTTCAACATAATTAATTTTACTGCATGGAAATATAGCATTAGTTTCATTGTCATAGATTACTTTTATGAAGGTGTCAAGGCTAAACAATTATATATAATAAAAGGATAACATTAAAATTATAATTATAAGATATGGATAAAAAATAGAGAATGCATAGAAAATAAGTCACTTAATCCAAATGACACTATACACCTCTAATTTGAGAATAAATGAAAGCAAAAACATAAATTATATAGAAAAAAAGTCATTCTTATACCTCCATTGTTGTGTAAGTTTTCTCCAAGATGTGACGATTGATTGATATATAGGTTTCTCTTATATCGAAACTGCATAAATTGGTAGCATGTGCTTAGGCATACTGATTTATCTTATGATTATCCTCTCGAGGAGATTTGTAAAATAGGCTTCTAACTATAGGATGGAGGATTAGGATTGAGTATGGATATATTAGGGTTGCGATTAGCTTTTTTATTGTTCAAGTTATCATTGTGACAAGTGAAAGTTGATGGTAAGTTGTGGATGACAAAGGTATCTCACACATCTATAAGAATGGAAGGTGAGGAGTTGTACATGTGGAAGAAGATAAAATGGTGACTCGGGTTTCAAGTGAAAGACTAACATGCAAGAGAATATGAGAATGTGTGTAGAAGTGATTAAAGGATGATCTCACACATGTGTGAGAATTTGGAGTTTTGTGTGATGATGATAAGTGGAAGATCTCCCAAATGTGTGAAAATGTCAAGATTTATGAGACATGACAATTGCCTAAGATCTTGAATATATGTGCGAATGAAAGGTGTCGATTTTAGATGATGAATGATGAGAATTATGGCATGTCCCTTTTTTTAAAACTAGAAAAAAGTTTCTCACTTGTGGAAATGTTAGAGTTCAAAACTTGGAGTTGCCTCTTAACACATGCTAGGGATTTGTCAGATATCGGGGATCAGACATGCAACTTGACTTATGTTGAAAATTTGTCGGGAACTGCGGTTTGAAGATACTGTTCAACTCATGCCAAGGACCTCTTGAAGTTCAAAGATCGTTTCACTATGCAATACATCTCAATGAGCCATCAAAGGTTAGGTATTAGGGTTATAATTGATGCATACTAGGAAATTTTCAAAGGTTGGGGATCAAGGTTTCAACCTAATGAATGCCAACTACTTGTATTTGAAGGATATGAATTTGTGATAATATCATAAAAATAATAAAGGGTGGTAGAAAATAATTCAAGTGGATAGCTCTAGTAGAAAATAGTTTTCAATTATTGAAGAAAAAAGTGATTGAACATATGTATTATCAAATTGTTCCAATTTGATTGTTCCATCAAGTGGTATTCTCTTTACCATTTTTTCTCCATTCAACTTACACATATTTATACCAAATTGTAGTGTGTCCTCTCAATCTTATTTACACCACCTTTACTCTCCTTGGATCCTCGATATTTTCATATTCAAAACACTCCTCCTTTTTTGTTATCTAATCAAGTAATTTTGTCAATTATATACTTATTCAGAAGCACAAAATTATAATTTTCATTATTTTTCCTATCCTATAGATGGCCTCAAATAGTCTTTTGTCACCCATATTCATTTTATCGCATATGTATCTTCATTCTCTAATCTTATTGTCTTGTCTTTTCCTTTCTTCTCATTATAAAAATCCTATAATGTGTTTGATATATTCTCCTATAACCTTCTATGAAATCAATCCTTTCTCATTGGCCCTTTATGGATTCCAATATTTGATCAACTATACCCACAACTTTTACTACTACTATTATCTTTAGCAGTCTTCCACTTAGAGGCATCTTATTTCCTTATCTCCCTTCTTCTTACATTTTGAAGTCTTTTAAAATACAAAATTCTTTATAGTTGGTGATGCATAGCTAATAACAATTAGTACATTCATTCGAAGACAACCTACCTTAAACCTTACAATAAACTTTTCCTATAGTTGTAGCCTAGACTAATGCCATAGTGGTGGTGACATAACCATATGATGTTATATTTTGGACTCAAAATCCATGCAATAAGTCATAAATAGTTTTTCGGGTGCCATGTTCTTTTATTAAAAGTATGTAGCCTTCCAAATAATTGTTGTAGCTAATTTCCTACTACACCAAGTCACTCTACTGTAGTTTCTATGTGCAACTCTAAATAATTTTCTCACTCACCACTATGGCTATAGGTAGAATGATAAAAAACAAAAAAATTCCTTCCAACTCTCCAAATAAAGAACACTCATCAAATCAAACAAGAAACAAATATTTAACTTGGAAAATGAGCCTAAAGAAAATACAGATAATGTATGTACCAACACATATGTTATTGAGGAGTTCTAAAATAATTATTTATTTATTATTGTAAGCAAATATAAATTCTTCACAATAATTTTATTATTGATAAGAATTAATGGGTAAATATTTTGAAGAATCCCTTATTTCATTGAAGCTCCAAGCCTTTATATGAACATACAAACTTCTCAATTTTATAAAAGGTGTGTTATGTACTTAGGGATACAATAAATTGAAATATATATAAATGCATGGAGATGAAACTTATGGAACACATTAATTTAGCTATATATTGGGCCTTATGGATAACTTGTGTCATTAATTATATTAGGTGATGAGTAGGCTTTCATTGGGACCATGATACCCCTTCATTATTATTATTATTATTTGAAACCCTAGTGTCAGTGGGGATCCCTATATAATTAGTAGCTGATGATAAAATTCCGTATGAGCCATCATGGAGTGACATTTATCATTAGAAAAATTCTAACAATTTTTTCTTTGATGGATAGGTATTAAACAAATTGGGTATAAATGAGGATGTGAATGAGAAGGAAAAACAAGGAAAAGATGTTGATGAAGATAATAGGATAGATATAGGTACATGCAATTTATCTTCAAATAAGTAAGATCCAATCATTTAATTTAGTAGATACGTCCAAAAGAAAAAGGTTAATATTTAATAAACTCTAGTAATAAGTATAACTTTCTCAACATGAAATTAGTTAAGAATTATATACTTTGAATTATAAATTGAATGAATATTTATTTTTGAATGAGTTAAATTATAAATTAAATGCATATTTATTCTTTTAATATAACTTAGTAGAATTCAAATATAATATATTACTTTAAGTACATTTTAAAAATATTTTAAAGATATTTAAATATTCAAATACAAAATCTATATTAATTTCAATTATAAAATCAGATTATTTATTTATATTTACATTAAATGCTTAAAAATTTCAATGTACACTTAATTAAATTAATATTTAATTTTTGATAGTATATTTTACATGGAACTAAATCTCTTTGAGGCAATTTGTCAAACAGTTCATGCATTTGATCTATTTTTCCACATCTTGCATGCATATTGGCTAATAAGGCAAAGCATTTCAAATTGCGATATCTAGCAGAAATCCCTTTCTTTATAGTTTTGTAGACACCATAAACTATTTTAATTCATAGGAAGGAAGGATGGATGTGGGGTGAAGGTAGTGTAATTTCAGCTTAATGATTTTGCAACTTAATTAAAGGATCCATTTTGTGTATATCCTGCAATCATTTACATTCCCAGAGAATTTGTTGTTAAACACTTCATGTGTATTGGCAATCACCAGCATATTGGCTATCAATAGATCCATTTTCTCATGGACTTCATCCTGACGGTTATGTAAGTCCAGGACCCAAGGATATCATTTGGGGAGGCCATGAATATAATTGAAAGTTTGTAAATGTGGGAGGAGAATGAAATCCAGAATGTGTAGTTTGAATTGGTCATAAGGAAATTTAGAAAATCCTTGCGTGTTTCTTCATTTCCAAATCCAACAGGGTAAATCACTAAAACAATATTACTATAAATATTTGAAGAACCCAAAGATTGAAACCTTTTAAAACTAATACATAATCATCATTGAAACATCTTTAAAACTAACAAACTCTTTTCTGAGACCTTACAAAATTTGAAGAAAAACTATGAATTGATGGTATTATTTTCTGTAATGAGCTATACCATCTGTGTAAGCATCCTCCAAGCATCGTCAAATGATCATAAGAAAAAAAAATGGAATTTATATGCGATGGGTGCAATCAATTTCTTCGTACACTATATCACTTTCTTGCTAGATGGACTAATTGGCAATCTAAATTGATATCATTAAGAAAGAAAGAGTTGTCCTTTTTTATGAAAATAAAGGAAGCACAAAGAAAGGTTTAATGCCAGCTTATCACTCTTATACCAAATGCTCGAGAGGAAATGTATGAAAACATTCATTTTCAACATGCAAAGCCTTCATTTTCGATACAAACCACACAAATCTTGTAATCAACTTGAACAACAATAATGATGAAGTGGTACATTCTATTCAGTTATGAAAATTTGTATGAGCCTTTGATGTAGACAACTCCAAAATTAAAATACATTTAAAACACATGCCATTTCTTGGTCTTATAGAGAAACTATCAAAATCCTCTAAATAGTTTATCTCATATTTCAGACCATGGATATCCAAGATATAGAGTTTGTTTTTTATTAAGGGAAAACAAGTTTTGAAGGGACCTGAAACCCTATACAAAACAAGTTTTGGAAGGACATGAAACTCGAACCTTAAGATAAGCCTGAAAGTCTACCCAATGAAACAAAACACAAGTGAGACACGAAAAAACCATACAAAAGATGGGGGACAACACAAGAAGGACCCCCAACAAGAACCAATAGGCTGCAAAAACCAAAGACTAGCAATAAGCCCCAACCCAACCAAGATGGATCAAGGATTTGATTTACACTTGTGGGATCGAAGGGTCATATCAAAAGAGGCCTGAGATGATTTAGATTTCTTATTTTTAACGGTAATCCATCCCTCCTCAACCCTAGTAGTCGTCCTTTGCCAAGAAAATGGGTCCACAATAGAGGACCTCCCACCATTAGGAGGAATAGAGGCAACACAAGCTATAGAGTTTGCTACGCTCTCACTCAGTTGTTTCAAGTAACTGTAGTGTCAAAAAAATAAAACGGCTTAAATCACACGCACTAAACTTATATTTCTAGGCTTAAAAGTGTTAAACACTCAGAGTTGTCTGACATTTTCTAGGTCTAATATGTTGCTTAAGGTGTCTGGTCACAAGTTAAGAATACACTTCTAGGCTTAAAAGTGTTAAACACTTAGAATTGACCAACACTCTCTAGACTTAACATGACGCTCGGTGTGTGTGGTTTAAGGTTGGCCCCAAAAAACATCATGTTAAGTATTGCTTTTCAATAACAAATTTTATAAATGAATCGACTCACTCATTACTCATTTCACATTTAACAGTTACGGTTTGAACAAATAATGTCCAATATTAATTATTAAAAATTTGTCAATCTATATAATTACAAGACACGCTCATGGCTAAAAAAATGCCAAAAAATGGATTTAAAAAAATCTCAAATAATGGAGGATGAAAAAAAAAAATCAGGTTCCCAATTTTCAAATAAACAATTTTTGTCAATTATATTGAAAATAAATATTCTTTTTTTTATAATAATTTTAAAGTTAAAATTTCACGTGTTAATTTTATTAAATTACTTTTTTTTCAAAACTTAAATAAATAAATAGTCCACAATTTATCAATAACTAGTTAAGCTTTTAGTGAATGCAATAATATTTCCTAACAACAAGTACTAATAAAATATAATATTATATTCTATTAGTATAAAAGATTATTTAGATAATCTATAGAATACTAGTGAAGGTATTAAGATTGATGTGTCTAATTGTACTATTCAACAAATCTCCTCCCTGTTAAAAAAAGAGGGGTAAAAATTTATTGCAACAAGAAAGACAATACAAAGCAAAGGACCAATTATTCCAAAAAGGCAAAACAAACCAACCTAGCAACACCAAGGAGAACCTTAAAAGGCCCAACTTAAGTCATCACATCATTCCTAATAATTCCTTCAAACTCTTTGACATACTCCGGGGCAACTGTCCCCACTCACGAATATCCCACTCATCTAGGCGATCAAAAGCCCACTTAACTAAACAATTTGCAGCCGTATTCCACTCATGAGGGACATAACAAAAAGAAACAAAATCAAAAGATTCTCACAACCTAAGAATTTGTCTGCCTGCCAAGGCCATATACCACTCCTTATCCTCAAATGTTGCATATTCAACATATCCACTACAACTTACGAATCAAACTCAAATAATATTTCTTCATCCAAGAGCACATCCCCTTTCTAAAGCCAAGAGAACAATGATGGCCTCCATAAGGTTATTAGTTTGTATCCTCTTATAGATTGAAAAGAGGAAAATGACATTTCCTTTACTATCCCTACTAACTCCTCTGATTCCCTCTTGCCCTGTGTTTCCCCTGGAAGACCCTTTAGTGTTAATCTTAAGAATTCCCAGATGTGGAGGGGAGCACTTACCAACTCGTTGGGCCTTCCTTTTACCGTGGTGACTCCTAGCCTATCTTCTCCAAGACAAGCTTCAAAACCTTGCCCAAAAATATCCAAGCTCTAGACAATCTACAAATCATCGGGATCTACATCCACTATTAGATCACATTTAGCCATCAAAGTTTCCTGAACCATGTGAATAACATGCAACCATATTTGTTGCACCAATAGATTCTTATCCTAAAAAATCCTATGATTTCTCTCTAACCATAATTGCCTACAAATGATAAAACCTAGTCCGATATCCCAAGAAGTATGAAGGGAGTCTTAGGTGAAGGTCTACCAAGACTATTCTAAAAGTTCACCAAAGCAGTGGCATGAACACAAGCATGCCTCTAGGTTTCCCACCAGAGATGCCAGACCTTCCTAGGAAAATAACATTGGAAGAAGAGATGGGAGATACTCTCCTCATTGTTACAACACATAACACTAACTGAAGGCCCACAAAACCCCCACTTCCAAAGATTTTCCCAAGTGAGGTATCTGTTTTGCATAACTAACCAAATAAAAAAATTACACTTTGACCAAGACCATCTATTCCAAACCTACTTCCACCACTACACATTCACCTTCCCAAAGGTCTACCTATCCAACTCCATATATCTTGAAGCCACTAAAAAATTTCCCCTTTGGACTAGGGCCCCAAGCAAGAGTATCCTCACCTTTAAGAGAATAGCACAATCTTCCTGCCAAAATTCTAGCAAGATCCTCTTTGTCCACTGCAAACTAGCAAGAGGCCACTCATGTGGCTCTTTCCATTTGACCACCTCTCCATGTCCCAAATTACAATAGACCTTAAAGTCCTCAATTATACTCTACCTAGCCTCGAGAAAACTATCACAAAGAGGCTACAAATGTAGAAATTGAGAGAGAATAAGAGGGAAACCATCCCAAGAATCCTTCTAGAATAGAGCTTCAATGCCTTTGTTAGAAATCCATAAAAGTCCTTGTTTAACTAACTGAGGTCCCTACTTAAAGGTATTCCAAATCATGGAACCATTTCCCACCAAACTATATTGGGGAACATCATTTTCGTCCTCTCCACTAGGGTACTTAACATTGAGAATTTTAGCTCATCTGTTATCTTGATTGATGTACCACCTCTAGAGAATCTTAGTGGCTAAAAGATAATCATTCATACTTGCAATACATAAACCTAGCCCACCATTCTGCATTGACCTACAAACAGAATCCCACTTGATGAAAATCCATTTTGAAGAGAGAAGATTACATGTCCACAAGAATTGCCTAGAGAGAGACTCAAATTCCTGAATAAAGCTTGCAAGAAAAATCTGCACAAAGAACCAATAAATAGGAAGAGCCTAAACAACAACCTTTAGGAGTGTCACTCTACAAGCAGATGAGAGCCAGTAGTTAGTCCAATAACTAACCTTATGACAAAGCTTATCCAAGATATCCTGCCAAAACCCCCCAAGAAGGTGGTGAGCTGTGAGAGGGATTCCAATGTAAACCATAAGAAGAATCCCAATCTGGAATCTAAAAATACTAGAATCTTGGCCTGAATGGGAGAAAGGGTGTTAAAAAAGAAAATAAAATATTTATCTTCATTGATCTTTTCTCTTAAAGTTTTCAAATAAATGTCTAAGGTATTCTTGAAGTTGACAACCTTAGAAATTCTAGCAGAACCCATCAAAGCAGTTTCATCCACAAATCGAAGATGAGAGGAAGGAGAAAGGTCATAACCCTAATTCCATCCCTGAATCATCCCTTGCCAAAAATGAGGCTTGGTAAATCTCCCCCAACCTTTTAACATTAAAATAAATAGATACGGGGAAAGGGGATCACCTTGTTTAAGGCCTCTAGAAGCACCAAACAAATAAGTGAGTTCATTGTTGATGAGATCTGCAAAGAAAGAGGAAGTGATAAAACACATCACCCAATTGATCCAATCAATTCTGAATCCAAAGGAAGCAAGCACTTTATGAAAGCAACTTCATTAAACTCGGTCATAAGCTTTAGCCATAACCAACTTAATGAACATAGGCTTCTCCTTATAAATAGCCATAGAATGGATGGCTTCAGAAGCTATGATAATCCCATCCAAAATTTGTCTTCCAATAACAAACCCACCTTGCTCTTTCAATATTAGCTTATCAAGCCAAGGTTTAAGTCTTTTTGGAATCAGTTTAGTGATAATTTTATAAACCACATTACACAAAGCAATAGGATGGAAGTAGTTAAGGGACTTAGCTCAATGTTTTTTCTCAAAATATTCACACAAGGATCAAGCCTTGAATTGCCACCCCTTTTCTCATCGAGACTTAAGATTGCATAAAAATGCCCTACCAAAATCCAAGGAAATAGGGGGCAAGGCAACAAACATGTCTAATACATGACCATAGTAAGGTTTTTCCAACAAAATCAATTGGAGCATACACATTAGTGAAAATAAGGTTCTCACCCATTTCACAGCTTGTATCCAGCATTGAGATAGAGGATCTATTTGAAATCCTCCAAATTGGGACACGTTTGCATGGGTCCCACATGCAAGCGATACCAACTGAGCTACCCTGAGCCCCAATGCATTGACAATGACATCAGACCCAAATTTTTCCAGACTTACTCAACATACTATCAATACATAACTTAATTTCCTGAATAAAAAGGACATCAAGAGAAATCGAGACAACCAACTCACGAATAGATTTTTGTCTAGGGATGTTAGTCAACCACCTTACATTCCATTAAAGAACAATCATTTTTGGGAGGAAGAAAAGTGAGAGTCAATGGTCTTCATCTTTCTAGACTCCACTAAAGTCTCTCCAACTAGCTTCACCTTTTTTTGATCTTTCTTCCATCCCACCTTAGGAGGCTTCTCCATAGCACCTCTTTTAAGAGCCTTTTGGTAAATACCAAGATCTGGTAGGGTACCTTTTCTTTTTCTACCATCTTGTGTATCTTTCACCTCATTTAACATAGAACTAGTGAGGGCGGGGCTATCTTTTATAGCCGAGCCTCCACTAGTTCCTAGAACTTCAAGGTTACCCACTGGGAGTTTTGTGTCCATTTGCATGTCCAATCTTTCCTCATGTGTTCCCACCTGCATAGTATTACTTTCTTCCTCAACTGGTACCCCTATCTCCACAAGGTCATGGCCCATAGATTGATTCGCAATAGTACCATCAAATTTGTCCAAATCATCTAGAGCATCAAACTTATTGAAAACCTTATCATTCTGCCTATCATTAAAAGTCCTCTTTTTACCTCAACCCTTATTACGAATTTTGACTAGGGTGAAACCTTCCTTATCTTCCATCACAGGAGCCTTCCCTTTATCTTGATTTGGGGAAGAATTATTTTGCCCAAATTTAGAAGAACCTGCAAATTTGGACTTGGGACACATCCACTGCCAATGGCCATATTCATGACAAATATGATAATGAAATGGCAACGTTTCATAATCAAGCTGTTGGATCCATGAGCTTGTCCCCAATCGAATTTCCATAAAATCAAGTAAAGGTTTATTCATATCAATGTCAACATAGACAAGATGATAGGTGATTACATTTTTCTCTATATTTTAACATGAAGGGCCCACTAGTTTTCCAAGTTGTATTGCAACAAGATTAAAGATATCATCTCTCCAGAATTCCAAAGGAACCCATGGGAGTCTCACCCTAATCGAAACCTTAGACATAAGCTCCTCTATAGGATTGAAGCCAACATGCCATGGCTTAATGAAAAGGCCAACCTGATTGTAGCAATAGGGCCCCCCTTCAAAAACCTTGTTTTTATCTGACATGTATGAAAAAAATCACTAGAAAATACCCATTGGTAGCTAAAAGCACCTCCATTTCTCCCTTTGGACTAAATGTATGCCGAGCCCACGATTCAAGGAAGGAAAAAGAAACCTGAATCCCTAGAAACTTGCAAATCAAGACATGACTAGACAAATAACTAATGTCCTCCATAATAGTGTTCGGTTGGATCACCAAAATAGGCCTAATATCACTCTTAGCCAAACACCCATTAACTTTCAATGGCCTAAAGCCTTCAGCCTAAGAAGAATGTTCTCCCATGTCTAAGCCAATTGCACCAAAAATAGGGTTTTCCCAATGCTCAAAGGTGCACTGCTCCTAATCATTGCATCTCTAAAAGGCATGCTCAATTCACCAAAAGGACCTCTATGGGCAGCCATGTTGGGCCACTATACACAAAAAAAAATTACCAAAAAGAAAACACCAATCTAGGCAAAAGCCATAAGAAACGACCACCAAAGAAATAAGAAATTGGCTTCAAGCCCCCATGTACCCCCCACACACTCCCTTCAAACGCCCCAAACACTTCCCTTCCTACTTGTTGCAAATGAAACCATGACTAGGGCACTTGCAAGACTACCAACGCAAAGCTCAACCATCAATCCAAAACTAAAAGTCTTCCAAATCTCCTCCCTGATAAACAACACTATTACTAGGAGATGTTTTGAGCCAACTTTTCTAGCTCAAAAATTGAGCTATGGGAAAAGGAAAGTCAAGTCGAAGTTCTCATCTTACATTTCCTCCCTAAGAATTTATTCGAAGCAACTTTCTAGTATGTTTTTAGAGGGATATGGTTCTCAAGGGTGGTTTGTGGAAATCGATGAAGTCTATCTCCTTTTGGAAAAATGGCTATTGAAATTTTAACTGTAGTCTAGATAGTTACTTTGTGGAAAACCCATGATTAGTAAGATTATACAATCTCCCTTTGGAATAGTCATATGGGGAACACCTCTATCAAATAGGAAATGGTATTGGATTGACGTTAGAGGTGGGAATAGGCGATTCTAGAAGCAATTCCTTTTTGTATGCATGAATAAAGGTGATCACTATATATAGCACCCACAATTAAATTATTCTTGCTACCCACTCTTGCAAATGGATTCAAGAAATTGAGATAGAACCCCAAAACTCTTCTACTTGCATTGAAAGAGTAGGATCATAATGAAGGCAATGACCAACCCCCCAAGAAAAACCCTACAAAGTGGTATGTTCCAAAAAAGTGGATGGAAGAGGTAACCCCACAAGAGAATGATAATGTTAAGCAATCAACCAATTCAAGACAACGCTCGCAATATATCTATTATCTCTTATGTTGAATAGATAGATTAAACCATCTTGGACTATGCTAATGCATTTGTGGCTGAAATTTTCAATAACAAAGTGGAAGATGAACTAGATAATCTGGACCTTAGATTGAATGACCAATTAGAAACCAAAATACTCAATTATAGAGCAAGCATTTCTAGTTCAAAGCTAAGTAGGGATACCATTAAGAGGAAAAGAGAAGAAGTCACTTTGAATCCACATTAATCAGCAATAAGCAAATTGCCTTATGTGATGTAAGGGAGGAGTCCCTTCCTCAAGGATTGTTGAAAATCCTATCATGGAATACTAAGGGCTTAAACATATTTAACAAGTAGTGCCCGATCAAACATCAAATCAACAATGCTTTGGTTGATATAATCATCTTACATGAAACAAAATTAGAAAGTTCTAAGGTAGATATTTTTCTCAAACACTATTAAGGTTGGAGCGATTGCTTTGTAGAAGCCTGAGGGGTTGTGAGAGGCACTAGTACATTCAAGTCAAAATTTTGACGGCAAATCATCGGAAGTCCGACGCATTTTTGTCGCACTACCGACAAAAAAAGTCGTCAAAAACTTTTTGTCAGAAGTTCCGACTATCCTTGTGGTCATCGCAATTCCGACATCAGCCCCATCCTTTTCGACGGCTGCCATTGATACTCATACCCAGAAAGAATACCATCTCAATCTCGGGCTACCTTCAGAATTCTGACATAAAAGCATAAAAATTTCGACAGAGGAGTGTCGTCGGATGCATAGAATCCTCGTTGGAACTCTCTTGGAGGTCGTCATAATTTGAACCCTTTGGCGTTGGAATTACGAAGATCCCCAGGAGAGCTCCGACAAGGATGCTATGCATCCGATGACACTCCTCTGTCGGAATTTTTACGCTTTGGTGTCGGAATTCCGACGGTAGGCCGATTTTTCAGAAATTTTTTTTTTTTAGAAAAAGATTGCCATTGGTATCTCTATTCTATCTCTCTTCTCTATCCCTCTCTACTATCTCTCTTCTCTCTCCCCTCTCTAGGTCTCTTTCTCCATCCCTCTCTTCTTCTCTCCCTCTCTACTTCTCTTTCTCTACCCTCTCCAGGTCATTATCTCTTCCTCTCACCCTCTCTCTCTCTCTCACCTCTAGTCTGTGCATAGGAGCCTTTCAAACCCACTCAGGGGTAAAATAGCCCTAAGTTGGCCTTATTTTGAGGAAAAATGCAAACGTTTAAAGGATAAAATTAGTAATTTTCTACATTGCTGACCACAATCTGTGTAAACCTTCTTGTTATTTGCGCCTAAATCTGTGCATGAGAGGAGTCCAAACCCACTCAGCAAGAGAAGAGCACCTTAAGTCAGCTAGAAGGAAGGTAAATTCATGAATTTAATAAACAATTATTGGGCTGGCCAACCTATGGAGGTGAAATGAAGGCAAAGGTAAAAAGGAAGCATATAAAACAAAGATCAAATGTTCATCAAATTCAATTTGCAACCAATTAAGAGGAGAAGAATTAGGGAGCAGGTCTGTGAATTAGGTTATAAAATTAGATTAAATTTATTTGTGATGCATTATTTGTTTTTCATTTCATTCATGATATGTTCTTTCTTGCTTTCAGGATGTCATGAGAACTTCATTACAAGGAAAACAACACCTTACCCAGCACGTAGAGCATGCCAACATCATGCTTCAATGCAAGGATGAAGACACTTGATGAAAGGAGGCTTCAAGGCATGAAAGAGGACATTGGCATCATGGAGGGTTTTCACATCAATATCAACACCCAGATTCACGAGTTTAGGATGACAACATGAGGAGCTAAACCTATTCAAAGCTTTCAACAATGCAATACAAAGGAAGGAGCATCTCAAGGCACAAGGACAATGTCAAATGATGATCAAGATATTATGAGGATTCAACAAGGAAGAAACAGAAGACTATCTTGCATTCCCTTCGAAAATTCAAGAATAGCAATCAGTAGAGTAAGGAGAAATCAATAAGGATTGCTTTAAAATGAAGGGATCTACAACACGATAGGCCATATGTAAGACATCAATCACCAATGATCAAGGTATTCAAGTCAGAGTTACAAAGGTGATCAAGGTTGGATACATCAAGAATAAGTGGGTTCTACATCAAGCCTAGGCATTACAAAGTCTATATCAAACATATTCACCAAGGTGAATTACCCCACAAAGAGGTAGATATTTGAATCTCAAAGAGGATTTCATCAAAGCAAGCCATTCAAGTCAACTATATGCACCATGAAGTTGAAGCAAGCATCATCGGTATGGAGATGCAACAAAAGGAGGACCAAGCATCATCAAACATATACTTCATTAAGCACACGGTCATATAAAAGGATCAAGAACTATCAGGAAGATGGAAGGACACAAACATGATCAAGTAGATAGTTTCAGAAGAATTAATCAAAAGCTAAGGACTTGATCATCTAGATGATACAATTTGGGAATATGTCCCACCACCTTCATCATGTTGAGAAAACTAGATAACGTTGAGTATCAAGAGATATTGCTCAATCACATAAGCTTTGTGATGATCGACTTGGCAAGTTGAGTTGGCATCCAATCATCATCAATCTAATCAAGTGAAGCCACATTGACATGTCCAAGTTCATTGTACTTGATTCATCTAATGAATGAGCTAGTGACACATTGCAATGCATCAAATTTTGTTCAAGCATACCTAACCTATTTCCTCATTGGTTAGAATTCAAGGTGGACATGTGTCCTATTCAATGTAATTATTTAATTGGCTAGAATGGAGTTTGTTATAACAAGCCCTAATTAGGGTTTCACTATATTATCTTGACTATTGATTTGATAGTCAATCTAGGTCATTCATTATAATGGGGGTCTATAAAAGGCCTAGCCTTTTCATTTGTAAAGGTTAATAGTTACTAGTCAACAATTAATAGTTCATAGATAGCAGTTAGATAGCAAGTATAGTAGAGTAGGAGGAAAGAAGGAATTGTTGCCAAGACTTGTTGATTTTAATACATGATCTTCATTGAAGCATGGTGGATTTCTACGTGTAATTTCTACATGTTGCATGGCTTCTTGTTACTTCTCAAGTTTAGATAAATTTCATATATTGCAATGGAAAAATGTGATGATTTCTTGATGGAATTCCTGTTCATACTATTTGTAATTTGCTGGTTGTAAGTTGCAATGTACGGTTAGTCTGAACTTCATCAAGCATAAGTTCAATTGTGAATGTTCACTTAAATTGTGCTAGTTTTGGGTATTTGAATGAATGTTCATGATATGAAAACCCTTCGTTATTCCTTAGAAGATTGCATTAGTTAAATGTGTACTTGTTTCTGCATGGCAAAGCAAAGCTTGATTATGGAATTTGTCTATCAAATCATCATCCTTTATTGTCACTATTCTTAGGATTAAATTAGATCTCTAAACCATTTATCTCTTTTGTCTTTTATTTTCCAAGCAAGTTAGTGTAGAGTCCAAGTTCTGGTAGAGTTCAAGAAAAATGTAAGCCCCCTTGCGATTCTAGCAAAATCACACCATATTCACTAAGTCTATCCCATGCAATTAAGTTGCATAGTTCGTATTGTAAACCTTGGAGTTGCTTTGATTGATCACTTTGTTTAGCATTCAAAGTTTCTTTGTTCAAGAGATGATAGAATACCTTGGTATTTTATTGTGTTCGCGGTGCATAAAAAAACATCAATAGGTGGTTCTAGATGAAAGATAGTTGTGGGTTTGCATGCATGTTTAGTGCATGATTCAAGGAGGTTGTTTGCAACTTTCTCATTGAGGAGATATTGGTATGCAATCATTAGTCCCTCATCATCTCTACAATATTTTCTTGATGGATTCCTTGACTAGTGGAATTGTTTGGCAAATCAGATTTGGAGTTGATTTGGTGTCTTTGTCTTGAGATCCATATGGTATTTCTTTGTATCTTATTTTGCAAGTTATTGATGTGATGATGAGTTTTACATGCGTCATTGTTTTAGATCTACAGGTTACGCAGTTGTATGGATTTAATCCACCCATTGGTGATGCAGAACCCTTGTTGCTGAGACAGGATCCTTCACTCAAGAACCCCAAACAAGGACCCTACAACTTCTACAAAGACATAAAGGGTTGGATTGGTTTCAATTTGATTGTTTTCATACCTCTCCCCATACTAAGCCATCTGGACAATGCCAATCCCACAGTGTCTCACAAAAGTCTCTCAGGACTCAAAGGCCACTACACCCAACCAAAGGTGGACACACACTTCCTAAGGAAATGGGGACCTCCAATACCTTGATTTACTATCCTATAGGGTTAATAGACCTGTTCCAATCATCAAACATGATGTATTGAGAAAAATTAGTATTGCTGCTACAATTAGGCCTGTCATGCCTAGTAGCCCTACCAGTCTGAAAAACTTAAGGTTTCTTGTTAATTTCTCAAAAGACCTCTACAACTGAGAGTGGATTTCTTTTCATTCAAGTGAGTTCCAAAGGATTCCAAAAGGGTTTGGGCAGATCCAATGTCTAAGGGTTATAAACCCAACTTCACTCCTAGGTCTAATAGCCTTAATTAGGCCACCTTAACAAAGGAAGTATACTCAAAACCTACTACCTAGGCAAAGTAAGACCTGATACATGTGGGGGACATGAATACAACATAAATTACCAAGTTATAGCCCTTGGTTCCACCGCTATCATCATTTGTGGGGTCAGATGCATACCCAGCCAAGGTGGTTACATAGAGATGCCCACCTCTAAAACTTCAAACCCTCGCCTTTACCTGTCACTTCCCTGCAAAAGGTCTTGTAAATATTAAAGTAAATTGTCACCACTTGCTTCACCCTAAAGGCCATACAAATCCCATGAGGTATCAGCAAGAAAAACTCATATTTGCTGTCAAACCCTAGGTAGACTGTCAAATCCAGGGTACCTTCACAAAAAACCACTTTTCTCATGGCTCCAGAAGATTTAGAGGCTCAGACTTGTTGCATTGGAAAGGTAAGACATGTGAATTTCATATTAAAGAGGTTTTATGCCTTGGAGAAAGCCGTACTATACGGAATATGGGAAATAGCAGCAAAATGCAGGAAAAAGACAAATTTTTATTGGTTTCTTTGTTCACAAAACTTTCATTTTCCTTCAACAACCTTTCCAAAGGTTGGAATTCGACCTTTAATGACCCTTCCAGCAATTATCAACTGATTTTGGAAACCAACATGG
Organism: Cryptomeria japonica; assembly: GCF_030272615.1. Classification (NCBI taxonomy): domain Eukaryota; kingdom Viridiplantae; phylum Streptophyta; class Pinopsida; order Cupressales; family Cupressaceae; genus Cryptomeria; species Cryptomeria japonica. The sequence goes on from NC_081409.1 coordinate 137,311,835, forward strand.
CGGTTTGGATGAAGTTGCAATTTTGGGTTAAAAGTTGTCATAGTTGCTTGACAACTTTTGACAACTTTTGACATTTTGTCCTCCTAAACACACCTAGACACTAATTGACCCCTAAGACACTTAAAACTCTTCAGATGCACTAAAAATGCCTTCAAGGCATGAATAACCCCAATTTCCATATACCCAAGGTGGTTTATAACACACCTACCTAGGGCATAGGCTTACAAGGTGGGGTGACTTATTACATCAACATGAAAATAAACCAAAACTATCCTTAAGTGTTTCAAAACCTGAAAACCAATCAAGAGGAGTTTTATTCTTCAAGAATCCCATGATTTTAATTTGAAGATGCCCCTGCATCAATTGGCTATAGTGAGATGACTTGAATGTGGACTATCTATATCCACAAATCTATGGTCATTTGTGCATTGGTATGTTGCACTGGGATGGGAGGAAGGAATATTAGAGTACCTAGATAGTTATATATTGCCACTCTTAGTGTGGGCCACTATTAAGGTATTCTTGAATGGTCATGGAAGGCATACAATTTAGTTTGCAGCAATGAAGTTCCCTCAGAGGGCATGATGCCAAGCTTTTTTGGGGGGAGTTACCTCCCCATTTGATGGGGAAGTTGCAACTTTTTGGACAAGACTTGGCTTTTATTGTGAAAGTTATGCTTGCATGATTATGAAAGGATATAAGTTTTACACGTAGGATCTAGATTCTTTCTTTCCTTACCTATGTGGGGAGAGATTTTCCTTCAAATCATGCCCAGCCGAGGTAAACCTCTTTGGAATAATAATAACAAGCATTTCTTTAACAAAGTAAATTATATATAAGAGCAGTATATGCATGGATTTACAAAAGTGTCATGCAAAATGTAGATCTATACCTTGTTACTTAAAAACAGAAGTTCTTCTCCATGTTCATTTTTTCATGATATAACTTGACCTCGGGCAACCTTTTGACTATCAAGAAGTGATTGCCTCAAATGAAAGTAGTGATAAATGTCACTATCAACAAAAGAACAACCAATAAATGATAAATTTACAGTGAGATCATAGTGCCTAAATTAGTCTAAAAGCTTATAAGGATCAGAACCAAGCCATATAAGCTTCAAGAACAATTTGAGAGCATCAAAGTCATCTACCAGACATTAGAAATTGTCAAATCAATGACACATTCATATCAAGCATCTTTACTTTTTTGAAAAGTAGACCACATTTCAGATCTAGATGACACCATAATGACTTTGATTTCCTCTTGCAAGATATTCCTCCATCATGTATTGCTTCATCGAAGTTCAAATTTTCTTCTTCAAGGGATCTCAACGATTCTCTATATAGGATTCTTCGTGTCTATGAGATCCACTTCATTGGGAGGCCTACTTAAACATTTCACATCTGTTTGTGGACTCTCACCTTTCAAACATTTCACATCTTATAATTGAGCTTCGCTTTGTTTCGAGAATAGTTTAATATTTTCTACTTAGCAGGGCCAACCACGTGAAGGTGGAAGCTCATTTGGCCCCTCCCCCCCCCCTAACATCACTCTAAATTCCCTCGTTAACATCTAACATTCATTCATTCTTTCATTCATTCTTTCATCCATTATTAAAATATAACATTCATTCATTATCACATAACGTTCATTAACACATAAAATTCATTAACTTTCATTAAAACGCAACATTCATCAATAATCATCAACACATATCATTCATGAACATTCATTAGGACATAATTACATTCACTACACATAAAAATCAGTCATTATCAAATAAGGTAGATTACAATCATTTCTTTCTTTGTTTTTTTTTGAAGCTATGAAAAGACTAAGTGGAACATCGGTTTCTTCATCATTTCCCCCATCTGTGGATGTTATGCCCTCTTCTCGTGCTCTTGATGTATGCCTAGTCCTATACAAAGGACAGGGATGCTGAACCAAAGGGGGGTCCTCTACAATAACAAAGAATTGGGTTAAAGTCAAAACATTTTTTTATTATTGTTACAAGTATTTCATTAATTTAAAGAACACAACCGTTACACTCTTTACCTGATGGGGCCACATCATCTTCCACATCATTTTGTCTAGCCTCAACCTCAACATGCTGAGCACCCTCTTGATCCTCTGGAGTTGAAATACGAAACGTTACATTAATCAATACACCAATTGCAATTAAATTTGTTTAAAGGAATAACAGTGGTCCTATTTACCTAATTGGGGAACATCACGTTCCTGATGTTGTCTACCTGGATCATGCTCCACTTGGTCACCACCGACTACATGCTCTAAAATATTAACAATAAAGGTTACATTAATTACTACACTAATTTTCAATTTAAGATGTTTAATTGTATTAATAATTACATAAAAAAAATTGAATAGCAAATGAATACCTCCACTACTAGGATGCACATCCGGACCTTCATGTACATGTTCTGTTCCACGATTATCATGCTGCATTGCAATGTCACGCACAATGTTATCATTGCTTGCTTATTTAAAAAAAATATAGTCACTTTATGTTGAAACTTAACATCAAATAGATTATTGGTTAAGTATTCAATTTGAAATAATTTTCATTTAGCTTAATTACCGTTGTGACAGATGCATCAGAATCTCGTGTTTGCCCACTCAATTCTCATAGCCAATCAGCCATGACTATATAGCCTTTCTGGTAGCCAATTCTCTTGTCATATTCCGTGGGCGCTCTATTGAATTCAGAGCCCTACATTTTTGCTTAGTATTGTGAATTTTACTTGTATTGTTTGATAAAAAAAAAAATTGTTTACAATTTATAAATATTTTGATGTGATACTTAATTTACTGATTCTTACAATTCATGCGGCAAGTTTCATATAATCACCAGAGCCGAGTTTGTGTTGCCCATGCTTTTCTTGTCTTGCCTTGGTTGCCTTTGACGTGTCACTCAATCTATGAAAAGTTTGAAATATGTTAGATTATATAAATATAATGAATAATTAGTACATATTCACATTCTTAATAGTATCACATACCTTCTTCTAGCGTCTGGTGGTGTATTTCCTTTTTTCCTTTCAATTCTCTCCTTTGAATCCAAAATCAGGTCCTTCCACTCCCTCTCTGGAATCATGGGGGGACGCTCATACTTTACGTTCTTCTCTAAATGTGTCCTGTATTGGTCCCTCACATACTTTAGATATGTGCCAGCTTTTTCCAGGAGCTTAATCTTGTTGAATGTGTCATTTCCAAACAACCCTACCATACGATTTGTGAGTTCATCTTTAAACTTTTTTTCTTGGTCATCCCACCTTAAAAGCAAAAACAAACCTGTTAGATTTAGAAAGAAATTGAAGCTACCTTTGATATAGTTCAAGAAATGGATAAAAGGAAAACTATTCTAGCAATGATATGAAATCAAAATAGTGGATAAGGGTTAGTTCACATATGATGTTCCACCTTTTACGTATGGTGGGCCCAAATATCTGTAATGAAATGTCATTAAGATTTTTATAAAAAATATCATTTCCTGGGAAAAAAACATGGGATCATTAGTCCAAAATGAGTGATCAGTAAGTAAATTACAATTAGACTATATATAATAATATTTTTAAAGTACCTGGAACCTTCTGTATCTTCAAGGGAATCAATTCTTCGTCGCTTACCACCAATGTGGCCTGCAATATTCCCGTACTAGCAATACGAGAAGATCCAAGAAATGATGGTAGGTTATCAATAGTACTCACCTCTGGCGCATCCTCATGTGCATCTCCTGCCACAGTAAATGAATCCACTATGAAATGCCTCCAAGAAAGAACACTTCAAGGGTAATAAACACATAACGAAAGAGAGAGAAAAAGAGGGATCTACCACCAATGGGCAGGTCAACACGAGCCGGTGCAACAGACAATGTCTGCATGCTACGTGTTACTGACCTTGCAGTTGGCAATACAGTTGGGCTCGACCTCAGACCCATGTCAGCACCTGAAGAGTAATACATTAAATATGTAAAACATTAAAAAAGAAAGTTCACAAGTCCAAAGGAGTGGTTTTAATATATAGAACATGGTCGTCACCTGAACTACTCGCAATACCCTGATCATCGCCACCAAGATGATGAGGCCCTATAAATTTCTGTAAAAACAACACATACATATTTTAGTTAATGACATAAAAGAGATAAAAATATAAACCATTATTGAACTTTTGTTATGATTAAAGCTTTCATTACTGCTTACTTGCAAGTTTTCCATTGTCATCAACAATAGTTGCACCCTCTTTGTTATCTCATCAATCTGAGGACTTATGGTTGCCAAATCAAGAATCTCTTGCCTAATTTTTCTAATATTCTTATGTACAAATTGCATAGGGTTTGCGGTAAGTGCGATGTCATCAGTGCATAACACTGTCGAGTGCCCCACATCCCTATGGAGGTGCCGAGGTACTGCAGGTTCCTTTCCCTTATCCCGAACATCTGTCTGTGACAAGAATATAATTAACACTATCAAAATTACTTCAAAACACTCAAGAAAAGATCATAATGTAACAATTTGATTCTATCTAATTTGTACAATTACAATGAGGTTTACCTGCTCCGTAGAAGTGTCGGGACCTACACCCCTATCTGTGCTATGTGGTGGATCCATGTGGCCCTGTGACAAAGAAAAAATATAAAAACATTAGCGAAATGAAACCAATAGACTTAGCAAAAAAACTTAATAATACAATGGTTTATTGGATTCATTAATTGGAAGTTGGCTTAAATGGTATATATATAGTACGTACCACCCCCATGATAGTAACTTTGTTTGTATCTATACGATTCAAATTGTAATCGATTAGCAGCTCTTCCCCTGCACTTATTAATTTTATCACACATACAAACACACAATTTCCCTCACGTGCCTCAAATATGCAATTGGGTTGCTTATTAGTTGACCCAGGTCATGTACTATTTATAAAACTTGCAATATTCCCTATTGCTTTTGGCCTTCCATCAATGTATACAGCCTCTCATTTACTTTGATCATTATCTTTTTGTTGTATATAATTGGCTGACAGTGCATACCTACGCATACTTTTTTTATATCGAACAATCTGCATCCAATCATTATAATTGTAACAAGGTCCAACAAACTCCATCAATTCAACAACTTTGTTGTAACAGACCTTTATGTTGTCCATGGAAAATAGGCCCAAACCATGTAACATCGAAGGTGCTATGCGATATATCCTCTCATTAACACAAAAATCAGTGTTTATTGGAGGAAGTTCCTTGGGTACACATTGTTTCAGTAGATGTTTGTACCTCAAGGGCACCTCAATGTCGCCTTTGGTCTCATCATCATAAGAACATGACCCCCTTGAGCAAGAAAAAATTCCATGCATTTATTGAATTTTCTTCTAATCTTTTGACCTCTAGTTGATCTCCCTATTTGAGATCTACTACATGTCTCACTTTCCTCTTCTATTCCTACATTTCCCTCACTCGAGGAAGACACATCTGACAAATACCTATTTGGTGATACCTGTGCACCATCAAATGAGAGAGTTAGTTGGTAATGAGAGAGATATTTTGCAAATGAGGGTAATATTGATGAAGAAGTCAGCCATAAAGTTGATGTTGAGATTAAAATTTGAGTAAGTCCAACTGGGGCCTCAAGTGTTGATAACTGTATTAGATTTGCTGCTAATGTTGATGTTTGAAAAATTGAGGAAATTTGTTTTTCTTGTAATTTTAAAAAAATATATTATTTCTATAAGGTGTATTGACTTATACCTGTCGATCCATGAGACTGTGCAGGATCCTCGTCAAAGGGGTTCAGGTTCCTGCACCAACAATTGAGCATCATAAGCATTACATTTGTAATTTGATAAACAATAAATACTGCAGTATCATAAGCATCATAAGCATCATAAGCATCACATATGTATCATCATATATGTAATTGAGCATCATAAGAATCACATATGTATCATCATTAACATGTAATCCATCACATACGTATCATAAATCACCATCCATCACATAGCTAATAAGTAGTCCACATTCCATAAATAAACACAAAGTTCAAAAAATGTCACATGTATCATCATAAGCATGTAATCCATCACATATGTATTTTAAATCACCATCTATCACATAGCTAGAGGTGCATCATGAATTAATTAAGTAATTGCATTAGAATTCAAAACATATGAATTATTTATGTAACCATATAAGTCAAATCAATTTCTATCAAGATATCAATATTAAAAAGATAATATAATAATCGCATCTCATACATTTCATTCATGTCATTGATCTTATTCTTCATCCAACTCATCATCATCATCATCATCATCATCATCATCATCATCATCATCATCATCATCATCCTCATCGTCGTCGTCATCGTCATTGTGTTTGTCATCATCATCACCATCACCGACACCATCACCATCACCGACACCATCACCATCACCATCACCATCACCATCATCATCAGCAGCAGCACCATCATCATCATCAACTTCTTCTTTGTGTACATTTCCATCAGGAACATCATCGAGTAACTGTTGATCGTGATCATCTATATCATCTTCTACTTCTTCGGTATCTTCTTCTTCCATCACATTATACATTATCGGCCTTCCTCTTGGATCATGTATAACAACAAATGACCAACCCGGTTTATGTGGAACCTTCGAGTAAAATACTTGCTCACATTGACTTGGAAGAACATAGGGCTCATCCTCAACTCGTTCAAACGACCTTGTATTAACCATTGTAAATCCATTATTATGTTCGATAACAGTTCTATCAGGATCATTTATATTCAGTCGTAGCCTATACCATTTGACGACGAACAGAACTAATTTCAAGGAATTAAAGTCACACTCAAGTATATCATCCAAAATGCCATAGTATCAATTTTGAGACACTTGAGGATGTATGTCATTTCTAGATGAAATATTGGTCACCTCAAAGACTACAGTTATCCCAGAATCACAAGTTTTCTTCGTGTCATCCAACTGTTTGATGCAAAATTTATGACCATTGCAGCACATAGCCTTGTGGTGTTTGACCTGCAATATGTCTAACATATTAAAATTATTGCATCATGAATTGATAAACATATGGGTGATTAATAAAATTATACGTACTTGTTGATCTCTCAAACCATATGCTAAATCAATTTCCCTTTGTGTAACATTCGAATCTCCATTACAATGAGCTTCTTTAACCAATGAAGTGACACCATCCCATGTTAATGTACGACCAGAATGTTGACATCATTCAATCCACATTGTCATCCAATCAAGATTGTTTGCAATATACAAATGTAGCACATCCCACTCCCAACCAACTGTACAAATAATTAATAGACCACTTACAATTGATTTATTTAGAAGATGAAGAATTAATTTACTACAATAACATCTTATAATTACCTCTCACTTTCTTCAATCTACCTTTCCCCATCAAGTGCTCCCCTTTGAATTTATTAATGGGGTTGGGATCCCAAATGCGATCTACGTGGATTTTTGATACAAACTTAGGAAGATATTCAGTAATGTACACCATAGTTTGGTATACCATATATCCCTCCACCATAGAACTCTCAAGATGTTCTCTTTGTCGAACCAAAGCCTTCAAAAATTTCAAGTGCCTCTCAACCATCCACATTGACCTAGTGTGTACAGGTCCACACAATTCGATCTCCTCAACTTGGTGTATGAGGTAGTGTTCTTGTGCATTGAAAAAAGTTGAAGGTAGACACTTTTGCATTTCACACATTAGATGAGGTATTTTTCTCTTCCAATATTTTATATCTTCCTTGTGGATTTCTTTAGATGACAACCACCTAATTAAAGAGATTGAAGACACAAAAATATATAAACGAGACTTTACAAAATAATATACAAATATTTTGCATAACAAGTAAAACAAATGGCAAATATAATATCTATACAACAAATTGAACAAACATCACTACTTACCTCATGTATTTTCCAAGATCATATATGACTTGCTTGATATTATTGTCGAAGTGGTCTGGGAGAGATAGAGGTAGAACGTACTGCAACAATTATAAAATGATCTTTTCATTGTTTTCTAACATAATACAATGAAAAGTACATGCGCAGTATACAAATATATAGTAAATACACAAGAACGGGAATTACCTTAATGAAGGTATGCCAATCATGCGTTTTCATCCCTGGCCCAAATTCACTCTTCTTTGATATGAGATTGTTTATGTTTGCAGAAAATCCTGTGGGAAATCAAATTTTTCATATGACTTCTTTTATAGAATTGCTTTGCTGCTCCGTTAATAACCAAGGAAGGGCACTTATATTAATTTGATCTCCATTGCTATTTGATTGAATGACATTTTTCATTGCATGATTGGATTCCACAATGTCACTACAAATTTTGACAATTTTTTCTTTGTCACGCCTTCCATCCAATATTTTCCATAATGTCTCTATTATATTCTTTCCAATATGCATTGTATCAAACAAATGCACAATTTGTAGCTGCTCGTAGTAAGGCAACCTACTGAATTGTCTGGGATAACTTTTTAGTCCCTTTGGAAGGTGGCCATCTGTGCCTTGACGACCTTCAGTATCATCAATTACATCATTAGTAAACAAAACATGATATAAAAATTCAAATTCTAAACATAAACCATTAGATGGAATGACATTACCTTGACGATTAATTCTATTATATTCCAACTTCCATAAATGAGGAGTCATTCTTCGTGGCTTTGATGTAGTCTCTTCTTTCCCATTGAAAAGATGTTTTTCAGTATTCCGGTACTTATGATTTTTGTGAAGGAAGTGCCTATACTCATCAAACACTTGCTTTCCTAAACTTTTTGAATGACGGGATTTCATCTTTGGACCACAAACTGGACATGCAAATTTTCCCTTTGTTTGAAGACCTACAAGATAATGTATAATTCTATTAAATCTGTTAATTTTTATAATTATAATTATCATGCACAACTTGAACACTATAACGTACCACAAAAATGTGTTAGCCCTGGGGCATCATGTATTGTCCATACAAGCATTGCATGGAATTGAAATTTTCTTTGTCCTATTGGTCTAGAGATGTCATACATGGTCACACCATTCCATAACTCCAGCAACTTGTCGATAAGAGGCTCAATATATACATTCATATCTTTAACTTGGTACTTGCCTAGTGGAATGAACAAAAACATTACATAATTATTATGACCATTTTACTGCAATATTTATAATTAAATGTAGATGACTATTAAATGATAAAATACCTGGAACAATCATTGCCAACATTATGTGCTCCCTCTTTATTGACATCCATGGAGGAATATTATTGTTGATAACAAAAATAGGTCACACCGAGTAAACAGATCTCAACTCTCCAAATGGATTGACACCATCTGCTACCAATGAAAGCCTAAGATTACGAGGTTCTTCTTTAAAGTGTGGCCACTTTTCCTCTATGTCCATAAATGTTGAACCATCCACAGGCATTCAAATAATGTCATCTCGACTTCTATTGTGTGCATGGTAATCCATAAATTGTGCCAAGCTAGTGCACCTGAATAATCGTTGCATACGTGGAATAATGGGAATATAACAAAGAACCTTGCGAGGCACCTTTTTTGTTATTTGATCTGTTCGATATCTACTGATATGACATTCAGGGCATTCTCTTCCAAATTCATGTTGTTTATGATATATAATATGATCATTGGGACAAGCATCTATTGTTTGATACTCCATTCCAATATCTTTCATAATGGCAGATAATTCTCGGTATGAGCGAGGTAGAATATTTGATGGTGGTAAGAAAAAATCACCTATCAATCTACAGCAAAAAAAAAAGTTTGAGGTGTTAATATAAAGAATATTAATGGTACATGATTCACCATTTATTAACTGTAATGACATGTATGACACACCTTAACATACGAGAGATTGTTATGTTGGATAAACCATTCATAACCTTCAAGTTCATCAACAACAATATATCAGAGAGAAGATTTGTTTGGGAGCCTTTGTAAAGGGGCTCATATGCCTTCTCAAGAAGAGGTAAATCATGAACATCAAGGTCATCCTGATCATCATGATCAGCTGTGCGAGTACTAAATGTGTCATGGATCAATGTATTTGTACCATCATCTTCAATTGTGTTTTCTGGTGCATGATCGTCATCTTCCATGGGATCATTATCTTTAGCTTCAATATTCACACCTCCATGTTCCTCCACTTCCAAAACCATATTCTCAGGGTTTTGTTGATCCATACCATGTGCTCTAGGGTGCTCCACCTATATAAAATTGATATACATAAATAAACTGTGATCATGATCTCATTATCAAGTGATTTCTTATGTATATAAATTGTTAAAACGATATAATGAACAACTTACCAGTGGATGATAATCATGTCCCCCTTCAATGTGACCATGTTGCCTACAATTTTTCTTAGTTGTTTTGATTAGAAGTCTTCTAGTCTTTAAGCCCTTACAAATTTTGCAGGGACAATAACATTTCCCATCACCTTGTCTTTTCAAGTTAGACCATAATCTAGCAATTGTCTCCTTATTTTGTTCTTCGCTGATATTATCTGACATGGTCTTTCTTCACAAGCAAAAAAATTAGGCTATGGAAACTTTAGTGCAAAAGCTTCACAAAAATTGCAAATCGAACCAAAACCATTGAACTTAATAGAGAACGTATTTAATGTAGCTGATTGTGTGAATTTCTGAGCATTGTGTCTACAAATTCTTACTAAAAGTTTGCCTGTTGCAGACTTTCTGAGAGACATTTTTGAGTATTCTAAGCAAAGCATTTATTTAAACATACACTTATTCATCCACATTGCAAGGATAACAATACAAGGCTCACATATTGGTCCAAGAGGATGCCATGGTCTCACAAAGTAACCAAGAACCATATGAAATGATGGTCGTCTTGAATCCACACACAACTAGGGAGGATCCATATGATTATGTATGACTTCCCCCTTATTTGTTTAATGGGATTAGCCAGCTCCAAGACATAGCCGTCAATAATCACTAAGAATGTACAAGTGGATCGTAGCTACCCATACAACAAACACTTACCCCTATCCTCAAATTTTCCCAATGTTTGATTCCTTATATACACTCATCCAAGGTTATCTATGTCAATCTTGGTGAGGAATCACATCACAACAAAGAAGGCAACATTTAAAAATAGAAAGAGTTTCACTAAACTACCAAAGATCATAAATATTGAAAGAAAGAAAAAATAGTAACAATAATAATTCAAATAAATGTGTTCAATTCCAATAGCAAATCAAACATAGCCACAATACCTACACAATAGAGAAAACTCACAATAGTGATTAAACTAATTCAAACAAGATAAAATAAAATTGTTGGCCAATGCAACAAAGATGAGAGATCATCAATAATTGAAGGAAACTTCACAATCCTTAAAAGTGCACACTACATAACTATACGAGTAGAAATTGTGGCTAAATAGAGTGAAGATTCATTATGACTCCAATAATAGTCCCTCATGTGTGCATTTGTGGCATGAACACAAAAACTCCCACACAGCATGGCCATGTACCTAATGGAGAAGACATGCCTAGGCTACATGCCCAAAAAACATGACTATAATAATAGTCCCTCATGCATGCATTTGTGGCTTGCACACTTCAAATCCTAACATATCATGGCAATACACCTCATAGAAAAGACACACCTAGGGCCACATTGCACATAACAACGTACCTCACAAAGAAGACATGCATAGGGCACATGCCACATAGCCTATTTGCTAATCGAGGATATCTGTTGGAGTCAAACTAGCTAGAAGAACCACTAGAAGGTCACCTAGGAGCTCCACATGGATGAAAAAGAGAGGCCATGTGCAACCAAATAGGTCACAACGCTCCAGTGACCGCGATCCATTTGACCAACTGATGAAGATACCTACAACCAAGAAGATTGATTTCTATGAGTCGAGAGACTCCTACTTGTCTAGTGTTCTTAATGAGCAGCCCTAGGAGTAGGAAGAAGATGAAGGAACTCTATCCATGGTACATGAGGCATTACATTGATGGTTGAAAAATATCTGATGGTGAGCCACTTCTAGGGCAACTTTGTTGGTGTGTAGCTAGATCTATAATAACATTAGAACAAATTATTAATTGAGAAAAAAGTGAAATATTTTATTAAAAAATGAAATGAAAAACTATAGTTTTATTTATCTATCCATATGCTGCATAGACTCCAACTACACATAGCATGTGCAACAAGGGTCTTGGATGCTCAGATGAATTAAAATGACCCCACAGGTAAGCCTTAGACAAGACTACACTGGGCAAAGTGGACCAATTTAGGCTCTAGAAAAGTAAAGTAGATGGTGAGAAATTTATATTTCCAAATCAAGATAAATGACTATAAATGCCATCTTTTAAAGAAAATGATATTCAAGATGTGGCTTATAGTTACATAAATTTGTGTTTGGACCCCAACTTCCAATCTTTCCACCAAGGTTTACAAGATTGAATACTCGTTTTGTGAATCATATCAAGTATAATATCCTCTATAACAATTTCAAAAGTCTCATGATCATAATTAGAAAGGGAAAACTTAGCCTTTGTCTCAATTCAAGACATGAGACTCAAAATTTCTAGAGAATAAATCCTTTGGGCATTGGATATATTTTTTGTGAAATTACATGGCCCTCACCCATTTCAAGTGAGCCAAAGGATGACCTTGATATTGTAAAAGAGGAAACACCAAATGTTCTACTACCTAAAGGAAATGACATCTCAAAAATTGAAACCAGTCAAGACAAGTGAAGGTTTAACAACCTCCCAAGTTCTCCATATACTTTTAGCCACAAAACCTCCATTGATGTGATTAAAATCCTTCATGGTGAGAAATGTTTAAAAACTAATCCTTCTAATATTGAGACAAAGAGATTTGGACATGAAGTGTTAGCTTTGTTTGCCAACTCATTGTTGTTGGCAATGTGGAAAAATATAGAAAATAATTTTAATTTGCAAGGTTCTACATTAATGTGGATGAGGAGAAGGTGCTTCCTTCTCCAATTACATTATCATGTAGGTTGGGAGTTTGGGTGTAATAGATCAAATATATGGTCTCTTTGGTTTTTGAAATTAATATTTCATGGTTGGCCATGCCTCTCATGGGTTTAGGGTTGGAAATCATCTTCATCCAAATAAGGAGGATGAGATTAGACACATTCTAAATATGTCATTCTTGGTTTCAATTTGTGAATGAGCTTAGTAAGTGGTTGTTGCCTAGAGGAGTATGCCTCAATAAGGCTAGTGAAACTCATTGGGGGAAATGATCTATGGACTCAAACAAGGAAAATACGTAACTAATGTAATGAGAAGAGCTTTAAGGGTCTCCCTCTCCCCTTGGATTCATATCTTAGAATTGAAGAAAATAATATTTTGATTGAAGCTAAGGATATGGACGCTTGCAAGGTATAGAGTTCCTTGGTGAAGTTCAAGTCACTTTAAGTTGTGAGTTTTGTAGATATTTTGGGAATTTTTCCTATATTTGTTTCTAGTGCCAGTAATAGAGTGATATTCAGTTTTTTTTGTTTTGTTTTGTTGTTGGCTCTATGTGAGCACTTCTATTACCTTTTGGCTTTTTGCTTGTCTCTTTCTATGCTATATACAAGGGTGAGGCCCTTTCAAAAATCCCTTTTCAAAATCATATAGCTGTATCCTAAAGAATTCAACTTAATAAAAAATATGTGCTGACAACACATACTTACATATACCATGCTCTTTTGCCACCCAAGTACTAGTGCTACACATTTTTAGTAGATTGATAAAAAGATATACAATCATTCAACAAAAAATGTTAAAATGTATCTTTCACAAGCTATACCTACAACCTCTAAAGTATTTTTTTAGTGGAAATTAAAGACTTACAAAATTAAATAAAATATAAGACAAATGGAAAAAAGCATAATCATGCCAATCTATCTGAATTTAACACCTTCATTAATTGTCCTCTCGGTATATATTTCTGATATAGATACAAAGTACTTGTTCTTTGAATAATATTTCCAATATGAATATTTGTTTTCTTAACTCAAATGTTTTACTTTCTACTCCAAATTAATTAAAATGTCCTAGTCCTTATTGTAAGTTTGCAAAATGAATTTGTGCTAGATTCTTGAGGTTATTGCATGGAGGCAGTATCATAATGAATTTGCATCTTGAGGCAACTTACAGTGAGGACCTATATAGATCGTTGACCATTGAGGCAATGGAGTGAGCATGAGAACATCCCTGAATTTGTTGAGCTTAATCTTAGTCTCAATGCAACGAGCATGTGAAAATAATTGAATTTGTACAATTGAATTTTCATCTTGAGGTAGCTTGCAGTGAGCTCTTGTGCAGATCATTGATCATTGAGGTAGTGCAGTGAGCTATGAGCAGATCAGTGAACTTGTGGAGTTGATGGTTAGGCAATTCATTAGTTAAAACTAAAATGAACCTATAGAATTTGATGTAGGAGCATCAGGGAGAATTTGGAAGATTTGTAAATCCTTATTGTGTCATAAAGAGGGCTATTAGAGAGTACGACATTCTATCTCAGTTCATTATTTGGTCTTGTTGTTTGGATAGTAGGTAGTGGTGGTATTAGGGAGTGTTCTTTGAGTTTCTAGAGATTTGAGCTACCACAAAGATGTTTGGTGATGATAGGGTGAAAATTGTGTTATTTTACTTGATTAGGGAGTCAATGGGGAGTGTCGCATTCTGCTACACTTGATAGTTATGATTTTTAGTTTGGATGGAGAGTATGTCTACACATGTGTCATATTTCGGAGTTTTGGAGTTGAGCCTCATCGAGCAAAAAGTTTGATGTGATAGAGTTGTGCAAACTTGCCAACTGTTTGTTCCACATTGATGTAGCCAGAGGTTTGTAACATGTTCTCATCGAAGATAGTATGTGGGTGACCATTGGGACTAGATGTGTTTACATTGGGTAACACATATTGTGTTCTTTCCTTTGGAGTAACATGTGGGGTTTTGGGCTTGGCCTATTACATGTTTGGTGAAGGTTTATACTTTTAGTTGACTCAATTTTTTTTTAAAGAATTGTGGATGATATATATGCGTGACTTGTGATTTTGCCAAGTACGGAGAAAAGAGAGTGAGGAACTAGAAGTAAGAAAGCAGAATCAGAAGTCAGGAAAGAGCAATGATGTGTGGGAGATGAGAGAAGCAACTGAGTTAGCAAGTGAAGGATTGAGATATAGGCCTCCTTGTGGATATGCCATAGAGTTTACTTGATATTATTGTAACCTTGGGCTACAACTGAACTTGTATGAAGCTCTAGTGGCAAATATTATGAGTTTTTGTTATCTAATATAAGAAGGTGAATCTTGAGGATTTTTTTTTTTCCCTTTGAGGGTTTTCCCAAGATAATCCTTACGTCTTGAGGCTCCATTGTGTGGATTATTTTTTTGCATGTTTTTGTTGTTTTATGTTAGAATTATGTTCCCAATCATTGAGGTTGCAAGGTTGGACAATTTGTTCAAGTATCCTCGATTAAAGATCAGAGCAAAACAAATGAGTGATCAAAATCTGATCAAGTTCATTTGTTTGTACAAGTGAAGACAAGTAAAACTTGATCTTCCAAATCACCTTATGCAAATGGAACTTTAATCATCGATTTGGGAGTGAAGGTTTTGTTCACATAAGGATGAGGTAATACAAATGGAGAACCTAAGACCGACTTGATGCAATGCAAATGAATGATGAGGGGCAGATTTGTTTATACAAATGAATAAGAAAAAGCATCAAGACCTTGTGATACCAATGAAAGGGAAATGATCGATTGAATTGAGGAATACCACAAAGTCAAAATCCAGATGCAATTGAAATTGCAAACACCGAGGGAACAAGCTCTGCTCTGCCTATGGTTCGAAAGCCGACTATAAATCCGTGTATCTGACTGTGGTTTGGAAGTCGACTGTGAGTGTAGTTGTTCCTAGGTGCCCCCCGATTAACTAGGAGTAAGAAGAAGCTACCTGGTTATATCTAGATATATAGATATAGAAATAGATAAGTAGACGAGGGAGGCTACGCATTTGTCATCAATGCCAATATTAGTGAAGGAAGAAAAAACAAGGGGGTCCGATTGTCTTAAACAAGTTCATAATAGTGAACTCATCAAAAAAAGAAGATCAAAATACAGATTTGTTACAAAAAAAATGAGAAAACACTGAATTGCTTGCACAAAAGAAACATTCAAAATCTACCCAAGTGAAAAATTGCAAAGGAACCTAATTAATATGGCCGATCATGTTAAGGATTGCAAAGCAAGTTTAAATGGCCGATCAAATCAAATCTTGAAAAGGTCCTTCTAAATGCCGCCAAAAACCTTACCTTGCTTGCAGTGCAGAGATTGCTCCGGCCGGGGGGGCGACGGCTTCAGTTTGCTTTATCACAATGAAAATGCATTGTGGCTTTTTTTTTTTAATATAATGCTCGAGGCCGTCGGAATTTCGACGAACACAGGCATTTTAAAAAAAAAAAATCAAATTTTCACACAATGCTCCTTGTCCGTCGGAAACCTCCGTCGGAATTTGACCCCAAATGTATTAGTGAGGACTTCGAATCCTTCGTAAATCTACATAGATACTCATTGACATCATTACTTTATCCATGAATTGGCAATTGGTTAAGGTATGAGAAAAAGCTCAAATCTCTCTTTGTATCTTTTCATTATTTACTATCATATTAAAATGGTAGAATAGATGATTCTTTGGAAATGCATGTGTTAGGGTAGGAGTATTTCATTTTAGGTAAGAATTTCAATATTATACTTCATCTCTCTAAGAAAGTTGGGGGTCTGGGAAGCTCTTCTCAAAGGATAAAGAAATGAGGTGAGGAATGAAGAGAGAAGAGAGAAGAAAATGGTCATAGTGGATAGTCAATTGGTGAGTGAACATAGAGAATGGGTGGAGGTGAAAGTACCTCATAGGTTGAGGTAGTGGAAGAGCAAGAAGTTCAATAGGTAGAGGTTGTAATAGAGGTAGATCAAGGACCTAATGAAGATGAGACGTTTTTGTAGAAGAGGTCATGAAACTAGAAGGGTAGTTCATATCGAGTGAAGAAAATGAGAAAGGAGATGAGCTACCTGAAGAAGTTGCAATTATAATGAGAGGTGTTAAAGAAGACATTGAAGAAGTATAGGTAAATTCTGATTGTTATAGATTGTGTGGTGGAGAAATTGATTTGCATAAGATAGTAGATACAAGAGATATTTATTTATAGATTTCTATGGAGAATAGGTTTGCTTGCATGTGGAAGCAGTAGAGTATATTGCAGGCGAAACTTGGTGAAGGTGGTCGGTTTGTGGTAGGTTGGATCCCATGAAGGAGGAGAAATCTGTTGGCAGAGGAGGACAATACATGGTGGATGCAAATCTATGATACGAGTGAAGAGTAGTGAGTAGAGTTGGGAGAGGAGGACGACAATTGTTCTCGCAAGATGTTGGGAGAGAACTAAAGAGAAGTGATTTTGTATTCCTAACACAAAAATGTAGCTCGCTGGAGGTTGTTTAGAACCTAAAATGGTAATCCTATTACCTAAATCCATTTTGTGAGTATTACTCACTATTTTTTTTTCTATCCGAACAGACTGGTGATCAACACCAGCCAAAAATATCGTTGGTTTGTTTTGTCAGTTTTATTTTGGTTTATCTTAGCTTTTTGTTTGAAATCTCTCTATTGGTTGTTATCTGTAGAATCCATAGACTAAATTTAAGGGGGTGATGTCTCCTCTTAGATAGCAAACAAGATGTGTTACAACCAAGCATCGTCGTCGCCTATTGGAGCAAGGCATAGACATCCATCAAATCATAAGAGAATTTTGTCAGATGTTGTAGTTGCAACTGCCCTAGTAGACATGCTTCCAAAATATGGAAGCATAGACATGGCCCGTGAACTGATTGACAGAATGCCTCCATATGCACAAAATGGATTTAGACACTTTCAAGAAATTGCATTTGGCTAGTTTCCGTAGCCTTTGCCAGCTTCCTTGCAACCTGTATGAGTACGCTAGAACAATGTAACTCAGATAATAGCGCAAGAACAATGTTTTATTGAAGATTTTAATTTACTTAAGAATCTGTAGTGAATGGTATAGGAGGTTGATGTAGATATAAAAACCATCGATTGGGATAAAAACCGACCAGTCAAAGAGTCAAATGAATTATTGACTAGCAGAAAGGAATCAAGCACAAATAAAATGGAGTTTATTAACAATGCATATTAGAATATAAGAGGAATGGATAACATAGGAGGCATCTAGCATTAGAAGCTTTCGAACAATTGCAGTGGACAGGTATTTAGTCTTTTTCATTATATATTACATTGCTTCCCAAAAAGCAGTAAAGATCAAAACCAAGTCAAATCCTATTTTAAAACGCCATCCATCAATGATAGATGAGTCAAGGTGGATCAAAACCAAGTCAAATCCTATTTTAAAACGCCATCCATCAATGATAGATGAGTCAACGTGGAAGATAAAAAGGTTGATTATTGATCTAAGAAGAAGTGTGAAGACAAAAACGTAGAAAGACAAGATGGAGGAAGGTGAATGAAGATCAATGGACACAAAATACAATAAAAGAGGAGAGCATGGTGTAATCAACGTGGCAGGGAGGTTCCATCAAAGAGGCTGCAGATTGGGGGAAAGTGAAAAGGCATTGATAGAAGAGGAAAATGAATCGAAGGAATAACATTGCAAATTAATAAAGTGATATAAAGAAGTGGGCTGTGGTTTGGGCTGAGAAATAGAGATTAGAGAGTAGAGGGCTACTAAATGGGGAAATAGAAGAAAGGAAAAGGCATTGAGGAGGATGGAGAAGGTGCATGGCTGTGTGTAAACAATAACAGAGATGCATCAGCAGCAAACAGAGGGAATTGTTGCGGTAACAACTCTTGTATGAAGGAGGTGGAGATTCAGATTTGTGAGGGAGGTCATTAAGGCCAATCTTTGTATAATTTTTAATGTTGGATTTTTAGTTGATAAATGAAGTTGTGAGTTAATTTGGGTATTTGTTGTAATCTTAATGTGTGAACTGTCAGTTGTGTGTTCTCTCACCCCTCTTTGCATCAATAGTACATAGATATTTTTTATCACTTCAATTTAAAAGAAAGGGCTCAATAGATCTATTATATCCAAAATTATAATCTTCACAAGTTTGCATGAAAATGTAAAAAAGAGTTGTAGAAGGGTGCTACACATGTTGAGCAACTTATGATGCAGAGCATGACAATTTATTTGGTAGTAAAACTTTAACAACACTCAAAATATTAATGTAGGAATAATAAATTTCTACCATTATTTAGTCATAAGGTTTAATGTGAGGCCCATTAATTACAATCAACTATATTCTTCCATTTCTTTATTTGAAAACCTCCTAGAAACCTATTAATAAAACTTCCCTGCTCTCATTTTTAATTGATATTTTCATAAACAAGTTTCTTCCTTATGTTATTGTATTTCTATCATCTTGCAATCTTTGAGCTCTGGAGTCTTGTTGGATATTTCTTTGGAGTTTTGGAGCCTTACTTTGGATTCCTTTATAGCTTTAGTTTAGCCAATTTTTGGCTTCATTTTTCTTTCCCTTTGTCTAATTATGTTATCCATTTCCCTTTTGTCATATCTACTCGGTGTCACCTATTTCCTTGTTTTTTTGACATGCATCTTATTCCCATAGCCTTCTCCTTGTCATGACCATTTTCATTCCTTTCTGTGACCTTATGTTACACCTTTTCTATTTCTTAGTATTTTCTTTCTCTCTTGTTTCATTTTTGTTGTCCTATTTCACCTCCTAATGTTTCCCCATTTTAGCCATTGTTGTCATGATTTTTTGAAAGATCCAAGTATAATTTATCCATATATTATATACATGTCAATTTGTTGGAATTTACCTACAAGGATGCTAATGAAGGCAGTGCTTGAAAATTAAATATAAAAGAATTTATGCATCTTTGATAGGTAAAGTAGAGGTTAAAGTGCTCATAAGGTTAGGATAATGTTGACTTATAAATTTTGATTGATTTTGAGCATATGTCAAAGACATTCCTTAGTCAAACCTCCTAGTACCATCGCCTTTCTCTAATTTTAACATATATGTGCCAAGGTTGTCAATGCCAAAGCCCCTTTTTCAAAGAATAGCTCTTGTATGTCTAGACCTAACTGGAAGCTTCTTCCAATATTTTGCACCTTGTACAATAAATTTCATTTCTTTCCATTAAGTTCTAGAGTTCCATTTTATGTATTTCTCTCTTTTTTCACAAGCATGTGATATCAAGTTTTGTATTAATTTGTTTGTTTAGAGCATAGAGGTAATAGGTGGCTGATTTTAGTTGTACAACTTGTACACCTAGAAAGACATGTTCTTTGAAAATTTTAGCTATATCTAAGGTCATTTGTGACAAAGTTATGTGTTTGATCATAAGGTTACTTGTGTCAAAGGGGTGCATTTGAACTTGTCTCCCATTTCTTCCAAATTTCAACATCAGCGCCTTTATTGCATTCCAAATTTGTTCCACCACTTTCGATTCACTTCTAGATGCATTTGAGTTCTCTACTTTACCTTTCCTTTGTTTATTGGCCGTTGTTCATAGTTGCTTGCTTCCATCTCCTAGATTCTATTTCAATATATTTTCCATTGGCCTATAGTTGGTCCTAGTTCCTGATGTCTACTTATCTTAGTTTAGATCTAAGAAAAAATGTGCTTAAAACTGAAAACATAATGGACAACGGTTAATAGATTTAAAAAAAGATTACTTTAAGTTCTTTAAGTTTGAACGTCTAGCGCATAACATCAAATTGCATCAAAAGTGTGTTTAGTCAGCTCAAGATAAAAAAGTACAAAAGACTAATTTGCCAAACTTGAATTTTAAATTTTAAAATAGACATTAATAATTTTGTGACCTGAACTCACTCTGTATTTATATAATTGCTTTAGAATAAAAATGTTACACGTCTCCACATCAATTTTAAATGCACAATAAATATATATAAAAAAGATAAATTGTAAGAATGCATATATAAATGAATAAAATAAAATGAAATGAATTGTAAGAATGGATATGAAAGAAGGACTAAATCAATCTCTCACTGTTGGAATTATATGGTCTGCGGTAGCCCCCATTGATTGATGATTCCTGGTAAGAATTCTGTAAAAGTAAGCATTCAAAATGAGTGAGTGCAGCAATATGAATATGAATCTGCCCACCCAAGTTATGAAAAATAATAATAAATTTATAAACATTCTATCATCTTTTCAAAACAACAAATAAACAGTGAAATTCCACTCAAAAGTATTATAAATTTTCTTCAGTGAATATTGAAGATATTTTATATTTTCTTCAATGGATAATGACGATATTTTATATTTTCTTCAAAAGCTGTGAACATTGGACCACTTCAACCGTGGCGATCTGCAATTACTTGCACTTATATTTAATGATAAATTCATCTCCTTTAATTTGAGTCCAGGAATGAAGCGTATTGAAATCTGTTTTTTAAGTTTCTACTTTGTACGTGTCGATTATAGAATCAGAATTAGAGTTGTGGATAGTAAGGTATTTATTTGTCAGCAATTTATTTAGGTATTTTCTTTTAAGGATATATATCTTTATTATGCTGATTATGCTGAGAGGCATCTATAATGACATCAAAATGTTCGTAAAAAAAAATTCATTTTTGAAAAAAATTGAAATGTATGAAATATGATATGTTTCAGCTTTTGTGCATGTGTTATTTTATTACTCCAAATAAAATAGAACCCTCGCCACTTGTTTTCAACTAGATTCATAGTTTTTTTTGCATGTGGTAGTTAATGGATTTGTATTCTTGATGTTTAGTATTTTAGAAAAACATTTATTTTACAAATGATTCTTTTCTATTATAAGATATCTCTTGGCATATTATATATATATTTTTTAAATATAAGTAGACTAGTTTAGTCTATAATAAAAGAAGCAGCTGTATTTATAGATTGTAGATAAAGATTGATAACGTTTTTAACATTTTTGTTAATATTAATTGAGAATGTAATTTTTTTTTTAATGATTTGAAATTAAAAAATAAATTACTTATTCTATTATATTGATCTTCTTTATTAAATGTTGATTCTTAAAAAATATTGAGTCCATTAAAATACTGGATTGAAGATTACTTGATCAATCTTCTTTATTTTAAAGCCACACATTAAGGATATTCTTTTTTCAGATTCTCGTCTTTGGTTTAGAGTCTAGCATAAGGGAATTTCAACTCTATTAAATTGTTGACATTAGAACTCATACTTATCATTCAAAACAATGAAAATCATATAGCCTCTTTGTAAGCCAAAGAATTGCTTGAAATGGATATAATATTTTACTTGAGAGTCATATTTATGATAAAGAATTGGTATAATGTGCAATGCATCTACAATTTTAATTATATAATTATTTCATGAAGGAATTTTTTTTTAATATTTTAATTTTAATAAGATAATATATGTGACATGTGAGTTTAGTTAAGTGAAATAAAACATGGTAGATAGAAGTAGTTTAAGTTGAGTCTTTTAGTGACATTATTGGATGAAATTATAATAGTGTGTTTTATTAATATGTTGATTAGAAAAAATATAGATGAAATATTATAAAATGCATTAAGATTTTATCTATGAGGGATTCATTAAGGTTTCTTAGTATCTATAAAACATCTCGTGGCACTTCATGGTAGATGGATTTTATCTAAAGGATTTTGATCAAACTCCCTTTAAAACTATACATAGTGTCAAAGGTTAGTGTTTGGATTATGCTAAGAGGTTCAATATAAGAGGATTCTATCTATGCATTTAGATTGAACAGATTTATTTCACACCTTGTGATATCATCTCCCCCTCTTATTGCTAAGCTATTATATTAGAGAAGAAATAGATCATTTTAGATAATGCAAATGGGGCTAAAAAAAGTCACCCAAAGATAAGATTTTATATTTATATAGAGTTTAGAGATATATTTCCAAAAACTTAAGTATTGAATATTTTTTGATTTTATAAGCAACATGATTCCATTACAAAAAATAATGATCTCAATTTGAGAGAGAAAAAATTATATCAATTCTTTTTTTTTTTTTTTAAATACACCACACTACCTACAATGTGCTTCCTTTGATGTTTTATTCAATTTTTACAAAAAGAAAAAGACAAATGCGTTTCAATAAATATAGATCTAAATTTTGATTATTACCAATAATTTTTATTTTTTTTAATTTCTATAATATTATAAAAATTAATCTATAATCTAAATATTTATGTTAATTTTTTTCCTAAGAAATCATAAAGATGTTTATCGATGGCGTTAATCCATGTATTATAGTACAAAATCAGTTAATAAAAAGTAATAGAAATATAATAATAAAAAAATGTAAACAAGAAAAAATGCTAGAAATTAATTTTTTAAATTGCAAAAAATTATGAATTGAATTGCATAGGAAATATCACTTATCATTAGTTTACATTTTTATAAATTCTTTACATTTTGTTTGTTACAAGTGGTTAAGCCATGTCACAAACCCAAGCATTGTGTTGCACAACACAAGGAGACCAAGGGCGCACATCTTGCAACAATCCCCCCCAGCGCAAGCAAGGGGTTTGAACTTGTGACCAAGCTCTGATACCACTTGTTACAAGTGTGGTTGTCATTGCATCAAAAGATTGACTTGTTAATGTTTGATACAACAACTAGACTTATAGAATCCACATGAGGTGGTTAAGTCATGTCACAAACCCAAGTGTTGTGCTACACAACACAAGGAGACCAAGGGCACACACCTTGCAACATTGTTTAATTTATTTGATGAAATTTCTTATATACTAAAAAAGTATCAATTCTGGTGGTTAAATGATACTAAAATGTATAATAACAATACTCTTCATTCATCTTCTTATTACAAGTGATTATTTAGAAATGTTATAATTTTTTTGTTGTTAAAATTAGTAGTTGAATTTGATATGACTAGCTATGTAAACTTCAATATTGTTTCTATGGTTATAATTTGAGATACTATTAAAGGAAACAAATATGTCTAAACTTGTAGGATATGTTGAAAACATTATCAAAAAGTTTAATATGGGCAATTATAATAAATAGGTAGTTCAATGGAAATTGGTAAGAAACTTTTCTATAAAATGTGTTACAAGAAGAAAAATCATTGGTAAGGTTGTGTCGAGGTTTTGGGTTCTTTTCATGTAGTTCCAAAGTCTAACTCTTGCTATTCGGGCTTCCGCTTAGTCATCCATCAACGTATTTTTGCCTCAACTCACTCCCTCCATATCCCAAAACTTTGCAAAAAGTAAGAGCAAGACAAGGTGTGGTTGTATCCCTCGATTGGGTCGCTAGGTTATCTCATGATATAATTTTATATATATATATATATATATATATATATATATATATATATGGTTAAGGAGGTGAGAAGAAGAATATATGAAATTGCTAACAAAATTTCATAGAAAATGTGTTTCAAGAAGTAAGGAACTTTCAAATGAAATGTGTTCCAAGATGAAAGAAGGAGAATAATATATGAATAGTGTTCCATATTACAATATAACTATTATTTTGATGTATGATGGTCTCTTATAGTCCGAAAAGTACACTAGTTTTAAGTATATAATGTATCGGTTTTGAAATAATTCTTAAAACTTAGTATTGAGAACAAGTAACTATGTTTATACATCTTTAAGGAACTATTAAGTATGGGTTTACATTTAGTGATATTTAAAAATATATATATATATATTATTGAATATTGTGATCTAGATTGAGTAGGTTTAAATTGATGATTGAAGATCAATGTTAGGATATTTCTCCATTTTAAGTGTAAGTGTAGTCTTGTGGGCAAATAAGAAATAATTGTTAATTTATCTTTCAACCACAAATTTATAATGCAAAGGATTTTATTAATCTATGAAGGAATTAATATTGTTGAGAATATTATTGCAAGAGATTGAGATTGTTCAAATTCATTTGATAGTGTTGAAATGTGATAGTCAATGATGTATAGTAGTGAAAAGATCTCAATGTTATAAAGGAGAATTAAGTATTTTGAATGATATTATTATTTTCATCATAATCAAGTTAAAAATAACATTATGTATATAGAATATTACTCAAGAAAACGATACAAAATATGAATTAACCAAGGCATTCTTAAGAAAATTGTTCTCTCAACAAAAGATTCAATGTCTAATAGTCTTGACTTAATGATATTTAGCTAAGTGGGAGTGTTGAATGTAAGAAAGCCAAAGAAGTTAAAATAATTTGGTAATAAAGTTGTACATGTAAAATGTGGGTTAAGTGTAGCTATATAAATAATTGAAAGTAGATTAAGTTGTGTTTTATTAGGTATATAAATAATTGGAATAAGTTGATAAGAACCTTTGCTTTTTCAATATTATGTTTATTGAATATAAATGATTGTGACATACACATTAACAAAGGCAAGAGAAAGCTGGAGGAAGGCAAACCCAGTAAGGAGGAGGCTACTCCGAGCAAAAAAAGAAAGAGCCTCACTGGGATGAAAGCCCGTGATGAAAAGAATGATATAGAGGAAACTGGAAAAGAGGGCAGTGAAATAGAAATGGACAAGTCAGAGGGTGAGGAAAGTTGGAAAGATGAAGATGTGGGTGCAGAGGAAGAAGAAGGTGAGAATGAGTCTGACAATGATAGTCCAATTCACAGTGCTAGCTTAGGCAACGACAACAACCAGCCTATGGTGGATAAGGATGATAAGGATAACGAGGAAAAAGATATGAATTTTGAGAGGGAGAAGAACAAGGAACCCGAGAAGGAAACGGCTAAGGATAGTTTGAGTGAGGATAAGGAGAGCACTGAAGAAGGGTTATTCCTGGATAACCTTAAAAAACTCACTGAGGCTAGATTGGGTTATGACAGATGGACATATGATCTATTGAAGAACCTAGAAAAAAATGGGAAACAGATGGATGAGAAAAGGAAGGAAGATGAAAGGAATCAGAAGCAATGGAAGTGGGACATGGAGGAAAAAGTTAAGAAAATGGCAGCTTAGATTGACTATCTGGAAGAAGAGAAAGTGGCGATGAAAAACCTGTTGGGTATGATCTCGAATATCTTGTCTGCTGTTATAAAGAACCTAGAGGATATCTCTAAGGTCCTCGATAACTCCAGCTCTCCCAAACCGGTGGTGGACCTCGACATGGATGAAGATGCAATCGAGATTGGAAGCGGGGAAGCTACACCTGGTGGAGCAGCAAAGAGAACTAGAGTGAGTGTTAAGAAAGCTGCTGCTGTGTCTGCTAAGGAAATCCCTAATCTTAGGGATAATATCAAAGACCTGTATGGGATTAGCAGTAACTTGGCTAATGCCCTGAAAAACATAAATTAGTTCATTTTCTGTGCTTTGTTTAGTCTGGCTGGTTTTTGCTGGTTTTTTGGGGCTTTTAGCTGGGTTTTTCTAGTTATTTTGCTGGTTTTTCGAAAGTATGTTCCTCCTGGTTTCTTAATGCTTTTATGTTGTAAGATCATTTTGTAAAGGGTTTCGGGGCCCCTTCAAAACCTGCTTTTACTTTAATAAAAAACAAAGTCAATGTTAAGATAAATGTCTGAGTTTTGTGAGAAATAATTTTACATACAATAATTTAATTAAAATATTAAGTGAAGAAAAATGTCATATTTGAAAATAATATTCTACATAAAAATAGTTTGGGGAATGTTCAGTTTATTTTTTTTTGTCTATAAAGGTGTCATACTAATAATTTGATGGAGGCTCTTGCTCTTTTATCTGTTGTGGAGCGAGCTTGCGCTTTTGGTTGGTGGAGACTCATTTGCGAATCTGATTCGCAGGTGGTGGTGAATTTGTTGACTCGGCCACATTCTGATGACGTTAGTTGGCAGTTAATTTTGGTTGTTAACTAGATTCTTCATTTGAGTGCTTCTTTGGATTCTGTTACTTTTTTGCATATTCCTTGGGAGTGAAATGGTGTTGTAGACTGTCTGGCCAAATGGGCCTCTGATCATATGCATAACTAGAATGTTGTGGATAAGGGGCCGTTACCCCTGGATTTGTCTCTTTAGTTAGATCACCTAGTAGAACCTAGTAGATCTTGACATGACGGATTGATGCCCTTTCTTTGTATTTCTTCTGTTTTGAATAAATTTTTACCCCTCTTTTATTTCAATAAACTATTTAAAATTTTTATTTTTCAATAATAAAATATTAAATATAACTGAACTAAAATAATAAAAAATAAGAAGTTTTTTTTTTTATATTGAAAAAAACAAAATTACGATTGCATAAAGAGAAATATAATATTTGCACAGCCCAGAGAAATATAATATTTGTGGTTTTTAATGTGCATTTATGGGGAGCACAGTGGGAAAACTGTAACAGAGTTCTTGGAGCTTTTTAAATGGCGAAACATCAAAAATTCATACTAAGAAGAGGCGAGAGGATTCAAAGCTTGATTAAAAATGAGCTTCGGTGTTCTTCGATTCTCAATTTTGTTCTGGGCTTCTGCTCTGGTTGTCCTTTCAGAACCAGGAAGCCTAATTACTTTCAATTTTCCATCTTTCGACAACAGTTCCAGCGAAGATATTGAGCTCCTGTATGATTCTCATATTGAACGCAACGGGAGATTTAACTTCCTGCAACTCACCAGAAATGATGGTGGAATCCCCTACAGCGAAGGGTGGGCTACTTACAAGAAATCAATTCCAGTTTGGGACACATCTTCCCAGCACCTAGCAAATTTTACCACGCACTTCGAATTCTTCATCAAGCCAGACATCAACAATACTTTTGGTCCAGGCGAAGGGCTCACTTTCTTCATGGCGCCACTGGATTTCAAAGCACCGGAATCGTCAGCCGGAAAATGGCTCGGCTTGTTCAACACAACGACTGTAGGAAAATCTTGGAACAGAGTAGCGGCCGTGGAGTTCGATACAGATAAAATTTCGCACGATCCCGACGACAACCATGTCGGAATCGATGTCAATAGCATCGTATCTGCGGTGAATTATTCTCTGGTTAATGGGAGTCTCAAAGACGGGCGAAAGTGGAGGGTTTGGGTGGACTATGACGGTCGGCAGAAGAAGCTTCAGGTTTTTCTTGCGGGTGAAAATAAAACGAAATCAGGGGTTCCAATCCTAAAATATGGCATAGATCTGAGGCAAATTGTCCCGGCGGACGTCAAGATTGGCTTCTCGGCTACTACAGGGATGGGGCGCGGGACTCATACTCTGCTTTATTGGGACTTCATTTGCAGAACTTCATGGAATGCTTCCAGTGTAAAGATCAAGGGTTCGAACCCTGTCAATGACGAAAAGAAGAAGAAAAAGGACGAGAAGGTATCAAAATCTAAATTTATTTCTGTTTCTGTTGTGTTAAGCTTTCTGGCCGTCGCCTGTTGCTTAGGTAGCGGGTGGCTATGGCGGCGTTATATGAAGACCAAGCGCAGAGCAATATCCACGACCGAAGAAGGGCAAGAAGACATGGATACGGACCTGGACGAGCAGGTTTCCAAAGGTCCGCGGAGGTTCACTTTCTCAGAGCTCAGCGCCGCAACGAAAAGCTTCAGTGAGGATGAAAAGCTCGGGCAAGGAGGCTTCGGATCGGTTTACAGAGGGGTTTTGGAGGAGACAGAGGAGGTAGTAGCAGTGAAAAGGATTTCGGAAGCTTCCAGACAGGGGAAAAAGGAGTATGTTGCAGAGGTGAGCATAATAACCCGGCTAGGGCACCGGAATCTGGTTCAGCTTTTGGGATGGTGTCATGAAAAGGGGAAATTGCTTCTGGTTTATGAGTTCATGTCCAATGGAAGTCTTGACAAGCACATTTTCAGGGATTCCTCGGATTCCCCTGTTTTGGATTGGGATCACAGGTACAGTATCGCCTGTGGAATAGCCTCCGCTTTGGTTTATCTTCATGAGGATTGGGACCAATGTGTGCTTCACAGGGATGTAAAGTCCAGCAATGTGATGCTGGATTCGAATTTCAATGCAAAATTGGGGGATTTTGGGCTGGCCAGGCTTGTGGAGCGCGATATGGAGGCTTCTGAGCATACGACTGTGGTTGCAGGAACCCTAGGTTATTTAGCCCCGGAATGTGTGATAACAGGGAAATCGACTCCTGAATCGGATGTTTACAGTTTCGGCGCAGTTGCTCTAGAAATTGCCTGCGGAAGAAGGGCTTTGGACCAGAGGCTGAGAGAGAATTTTAACTTGAGGCTGGTTAAATGGGTTTGGGATTTGTTTTCGCAGGGCAGGGTTTTGGATGCGGCTGCAGAGAGCATGCGTGGTGAATTTAATGGTGAAGAAATTGAGCGATTGATGGTTGTGGGACTGTGGTGCTCTCATCCGGATCCTACGGCCAGGCCTTCCATGCGAGAGGCGCTCAGGGCTCTGAGATTGGAAACATTGGTTCCTTGTATTCCAGTTAAGATGCCTGTTACTGTGTATTTATGCAGGGATCCCATTCGGCCACGAGATGTATTATCGTCAGCCTTGTTTGAAAGTAAGTAAGTCTGAATCCAGCAGGATTTCGTAATCCCTTGTGAGATGATCACTAACTTCATTTCAGAATCCGTGAGTAACTGTCATCTTATAATAAATTTGGTGAACGGTTGAGAAGATTGGCTTGAATTTTTGCATGGCTTCAACAGAATTCGATTCCTTGCCATTGTTGTGTGTTTGCTTTTCTTGCTCTGTGAATTTAAGCTGACGGTCTCGACAGTTATATATATTTTATTTTCTCTGTATAAATATTTGATTTTAAGTTTTCAACTCTGACTTGGGGTGGTGCTTAAATAGTGTACTAAATTTTGACTTAATTTGTCTCAATCCAATCTAAATTCTAAAACTCAAGTATACAAGTTATTTCTACATAAAATAATATTAATTATTATTTATTGCAGTTAAATGGGATATTAGTTTCTTCTTTTTTATTCTAAAATTAGTTATTTCCGCATAAAATAATATTAATTATTATTTAATGCAGTTAAATGCGATATTGGTTTCTTCTTTTTTATTCTAAAATTTGTTGTTATTTTCATAGTCCAATAGCTTCTTTTTAATTCTTTTATGATTATAATTAAGTATACTTTCATGGTCTAATAAGCCTTATTTATTATATTGAAATAATTATGTATATATATTTTATAGCATCATTAATTATATTTTTTTAAAGCACATTTAAAGGTTTTATAGTTATAATTGAGTATACTTTCATGTTACTCTAAGCCATACTTATTATATTGGAATGATGATGTATATATATTTTAATAGAATTATCAATTATGTTTTAAAGTATAAAAAAATTATTATTTTTTGTTTATTAATAATATTTGAAATTTAATATTATAAGTAAAAATACCTTTAAATTTCATTCGTTTATTTCTATTAATTACATTTATAATAATTATTTATGTTTTAATGTTTAATGAATTTATTTTATAGAAAAAATAAATTTTAAGCTAGATTAAATTTGTGATATTTGTTGCATGTTATAATTTTAAATTTAATGGTAGTTTAATAAATAAGTACTTAGCTTTATAATTAATAAAAATAAATAGTTTTCCTAATATATTAAGTTTTGAACTATTTCTAACTGAGAAATCATATATGTTTATTTGTGTAATACTTTCAATTTTTCACTAAACTCTTCCACCATCTAGGATCAAGGTTATACCCTAAGGTCCTTTGTGTATGTAGAAAAATATCCTTTTGTCATGTGGATATAATCTTTTTGTTTTTGCATTCTTTCCTTTTTCTTCATTGAGTTCACTCTCTCCATTCCACCATCTAGACTAGTAGTATATAAAGAAAAATTTTGTATGATTTTTGGCATATCACAAGTGGCCATGTTGAGCCAGGTCATTCCTAAAATACATGTGTAAGAGATAAAAAAAAATAGCAAGAAGCATTCTAGAATGATCTTCAAACTTCAAATTATTTAGAGCACCAAATTGAAGTGTTCTTCTAATGCTTCTTCTATGTGCTAATGTAATTCTAAATTAAATGCTAATATAGAAAGCTAAATATAGAATATATGGGTACTTATCTCAACAATAAAAAAAATGAATAATTATTCTATTGCACTTGATTTTGAACTATCTCAAACGTACAATTGTTATCTCTTCATCTATGTAATGCTTGTTGAACAATTGCACTATCTAAGGTCGAGTTTTTCCCTTAGATTATTTCATGTGTCCATAGCTTCATCCTTCTACTATGTGGATCTAATATCTTTTTTAATTGCATTCCTTATTTCTACTTTGTTGAGTTTTCCCTTATTTAACTTGCTACATTAAGTAGATTTACTTCAAAATATCTTTAGAGGATTGTTTATATTACAAGGGGCGATGTTTTACTAAGTCAACCTATACAAATATGCATAAAAGATTAAAAAAAGTTTAAAGAAAAAATGTTGGAATGACTAGGTTGCCTTAGATTTTTTTAAAGAAATAAACTATATCAATTTTCCAATGCTTCTACTCCCTGTAGTCATTCTAGGATGGGCGGATGAGAAAGATAAGAGATAATGAAATTAATGTAAATGAATGCCTTTAAATACAAGCACATAAAATCAAATTGCTCAAACATATATGCTTTGTTGGCTTACAACAACTAGCAGAATAGGTAGAAGTTGAAAAAATTTAGATTTAAAATTTAGGGATCAAGTTCATGAATATGAGGTGGCTAGTAGAATAAATAAGCAATGATCAACTAAATAAAATGATTGCATGGTTTGGATGAATGTATTGTAATGCATACATGCACGGATAAGTTGTGAGTAAATTTATTATTATTTGTATATTAATCAATTGCATATTATGCACCTAAAATAGTAAAAACATACTCAAGTAGGCATCTAGTAGGGTGATTTATGCTTGCATCATGCGATTTATACATTCCTAGTTTGGTGGATATGTTCTACACACATGTGCCTACACTTCCTATTAGAGTTCACATTGACTGTAGATTGACACATTTTATTGGTATATCCTACATAAATCCACTTGTAGCTTAATATTGAGTATGTTATTTATAAATTCAAATTAAATATACAGCAATATATTGATCTTCTCATCTATTATGTTTACCTTTACTATCTTGATCTTGGGCGGCTTCCATAGCCAAATATTACAATTTTTAGATAAGGGGATATATAAAAGGATACAAGATTGAGAAAAAGTTTGTATAGTACCATATCATTTGATTGTACATGTTATATTAAATTATATTCTCTGAAATGGGCACAAAACTATATGGAAATAAAATTGGTATGTAAATTTAACTATCACATTTTGCCCCACTTTTAAATGTATGTTAATCTTAGAATGGTTATGCATCTAAAATTATGTAGGATTCAACCAACATGCTAGAAAAGTAAATATTCAAACATAAAAGGATATCTCAAATGCACATGTAAAATAATGAACCTTGTTTGATATAGTTGTGTAAGTTCATCCTTTTGAATACACTTTGCATGAAAACTTATGCAATAGAGGAAAAATATTCATTTGATGTAGCTTTTTTCTTATAAGTGAAAATAAAATACATGCATGCATAATTTTGTAGGAGATAGTAATAATAAGCAACAACTTAACTAAGAGAATTTTCTAACTATTTAGATAGTGGTACTTTGCTCTATTTATTTTAGTGGTCATAAGAAGAGAAGGTGAATGGAGATTTGGTGTGTCTTGTGATAATCCTTTGCATAATTCTTGTCTCTATTGAAAGCTCAATGTATATGGAAGCTAGTGAGAAAGCCCTTCTATTGCTAAAGCCCTTTCTTGCCCTAGTTCCCAACTACTCCCACCCTAGGCTTGGTGACCAAAGATAAACTCCCAGCTTCGACCTCTGACATAGAGAAGAAAAGGAAATGCCATAGACCCTCCCCCCTAGCTAAAAATCACAAAATTATATTTCATGAAGTGGTTAGTGATGATGAGTAGGAGGGTATCTAAGATGATAGTAAGAGTGAAAGCACCAATTGTAGGTGCTCAAATAGGTTGGCCAACACAGAGGCTTCACTTAGTGAGCCTGGGTTATATCACCTACATTCATGGCATAATAAAGAATCCCCCTATTTTCAAAAAATATTGCCCTAAACTCCTTTTTTTCCACCCCTTCCCAATACATATCCTAAATTAAAAGCCCCCCTATTTGCACAAATATTGCATTTTTTCATAGCCCGAATTAAAAACTCCCCTATTTTCACCGATGTGCAATATATTGCACCCTCATTTTAGCCAAAGACAACATTCCTTTGAGACCCATTGTTGACACCATTGGGTCTCTGACTTACAAGCTAGCCGCTTTTCTTGCCAAATTAATTTCTTCGCTTGTTGGTAACTCCAACTCCTTCATCAAAGATTCCAACCAAATTGTCTAGTTTATCAATGACACCAAGTTGGACACTCAAGACACTCTTGTAAGATTCGATGTGGTGTCCCTCTTCACCAAGGTCCCTATCCTAGACTCCATCGAGATTGTCAAGCTTAAGGTCAGCGAGGAGATCGCCTCTTTGGTGGAACTTTGCTTAAGGTCAACCTTCTTCTCCTTCCAAGGCGTTATCTATGAACAAGTTGATGGAGTAGCCATGGGCTCTCCTCTCTCACCGGTGATTGCCAACTTATTCATGGAGGATTTTGAGGAGGTGGCCTTACATTCTTTCCCCCTCAAGCCAAAGTGGTGGAAACGATACATGGATGACACCAATGTCTGTTGGCCCCATGGCTTGGACATGTTAGAGGAGTTTCATGCTCACCTCAACAACATTTCTCCTTCTATTGCCTTCACCAAAGAACTTGAATCCAACAACCTTTTATCTTTTCTCGATGTCTTAATCTATAAAAAGCTAGATGGATCCCTTGGTCGTCGAGTGTTTCGCAAAACTACCCACACTGACCTTTATCTTCATTTGACTTCTCATCACCACCCTAGCCAGAAAGTTGGGATCCTAAAAACCCTGGCATTAAGAGCCCATCGAATTTGTGATGAGGACAACTTAGACCAAGAGCTCTCCCATCTCCGTCAAGTCTTCAAATGGAATGGCTACTCGAACAAGTAGATCTCTAGGACCTTCCTCCAAGCCAAATCTCATTTCCTTTCCATCTCTAATCCCCTGCCCTCCCCGCCATCTCAGGCCCCGTTTGTCTCTCTCCCTTATGTTGAAGGCATATCACACAAGATCTCAAAAATCCTTGGGAAAAAAGGTCTCTAGTGCGCCTTAAAACCTGTTTCCACCATTAAGAGGCATACCCCTCAGCTTAAGGACGCTAGGGATGCCTTCTTAGAGTCAGGTGCCTACAAGACTGTATGCTCTTGTGGTACTCCATACATTGGTGAAACAGGTTGTTCGTTCATGACTAGAATTAAAGAGCATTGTGCCGACATTAAGCATGAATAGGCCCTCAAATCAGCCTTAGCTGAGCATTCGTCTACTACCAAGCACCATATTTGTTTGGAGGACACACAAATATTGTGCAGGGAGAACAATTTTTTCAAGAGAAAAGTTAAAGAGGCCATTGCTATTATCCATCACCCTTCCAATCTTAATCGTGACAATGGGTTAAACCTCAGTATCTCATGGCACCCTCTTCTTTCTATCCTCTAGTACCATCCCCACCCCCCGCCACGACTTCTCCCCCTCTTTCTTTTTCCTTTGTGCGTCTCCCTCACCCCCTTTGGTTTATTTGCATATTTGGTTATTTTCATTGATATATACGTATATTGATTTTTACATATGTATTTTTATATTTGCATATGGCTATTGGTATCTGTTAATGCTTTTATACATATATGGTTTTGTATCTCTACCTTTTGGTATAGGTATGGGCTTATACACATATTTGTAATTGTTTATATATATATAAACAATTACGAATATGTGTATAAATCCACACACACACACACACACACACACACACACACACATATATATATATATGTGTATTTATTTTCATTTTGATTTATTTATATTTTGTTGACTTTATTTCTCTTTCTTTTTTGTTTTTTAGTGGTTTGTTTATGTTGCTTGGCTTTCTGTTTTCTTTTCCTTGGGTGATTATTCCTTGGAGTTTTTTGGTCTCCCATCCTTCAAGTGGTCCTTTTTCTTTTTCTTTTCCTTTTCCTTTCTCCTCATTCCTTGTGCCCTCCCACAACCCACTCCTCTTTATATTTTGTCTCAAATGTGCAACTCAACATCTTTCATATCTTTGGAATTATTTTCATCCTGGTGATGAGTCACAGAGTGTGATTCGAAACGTTGATGGGAAAAAAATACACACAATCGAATCCAGAAAAACAAACTAGGATATTAAACTCCCCAATATGAGTGCACGTGATATGATATTGCCTATTTAGTGAAGCCCCCGTGTTGGGAAGCCTCATGGTGAACAAAACTAGAGGTAAAAAATTAATTGATTATGAGGAAGAATCAGAGGAGGAGGAAGCATCCAACAATGAGGATGTAGTTAAGGATGAAGATGAAGAGGATGACAACACATGGAAGGTGGAAATTTTGGACAAACCAACTAGTGATGACTCTAAATTTATACAAAATTAAAGAAATTAGTGATGACTCTAAATTTATGCAAAACTAAAGAAATTAGTGACGACTTTAATTTATTTGGTTCATCAAATTTGTGATTTTAGGGCAATTTCATTTTAGGCCTTATAGACTTGGCCTCTCATCCTCTACTTTAGATTTGGAGGATATTCTTGAGCAGGTATCCCTTCTCTTTATAGATTTTACATTGGCAGATGATCTTGAGTCTCCTCCATTTATTGTTTCTTCTTTGATTAAGGATTTTCTTAGTTTTAGGATTTTCTTAGTTTTGCTGAGACATTTCAGAAGGCATGGGACTTTACTTCCAAGCTTTCATTGTTGAGACTTCTTCCTTCTCATTTCATTATGGATATGGAGTTCCTTCTATATGCACCATTAGATTTATTTCTTCCCAAGGGGAGATATGTTGTTTATTGTTGTTGGATTATCTTTTGGCCTCAAACATAGTTCAGTGGTTTTGACAATACTTCATTTAGAGGGGGCAATGTTGCCTCTATCTTTCCCTTCATTCGAGGGGTGATTGTATTGTATTATCACAATGAATACATGTAGTCCTAGGGGCTATTGATGTGAGACCTCCATACATCACATGATATTTCACTTGTATATATCTTCAATGTCTCTTTTTTGGAGAGGCGTTTTGTGCCATGATGTTTTCTCCTTTTCTTGGTTTGTGATAGATTACTTGCATGCTTAGTTGTGAATGGGTACCTAACATGGCTTAGTTGTCAGGACTCATATATTGCATTTTCATTTTTATAATATCTTTTCTACTAAGTTGCACTTAAGGGAGTTATTGGTGTGAATGAGGATACTTCCTAACTAGCTCTAGGTTAACACCTATTCATACATATTAAGTTTACATAGAATAGCTTAGTTGTCACATGACACAATCATTTAATACTATTCATGTTAGTTGTCTTAGGTTTCATTCTAGATAAAGATGCATCGATGTTATGCATTGAATTTTGTCACATGGTAGTTGTAACTACTCCCTCCTCACTTGCATATATAAGCATGCTCATTTGTACATTGTAACATGTATCAATTCATAGCAAGTTCTTATCTACCATTTCATTTTGATCTCCATTGTTCATCATTGCTCAAGTTCCATCATTCTCATGTGTGGTTGGATAGTTTCATGGTTGATCCATTGAAATGTGTGCAACTTCATGGACTCATAACTTCTCCAACACTATTGACCACCTCTATTTGGCCATCTATTTGAGGATGAAACATAGTGACATTTATGTCTATTGTAGCCCATAATAAAGACCACAATTTGTTGATAAATCTACTAAATCTATTTGAAATTATGCTTTGTGGCAAACCAAAATGAATCTAAAGATGCTCAAAAAATATTTTCACGAGCTCCTCTACAAAAATTATCTTTTTACAAGCAACCTTAATAGCCATTTTTGAGAATCCATCTACCACAACTTCCAAACAATCATACCCTCATCTTGTTGTACAAAGAAAACACACAAAATCTATAAAATTCGAGTATCATGGATTACTAGAATAGGGAGAGGTAAATATACGCCTATCTTATGATTTGGAGGCTTCATAATAGCAGATGATGCACAATATTGAATATGTGAAATTACACCATATTTCATCTTTGGTCAATAAAAATATTTTTGAAGTTAAGTATTAGTATTATCTATTCCAAAATGACTTGCAACCATGTTGTAGTGGGCTTCCCATATCATCTTCTTTGATTCTTGAATGGGCACATAGATTTGAACTTGGTGGCAAAATATTCCATCTTGCTAGTAATATGCAGGCACATGTTTACTTTCCACAAGTTAGTGGTAAATCTTAGCAAATTTAGTATCATTATAATATAAATGAGTCTGGAATTTTTTGTTTGATGAGCATATGAATCGAACACCATGATCAGTGTTTCACTTAGAAGTCTTCTCAAACAATATCTCACTTTATTAGTACTCCCTAAGTTCTTGTTGTGAATATTGAGATGAAATTGTTGGAGATAGGTTGACCATGCAATTTGCCTTGCATTTTCAAAAATTGAAGAAGCTTGTGATATGTGTCTATGATAGTCTCCTTGCCCAAGATATGATGTTTCCATTGATTGTAAGCCTGAACAATGGCATATAAATGTTTTTCATAGGTGGGATACCTATTCACAATATCGGAAAAAACCTCAATTTGGTATGCAATTATATGTCCATATTGTATAAGTACTACTCCAAGAGCATATTTCAATGCACTAGTTTCTATTTCTAAAGATTGTTGGAAGTTTGGAAGAGATTAAACTAGTGTTGAGCATATATTTTGTTTTGACTCCTGAAATGCTTTATGCTCGGCAATGGTCCACCTAAACTTTTCTTCTTCTCCTCCTCTACATGATCGATCTAGAGGCCAAGCAAACGTGAGAAGCCAAGCATAAATCTACAATAGAAATTTTCCAGTCCCAAGAAGTTGTGTAGTTTTGTGAGATTTTTAGGAGAGAGTCTATCTTTGATAACATATATATTTTTAGGATCAACATGAACACCTTCAACAATGTACCCCAAATGTTGAATACTTTGCATACCAAAAGAGCACTTTTCACTATTTGCATAGAGATTGTGGTCTTGAAAAGTTGAAAGTACTTGTTCCACATGTTGCAAATGCTCATCCCAAGTTTTTCTAAAAATAAATATGTCATCCAAGTATACAACTAGAAAAGAATTAGTAAATGGTCTGAGGACATCATTCATTGGTCTCATAAAAGTGGTTAGAGAATTGGTTAGGCCAAAAGGCATGACTAACCATCCAAACAAAACTTCCTTAGATTTGGAAGTAGTCTTCCACAGATATGACCATTTCGTTAATACTTGATGGTACCCAAACTTCAACTCAATTTTTCATAGTGATTTTATTTAGTGCCTGATGCACTGCAAAAAGGAGTAGAAAACCTATGGTATGGCAACACACATAAGAAACACAAGAAAAAAGGGTTAGTGTTAACAACCAAATATTATTCTAAACAGGCATATCAAGAGAGACACCATAAGCAAAATAGAGCATTTAACAATGAAAACAAATGCAACAAGGCATCTCCAAATTCCTTTCACCATGCTTGTAGCTCCTCCTCCCTTGTTCCTTTCCTCTCCAAGTTTCCAAATGAGTGTATCTCTCAACTAATTTTTGTACTATGGATGTCTTATGGAGATTTAAGATTGAAATGCTTTAAACTATGCTATGCAAGTGTAAAACAAGCTAAATATGAGATTTTATGAAATGAACTAAGATTAATTTTAGTCCAAAATGATAATATAAGTGATTATGGTAAAATGCTCTCTAAAATTGACTATAAGTTAAATGCATACAAGTTTTCAGGATCTGGATTGTGAAGAAATGATCTCTATTTATAAGTAAAATGGAGCAATGGATGGTTGAGATTGAGTGATCTCAACAAGGGTCAGGATTGAAGGGTTAATGATCCATGTGAGGACTTTCAACCTAATCCTAGGATGACAAATGTCAACAAGAGATGGGTTGAGAGGAGAGGGAATAAGCATTGAATGCTTGACATGACCTGAGGGTTAACTTGGGAGGTAGGGTTAATGTTGAGTTGAGTGATTAAATTCATTATTCAAAGAATAAAGCCTTTATCCAATGGATAAACTCTTGTGCAAGAGTTAGTGAGGATAACCATGGTCAAAGCAATAAATGCTTGAGAAGACACATGGGTTAAATGAGGGTTGAGTTTAGAGGTAAAGTCTCTAACCATGTGGGTGAGTTGAGTTAACCATTAATGGTCATGTAAGAGCCATAAGTGGTTTGGAAGACTTTAGAGGTTAGCTTGTTGGGCACATAAAGCATTAAATGCTTTTCAAAGACTTTGGAGTCTTTGAGAAGTGACTCCAAGTTGCTTAGGAATGTGACAATAATTAGGGGATGGATTAGGATAATTAGGAATGGTTAGAAAGTGGTTAGAAGGGTCTAGAAGGGGATTTAGGATTGCAAGTGGATTTGATGGGTGAGGGAAAATAGGATTTAAATTAAAATAAAATTAATTATTTCAACTTGTGGTTGCAACTTACATTTGTAGGAGAATGCAAGTGGGGGGGGGGGGGGGTATTTAATGATTTAAATAAATGTTTTAATTATTTAATTAAAAGAGGAAAGGGGATTAAATTAAATAAATAGGATTTATTCATTTAAATTAAATAAATAAGATTTATTCATTTAAATTAATTAACTGTTGGCTAGTGGTTTTTTTTTAAATCAAATAAATAACAAATATTCATTTAATTAAAATGGATAGATTTATGTGACTGCATTTGCCCCTCTTTGAGACGGTGCAGTTTATTGTGTCGTTTCAAAGAAAGAAAAATAGGTGTGAACAAATATGCCCCATAAATGTTAATTTAATGGGTGGTATGCCCCCTCGAGAGATGTGCTGAATTTTTTTGAAAAATTGGGCGATCTCTCGAAAAAGAACGAGAATTGGCGGGGAGTTAGAAGAGAAAAATTTAGTAATAATGGTGAAAGAATAGAAGAAATTCTCTATTATGATATTAGGTGGACGAGGTAGGGGAGATGATGGAGGATGAGGTGGTGGAGGAGGAGGGGATGGAGGAGGAGGTGATGGAGGAGGGGGAGGTGGGGGAGGTGGATTTGGAGGTGGTGGTGGGTTTGGAGGTGGAGGTGGTGGAGGTGGATGGTTACAGTGGAGAGGGAGAGGTGGGTAGCCGTTGAGACTATCATAGGGGCCTTTGATGCAGGGAGGAGTCATATTAGGTGGCAAGGATATGGGGGAGGGAGAGGCACCTATGGATATGGGAGAGGGAGCCACTAGAGGAGGAGATGGAGCTACAGGTGGAGGAGAGGATCCGATAGGGATGGGAGGAGAGGATCTTCGGGATCAGATGATATTATTTTTGTAGACTCAACTGGAGGATATGGAGGCAGAGGTTGTAGCAAGAGATGTTCAGCTATTTGCATCGGAGTCAGAGTTCACTGTAGTGTTGTGGGAGAGAGATGATGCGGTGGAGAGATTGACGGAGCTGTACGAGAGAGTACGAGTTGGGGTAGGAGAACAAGGTCCTACTGGGGAGGTGATGAGGTAGTTCAGACATGCTTAGGCAAAGATAGAGTATTAGTGAGGTTTATATGAGCAGGCGGTGCCATCCCAATAAGCGGGCACTAATCTATTCAAAGATACATCGGGAGAGATCAGAGCGGTCTCAGAGGATGCAGAGAAGTGGTGGTGTGATGGGTCCTCCACGGCGAGGTAGTGTAGGTGGTGTAGGGGGTAGTGGGGGAGCAGGTGGTGATGGTGGTGCAACATCTGGCCAAAGTGCCATTTGAGAGAGTTGTATGTATTTTATTACTTTGTCATTTTGGACTATGACATGGATGGCTCTTGGTAGCCGATATTTTTGACATCACTATACTCTAATACATGTATGTTTTTGTGAGATGATATATGATGTGATATATGAGTAGATCCCATATTTTCTGAGGATATGCATGTTGATGATATGTATGGATTTATGCAGGATGATGAGTTTATGATTTTATGCTTAGATGGATGTTTACTTGCTAGATGTATATGTTGATGAGAAAATTTCTATATGTATGTGATGATGATGATTTTATGATGTTTATGAATGTGATGCTAACATATGAATGCAGGTTAATATATGTATGATGCGTTGGTTGTAATGCTTTATGTATGGAATGCCATGATGATGATGTATGCATAATGAAATGTTTATGTTGATGAAATGATGATATGCAGCTATGTTTGATAGAAATGCAATGAATCTAATGGGTTATGTAAATGTATATAAATGGTTAAAAAATGAAGGTAAATGGATAAACAAATGTTCATGTGATGATTCTTAAATGAATGCACATATAAAATGTATAAACAGATGTCAAGACAAATGTTTATTGTTATGATTCTAAATGACTTAAAATATGACTAAGTGAAATGATAATGTAATGATAATGCAACTAAGGGGGGGATGAATAATTGTACCTTAATGCTATTAAAAAAGGATAATGAATGTATTTTCATGAATCCTATATGAAATCTTTTTAAGATAAGATGAATGAGTATAAGAATATACTAGATGGATAGATGAATACACTTAACTAATGAATAGATAAATAAATGCATGCAACTAAAGGAATCTAGATGAATGTATTGTAAACAAACTTAAATGATAATAAGTGATTTTAATGAGGCGAATCTAAGTACATGATAATGAATGCAACTAAATGATATTAAACGCACTTTAATGAAATATTGAAAATGAATGTAGTGAACCTATATGTAAGTAAATGAAAATGAAGTAGATGCATTTAAATGCAACTAAATGTAATGAAATGATGATGTTGTGTGTTCATGATAGATGAATGCAAGGTTGGTGAAAATTTGCATGATGCAGTGATGATGTATCAGAGAACTCCGTCGTGATTGTATCCAAGACCAATTCATTTTTAAATGATTTCTCATATTTAAACTTGTTCACACTTGCATAAAAAACCATGACTATGAATAATGAATGATCAAGTGGGTGGGTGATATGCAACAAAATGCGATATAAACAGATGAGATGAAATGACGATCCATATTGCTTTATTTTTCATCATTGAGCAAGGTAGTATTAGTCGTGGACGAGGCAGTAGGAACCAAGTTTGGAGCATTGTACTTGCAAGCAAGCAACATAAATAAATAAATAAAGAATATGGACCCTCCATAATGGTTCATGCTCATATGGTCAAGGTATACATTGTAGTCAGCAAGCCATAGTGATCCATGACTGTATTTTGCATAAGATCACATAACTTAGTGAACTTCCCACGTAGACACCATTAGTACATGCCCCAGAACTTCATTGGAATAATTCACAAAAGATAAACAAAATGATACTTAGGAACCATCTCGGCCACTCTAATAACTTGTGAATATCTCGGAGTAGCGTAGGAACCTGATATAAATGAATAAATAACTTATCAAACTGACCAAGTACTTGATAGCTTAAACAAAATTTTCTTGTCAAAGAAAATGTTATCATATCTTTGTTTTGGTAAGGAAGGATGCATCTATTTTAAGACAGTTGTGTGTTGATGTTGATTGTTTAGTTGATTTGATAGGTGGTCATCATTTGAGTAGCTCAAAATGTTTGCTTGGTGTCCGTTTGCGGTTGTGTATGTTCAATGGATTTTTTATGCATTGCCATTTTTTTTAATTGATTTTGATGTTTTCTGATGTTGTTGGATTTTTGTGAGACAATTTTGAATGTTTTTGGATTTTGTGAGACAATTTTAACTATGCTAAAGTGCTCTCTAAAATTCATAGTTTTGAATGTTTTTGGATTTTTGTGAGACGGTTTTGAATGTTTTTGGATTTTTGCGAGACAGTTTTGAATGTTTTTGGATTTTATGAGACAATTTTGAATGAAAAACTCAATGAATCACAAGTAATACAGAAATCCACTTCCATCAAATACGTTAAAGGCATTGCCCCCAGTTTAGACATAACTATGAAAAAGTGGGATGCAAGATGCATGAAGTACTATCCTTGATTGCAGATCAATAACAAGCCATGGTTTGACTGATGGATGAGTGTATGCAATGAATATGATTGCAACAAGTCGAAAATACAATGGAGCCATAGCCTTTACGAGTGGCACCTATTTGCCAGATTTTCACCATCGCACTTACCCAAGGTGTCACCGAAGTGGTTGTTCACTATTTGGATGCATGATTTTTCTTTACTATTTTGATTTTTTTGTATTTTCTTTAAGACATTTATCTGAATGTTTTTGGTGTTTTTCTAGTATGTATGGGAGCTTGATGCTCTGTACAACTTATGTATGAAATCATTTCAGGTGCATGATGTTGATCGGATTTGCTAGTGGTTCCCCTTCTGAAGTAGCCAACTGATATGCCCCGGACCTAAATACCACAGTGATAACATATGGACCCAGCCAGTTAGATTCAAACTTTCCCTGATGTTCTTTGTTTGGTTGGTTATGAGGATTCTCTCAAATAACAAGATCACCTACCTCAAATGTACGAGGTCTAACTCGATGATTATAGCTTCTGCTCATGCATTGCTGGTAGGCTTTGAGGTGGTTGTATGCAACTTATCGTCTTTCATCAAGTAGCCCTAAATCTTGAAGACGCGATACTCTGTATGTTTTATCATCTATTAGATAATGCAAGGAAACTTGTAGAGATGGTATCTCGACCTCAATAGGTAAGATAGCTTCTACGTCATAGACTAATGGGTAGGGAGTTGCACCTATAGGGGTTCGAATGCTAGTTCGATATGCCCATAGTGCTAGATTTAATTGAACGTGCCAATCATGACCAACATCATTGATTGTCTTCTTGAGGATTCTCAATATGTTCTTGTTTGATGCTTCGGCCTGACCATTGCCTTGTGGGTAATAGGGAGTGGAAAAGTGGTGCTGGATGTGAAATTTCTCACAGAGCTCTTGAGGATCCTAATTTTTTGAAAGGAAGGTTGTTATCTGTGATGATGTACATGGTTACACCATACCGACAGATGATGTAACTAAGGATGAATGAGGAAATCTGCTTGTCAATGACTTGGGTAAGTGGAACAACTTCGATCCACTTTATGAAGTATTCGGTAGTGGTAATAATGAATTTGTGGTCGTTGGAGGAAGATGGATGAATTTTACCCACAAGGTCAAGTCCCCATTGACAAAAGGGCCATGGTGTTGTGATTGGTTGAAATTCCTATGCTAGTGCATGTATCAAGTCTCCATGAACTTGTCCTTTCTTGCATTTTCTGACAAAATAGTAGGAGTCTTTTTCCATGGATGGCCAATAGTATCCAGCATGCATGATCTTCTTTGCTAGTGAAGGACCACTTGAGTGAGTCCCATAGATTCCTTCATGTACCTCTTCCAAGGCCTTTGTTATCTAATCCTGTTCCAAACATT
This sequence comes from Cryptomeria japonica, assembly GCF_030272615.1. NCBI lineage: Eukaryota > Viridiplantae > Streptophyta > Pinopsida > Cupressales > Cupressaceae > Cryptomeria > Cryptomeria japonica. The sequence goes on from NC_081409.1 coordinate 137,356,417, forward strand.
GAAGGAGAGTACCATCAAGACTATTTCGGTATAGGGTTTCAATAATGATGGTATATCGAGCAGTTTGGCGAATGAAGGTTTTGCGTTGGTTATTCGATTGGTTAGGAGGAAGTGTGTGATCACGTAGGTAGGTGTAGAACTTACCGTACCATGGGGATTCAGAACTGACAAGGCGACACATCATCTTGGATTCAGGGATATCATAAGCGAGAATCTAAAGTTGTTCTACCAAGAACTCGTAGCGTGTTGAATTATGTGGAAGATCTAGGAGAGATGCAATGGTAGGCATGGCGTCAACAGCTCGATTCTGATCCCTAGGTATCTGCCCAAAGGTGATAGTTGTAAATGATACCTTTAAATTATCCACCATTTGCTTGTACGGCATGAGTTTATCATCCTTGGTCTGATATTCGTTTGTGACTTGTCGGATGACGAGTTGGGAGTTACCATATACTTGTAGCTCTTTTAACTTCCATTGTATGGCTAGTCAGAGTCCTATGATCAAGGCTTCATACTTAGTTATGTTGTTTATGCATGAAAAAGTTAGCCTGTAAGACTTCGGGATGCTATCACCTTGAGGTGTGATAAATAGAATGCCTGCCCCCGAGCCATGCCTAGAATATGAACCATCAAAGTATAGTTTCCATGGTTGTGTTGTTGTGATCATGAAGATCTCTTCATCTAGAAAATTGGAAATAAGAGAATGATTGCCTATGAGGGGTGCATCAGCCAACTGATCGGCAATAACTTGGCCCTTGACAACCTTACAGTCCACATAATTGATGTCAAATTCACTTAGAATCATCACCCATTTGGCCAAGCGACCTATCAATGTTGCTTTGCTGATTAAGTACTTTAGTGGATAGAGGTTTGCAATGAGTTGTACTTTATGTGTTAATAGGTAGTGCCTTAGTTTAGTGGCTGCCAAGATTACTGCTAGGCAAGCTCGCTCAATAGGTGTGTAATTGAGTTCATATCTGACCAGTGTGCGAGAGATGTAGTAAAAACATAATCTTTCCCTTTTGCAAGTAGTACGCCCAATGTTGTATTTGTTTTTGAAATATAGAGCTAGAGAGGTCTACTTGGATCTGGTAGGATCAACAACAATGTATTCATGAGATAATCTTTAAGCATCTGGAATGCTTGCTAGCATCTAGAATCCCATTGAAAGCGAATGTTTTTGTGTAACAGGTGTGTAAAGGGGTGACACTTATCTGCCATTTGTGCAATGAATCTTTGGATGGATTGAAGTTGCCCTTGTAATGTCCTTAGCTGACTGATGTTCGATGGTGGTGGCATGTCCATGATTTCTTTGACCTTTTCTAGGTTGACCTCAATGCCTTTGCTTGAGACGATGTATCCTAGAAGCTTCCCCAAGGTTACTCCAAAGACACATTTCTTTGGGTTGAGTCGAACATGATATTGTTCTAGTCTGTCAAAGATTTTCTCTAATATTTCGAGATGACCTTCTATTGTTAATGATTTTGCTAGTAAGTCATCAACATAATCCTCCATTATAGTATGCATCATATCATGAAAGATGGTGGTCATTTCTCTTTGATAGGTCACCCCTGCATTCTTTAGACCGAAAGGCATTACATGCCAACAATATGTTCCCCATGGACATGTGAAGGTCATCTTATGTTGATCCTCTAGTGCAATCTTTATTTGGTTGTACCCTGAAAAGCCATCCATGAGAGAAAGTGTGGCATGTTCTGCTGTGAGGTCTACGATCATGTCAATGTTTGGTAGGGGGAAGCCATCCTTAGGACATCCCTTGTTTGGATCTCTGAAGTCGGTACAGATACGGATGCCCCCATTTGGTTTGCCGACAGGTACAATGTTGGATATCCAATGGGCATAATCAATTGGTCTAATAAAACCCACATCTAGGAGTTTCTTAAGTTCGACTTTGACTAGTACTGCAATCTGAGGGTGCATCTTGTGAAGCTTCTGTTTTACTAGTTTAGCTCCTTCTACTATGGTGAGGTGATGCATGACTAAATCAGGAGTAAGACCAGGCATGTCTGCATATGACCATGCAAAGTTAATCTGATGCTTCTGGAAGAACTCTACAAATTTAGGTTGTTCCTATAGAGTTAAAAGAGATGCTAGATGTATGTGGTGAGGAGTTTTAGGAGTCCCCACATTGAATTCTTTTATTTCCTCAATAAGGATCTTTGATCATTTTTTATGTGTACTAGAAGGGAGGATGTCAAACCTTTCATCCTCAGGCACCTCAGAGAGGTTTTCACCCTTGGATATGCTCTTTCTTTTTACTTTTGTGGGATCAAATACTGCCACAGTGTGGTTTTCACTAGAAGATCCATGCTTTATCATTATATTTTTGTAGCTGAAAGGTTTGGCATCTGCCCCAAAGTATGCTGCACTATTAATTTCAACGGCGAATCCAGCTTTGTGATCCCCGCTTGCTATGTTATCTCGTAGTTCCAAAAACTCAATGATCGCCTCATCATTTTGGAAATGGTCAAGGCATGGGGGATCAGATTGGTTCCATTCGATGAGTTCAAGATGGATAATGGGTGTGATTTTTTGCCAAGATCAAGAGGCAATGGAAAGCACAAATAAGAGAGAACAAAATAGATGATAGAAATAAACTGTATTCTATCAAGATGAAAAATATGATCAACCGGATCATTAAGTGACATTACATACAATGAATATGAGTCTTCTTATATAGGCAAGGCTATATGGATATGTGAGCACACAAACATGAAATGTGGCTCAATAAGAAACAAGGGTAGGTAGGAAATAGGTGTGGGTAGGTAGGAGAAACAATATAATATTCCACATGAGGTGGATCACCCACTGAATGTGGAGTGTAACAACAAGATCAACACCATAAAAGGTGGAAATTCTCCTACACACACTGTCCCAATGTGGCACAAACACCCAAGTGTCTCATACCCATACTACTATGAAATGCATTTCCTAAGTAAACTTAAGTAAGTGTAATAATATCCAAGATGAATAATTATTTACACCAACACCCCCCCTTAAGTGCAACTTAGGGGAATGCACTTAAGTCTACAATGCAACTAAGCAATGCAAGATGGGTCCCGGCTACTAGGCCATGTTAGGTACCCATGTACAAATTCAAATGAATGCAAACAAATGTAATGAAATCTCTCACAAAGTGGGGAAAGAGAGAAAAACCCAATGGGAAAAAACCCTCCCCCAAAAGAGAGATGAAAACATACAAGAGAACTCTCATAGAAGAATGTGAGGAACAAAACACCATGTGAGAAAAAAGTCCCCCCCATATGAGAGAAGAAGAGAAGCTAGGAAGCCCCCCCTTAATGTGGATTCTGCACCAATGATAGAAGCTCGATGTATGAAGAAACTACTCCACGAACGTCGAACAACATTCCTCCCCTTAGGAAGAAACAAAACCAAAGATGTATCCATGAAGTCTCCCCAATCATGAAGGGAAGATGTATGAAGAAAACTCATGATGAAAGGAATCTCTGAAAACTGATCAAGTGTCCCCATGTCGATGCTAAAAGATACCCCCTCCAAAGGTGGTAAACTGTGCCACACTGCTGAAAAAGGCACTCCAAGATCTAGTGGAGATGGATGTAGAACATGTCCCAAAGACTCACTTGTCTCCTCAAAAAATAAAGAGACCTCCTCCAACTGTTGTACATAAGTATCCACAATCATGTCAACCTCGAAAGAATGATCATGTAGAGAATGAACAAGAGGGTCAGAGTGTGCCCTCACAACAATCGAAGAAGGATCATCTTCATCAAATAGAAGATGAATGTGATCAATGATGTCTCCCAAATTTGTAATGTAGGATTCCACAAACAAACCTGCAATGTCTGTCAAGTAATCATCCCATGAATTTGAAGCTAGAAGACAATGAATATCTTGATGCACTGAATCACATGAAGGCAAAACTATCACACTATCTACATCATCGAGTGCAATAGGTGATGTGATATCAATATGAGGAGATGAAATACAAGGCTCAAGAATGGGGTCACATGTGAGAATCCCCATGTTCAAGTGCCCAAAGTTCTCCTCAAAAACTGAACCATCACAAGAAGTGTGATCATCATGTGTAGAATCATCAAATGTGAAATCATCATCATCAACAAAATCTGAAAAGGAGTATAACCGAGATGCATGATCAACCACCCCAGTTGCAATGATATCTCTAGTCTCCAAGTCTCTAATGAAAACTGACTCAGGTGTGAACTCCACAACTCTCTTAGTTGCGCCATGTGTGATTTGATAGATAGAAAGGAGATTGTTTGTCAAGTGGGGTACACACAACACATCATTGAAGGAGTTATCCCCAATGTCAATAGATCCTTTCCCAATCACATCCATGTATTTATGATTGCCCATCAAAATCTACGGCATGGTGCAAGGCTCAAATGTAGAGAACATAGACTGTGAAGATGCCATATGATGAGAAGCCCCTGAATCTAGAAGCCATCTCTTTGAATCATGACTGATAGTAGCACATAGAGCTTTTCCTTTTCTTATACCAAAAGAGTGAGTCTTCCCACTTGTAAAAGCCATGAATGCTTGCCCTTTTCCTTTTGAATGTGAGGGAGTGGAATTTGATGAATCATCCTTCTTGTAGACATTAGGCAAATCAATGTTATGCTTTTTGATGATATGTGTGAGCTCATCAATCTTCTTAGAATGGCAACGATGCTCCTCATGACCAAAATTTTTACAATAGGCACAAGTAGGTCTCTCCCTCTTTGGTGAATTATCCCTCTTGGAAGAGGATGTATCTCCTTGTTGTGGAGAGGATGATGCTTTGTCCTTAGGCTTTGATTGCCATTTCTTCTTGTTTGAGTTATCCTTTCCTTGATTTCCTTTGTTCCCTTGACTTGCCACTAATTTTTGAGACTTAGAAGCCTTAAGAATGCCCATGCTTAACAACTTAGTTTGTTCCATCATCAAAATTTCATTGAAAACATCAAATGTAGGCATTGTGTAGCTTGAACCCATTGTCATCCTATGGGTTTGGAAACTAGAAACAAATGCTGCACATTCTTGTGGAAGCTTGCTTATCAAGTTGAATATCAATTGAGTATCCTTCTTATCAATGCCACAATATTTGAGTTGTACCCTCAACTCATTTACCTTAGTGACATAATCTTGTATAGTATCAAAGTTCTTGGGATCTAACATGGTGAGATCACTATCAATTTGATATCCCCTAATCTCATCAACTTGACCATACAAGTCTTGAAACTTTTACCAAGCATCCTTGATTAGAGTATACTTCTCAATATGAAAAATGAGATCCTTTGATACATACTTTCTTAAGGTACCAATTGCCATGATATTCTTAGTGAGCCAATCCAAGTGACCAACTGGATCAACCTTAGGATCAATGGGAGCAACAATAGTTCCATCAATGTAATGAGTTAGTCCTTTTTCCATAAGTTTACTCCATGCATCAATTTTCCAAGTAGCATAATTATGAAGAGTTAAGAGAGGAAACTTAGAAGAACTCATAGCAGCAGAAAAGGAAGGAACACAAGAGCACAAAAGCACAAGAGACACCCCCCCAAATTAACTCAATCAAAGTACCCCCCAAAAATGATGATTTTGGCACTTTATATGTAGTGCGTATACAATAGGCCACTTGCAAAACAAGGCTAAGTGGACTTCTAATTTCAATTTACAACTTCTCAAAATGAGATGTAAGAGACTTCAACAAATACTACTAGTGATCTAAACTGAGATCCAAGCAAAATGCAAGTACCAAATATGCCAAAAATGGCAAAAAAATGAAAGTACAATTTCTACTTAAAATTACTACAAACAAATGGTAGATTATGAAAGTAGATGAAAAAATATGCACTTTCAAAAAAAATGGCACCTGAAAAGGAGTCCATATGAGCCCAAATGAAGCCTCCAAAGTTGTAAAAATCGGGATTTCATGATTTCTGAAAAACATGTATCCGAGAAACAGAAAAATCCTGTACCATTGTACAGATCATGAAATTCTACCCCCCAAAAAAAAAAAATTGCTCGAAAAAAGGAGTTCGGATGAGTGAGATATCGCTATTTGAAAATCAAATGTAAAATTATAATTTCTGGAAAATTTCCGTCGTGGCTTCAAACTTCAAATGCCTCTAGATTTGGCCTCCGAAGTCCGATTTGGATGAAACAAAAGGCAAAACTGACTTTCTTGGACCTCCTCAATCCAATGGTAACCTCAAATTTGATCCATCAAGCTTCAATAATAACCTACAATAGAAAATTCTAAAATGCAAACCCCAAATAGCATCAAATTTCTCTCAATTGGCAAACCAATGACACTCTAATGGCTTTGATACCAGGTGAGATTTTGCCAAGATCAAGAGGCAATGGAAAGCACAAATAAGAGAGAACAAAATAGATGATAGAAATAAACTATATTCTATCAAGATGAAAAATATGATCAACTGGATCATTAAGCGACATTACATGCAATGAATATGAGTCTGCTTATATAGGCAAGGCTATATGGATATGTGAGCAAACAAACATGACATGTGGCTCAATAAGAAACAAGGGTAGGTAGGAAATAGCTGTGGGTAGGTAGGAGAAACAATATAATATTCCACATGAGGTGGATCACCCACTGAATGTGGAGTGTAACAACAAGATCAACACCATAAAAGGTGGAAATTCTCCTACACACACTATCCCAATGTGGCACAAACACCCAAGTGTCTCATACCCAAACTACTATGAAATGCATTTCCTAAGTAAACTTAAGTAAGTGTAATAATATCCAAGATGAATAATTATTTACACCAACAATGGGCATTACCTCATCGATCAGGTTAAATTCATAAGATGTGTCAATGAGGGTTGAGACGTTGTGGTGAAGGTCATTGATGGTACTCTCCTTGTCAAAATCGGGCGTAGGATGTGATGTAGGGTCTGTGGAGGGTGTTTCTAGTTCATAAACCCAAGAGGTTTTTATTTGTGCTTCTCCATAAAGAGGGATTTCTTTGCGAGGTGGAGGGGGTGATGCATTTTCCTCATCTAAAGTATTGAGCTGAATGAAATCAAATTCCCACTCATGTGAGTCAGTCTCTGAGTTGCTTTCCAATATCCGATTACTATACCAAACTAGGATATCCTTTGAGTTAAACACTACAGGTGTAATCGACTGATGTACCTTTGGAGATGGAATGGTTGGTGCCACGGGGAGGATTATTAGGATTAGTGAATCCGATACTGGGAGTGCTAGCATTATTGAATCTATCGTTGCTGATGGAATTGTCAGTGTTGTCGATACTACTGGGGGACCTGATATTGTGAATGGTGTTGTTGATGCAGTTGCTACTGTTGATGGAGTTGTTGGTTTGATTGGTGGTATAATTGGTGATGTGAATGGTATTGTTGGGATTCTTAGCCTCATTTGGGCAGTTGGTGTGGTGCTTGGTGCTGCTGATATAATCAAAGGTGACCTCTGTAGAGTTTTAGGCTGATATAGAGGTTTGTTGGGTTTCCCTTTGAATCTGAGCTTAGGAAGAGTCTCTTTTTGAAAGCCTAATTCAGTGTTATCTTTAGGCTTTAATTCAGGCTGTAACGACTCATGTCGTCCTTGCTTGCAAGGTCCCAATGCACTCTGACCATTATAGCCCATTCTTTGCATAATGAGAATGTTGGCATTTCGATGATGTTGTGATTGTCATTGATGGACACACACTTGTTTTGTGATGACTTTCTTTATGTATGATCTATGCTCAACCGGTAATTGTTCCAACTAGTTTTATGTATTATAGTCTTTAGACTATCGGTGTTTTGCAGAAGATGTTTACTGGTCACAAACTAACTGAAGACCCAGAGTGGTATGAAGACCTCAAGCGATTCAATAATCTCAAGCGATACGAAGGAACAAAGCAGTTGTTAACATTTTTCCATTCTTCATTTTTGACAACTGGTAATCGGTAAATTGTATAAACCGATATTACTCTGTGATGAGTTACCAACTGGTATTTTTGTGATGAGTTAACTTCCACCGACACTTTGGTGGTGATTTTGTGTCATGTTACCAAATGTGTCTAGATGCACCGAACCTAGGAAATTGTAATGTAATCCTATTGAACCAACATGAAATCAGACTCCTTTATAAGGACATCATGTCTAGGGTTTTAGTTGCTGATGAGGGTTTTGTATGTGCGATCATAGAAGAGAAGATTAGGTCAGTGTGAAGAAAAAGAGTGTGGAGATATTGAAGACTGAAGTAATGTGAAATGTGCATTAACAATGAGCTATCAAGGATCTAACCAAGCATACTGTGCTAGTATCTAGATCACTTACTTGCTGATTACTCATATCTTCGACAAGTCTGAAGCCCTTAACTGGGTAGGCCTAGCAAAGTCTTTTTAAATCCTCTAACAAGGTGGTTCACAACTATGAATCTGAAATCCTCTCACAAGGTAGTCTTTAACATGACTTATCTCCTAACAAAAATCTAGATTCCTAACAGGATCTGTTCTGGTGAAGAACATTGTATGACCTTAGCCGGCCTGGTTTCTATTCTACAGATAGTTACTTGTGAGTTTATGCTCACCATGGTTTTTCCCATTTGGGTTTCCATGTCAAAACATCTTGTTTTATGGTGATTGTGCTCTTGTGGGTGAATGCTTTATTTTCTATTTGGTTTGCATTTATCTTAATCGATTTATTAGTAAATTTGTAGTACCGGTTATCTGTTAAACTGTTTAAGAGTTTGTATTCAACATTTTTTGGTATACTAATTCACCCCCCCTCTTAGTATTCATCAATTGGTATCAGAGCCAACCTTTCTATAAGTCTAACCACTTGGAAGGAGATATGGGGGAATACACTATGAGGGAACTTACTCATCATCTCACTCAAACTGAGAAAGCCTATGATGAACTCAAAGTCAAGTATAAAGCCTCTCTGGCAAAAAGAAGAGAGCATGTTGAGAAACTGATGGAGCCTTTCTGAAAATAGTTCTTCTAATGAAGCAGACATGGATGCCCTAGTTGAAGAGCTTGAAAAACTGAATGAATCCAATGCCAACCTGAGAAGGGAACTGGAAGGACTGACTATCAGAATGTGTCAAGAGCTTGAGACCCGAAGCAAAGCTGAAGATCTCGTAAAAGACAAAGATCATGAGATCTCCAAGCTGAAGCAAGAAATCAGTGCCCTTACCGCTCATCTCCAAGAGAGTTAAAGTGGAAAAAGAATAAATGCAAAGTGAACTAAACATGGCTATTTCTGAGAATGCAACCTTGAAGGAATCCAATGATGCTATTTCCAAGGAGCTCACTGAGTCAAAGGAAATACTTGCCAAATTCAATCAGAGTACTGTTAAGCTAGAGCAAAAGCTTGAATTAGCAAAACCAGTAAAGAATACCACTAGACTTGGTTTCTCCGGTTATGAGGAAGGTGAGACCTCTGGAACAAAAGATGTAGCATCAAAGAAGCAACCAAAATCAAAGGATAAAGGTAAGAAAAAGTTTAAACCTGTTTGCTTTAATTTTCTCAAAGAAGGACATACTACTAATGTGTGTAGAAATAAGGCCTACAATAATTTTCCTTATTTTCTAAACAATAAGCCTAGATCCAATAGATTCAATGGAAACTATTATGCATGCAACAAGTTTGGGCATAGAGCATTTGAATGCAGTTTGTTTTGCACAACACTGGGAGATATCCTCCAAGGACTCAAGGAGTTGTTCTAGAACCCTCTGTGAACTGGAATCCCAACCGATATAATACCTATGACTATAGGTCAGGTAGCTATCAAGTGGCAAATGGTTGGAGAGCAACTTGTTTAGTCTACCATGGTAGCAGTCACATTGCTACAACATGCAAAAGGAAGAATGGTAGTATGAACAATGGACCATGGAGAACACTTGGAATGGTATGTTATAATTGCAACAAACCAGGACACATTACTAGAACGTGCATAATGAGAAAGAACCTATCGAATGATATACCGGTCACCCCAGAAGAGAAGATTGATGTTGAAACCGTTCAAGCGGGAATGAATAAAACTTGGAAAAAGAAATCCAAAGAAGTGTCACAGGGTGAACCGGTTTCTACACCTAGTGTGGAAGTCTCTAAACTGACAAATTGAGCTTTAGAAAAGCTTAGGGGGAACAAATCGGTGAAATGTTTCAAACCCCCGGTTTATATCGGTAAAGAGCCAAACTGGTATATGTTACCTATCAATCAGTAGAAGTTTTTGAAAAGGTAAAAGGCAAAATTAGGGTTTGTACCCTAGCAGTGGAGCATTTATTATGGTAGGTGAAGAATTTGTTTAAAATGGATTGTTAACATCATTTTCACTTATGAGTTTATGAGCGAAGAAATTTTCAAGAGCAGAACAACAAAAGGTGATTCGACTTGCGATCTAGAGAGAATTCAAATCTTGCAAGAAGAATCTAGAGATAGTTTCAACCTATCAGTGAAGAACACTAAGCGGTGATCAAGCAACCAAAGTGGTGTGGTGTGAGCTGCATTGGCAAACCCTAAATTTTGAAATTGTGAAGGTATTTATCAAAATTCTTGTTAATCATGGCTTTTGCATCGCACTTCAGTTCTAGTGTACCTATGGACTCAGCTGAATTTGTTCAAAGGAAAATGAAATACAATGCCCTGTCCCAAATACCTGCTGGAGTCAATGTTGAAGAAGATATTTCAGGGTACATTGACTGTAAGTTGGAAGACCTAGGATCCCTAGCGATTCATTCCCAGCTAGGTCTGTTCTGTGGGGATGACAACAAAATTAAACCAGAATACAACATCCTAGAGAGGAAGAAACTACATAATGTAGTTTACTTTCTTGAAGAATTCACTGAAGAAAACATCCACATCATCCTGAGCAGAGTACATGGCAACAAAATGTATCTTGAGAGGATGCATGATATAACACCTGAAGCAATTCATGTCATCACCAATTTCTACAACATTGGTGAGGTGCCAGCCCTAAGGAAGGTCATCAAGACTGAAATGACTAAGCTCACCAATTCTCTGAGTGATCAACGGGGAATGACTATCAATCCCATCAAAGATGATTTGGTCAAGTATGCCTGCATGGTGATTGGCTACTGAGTGTTTTATGCTAGCCGAATAAACTTTGACCCTGCTACTGCAGTGAATGCTGCATACAAAATGATCAAGGAAGATGCCTCATTTGATTTGTGTACTTGTTTGCAAAAACAACTTCTACTGAACCTAAAGTCCATCAAGCAGGACAATGCTTTGAGGTTCAAATTTGGACAACTTTTGGTTGGCCTATTTTTCTACTTCCAAGGCTATTTCCCAGGAGTTGGTGATATTCAATGGTCTGTTGACCAACCGATCATTAAACAAATTAGGGAAAGTCTCCAAACGGTGGGAACCTGATATCCCAAGGTCTTGAATAAATAATTTGATGAATTCAAGCGGAAGATGAGTAAGAGGATGAGAATATCTGGGGATATTGTTAAGAAATATGAAGAGGACATCTGCTTTACCATAAAAGTAGATGAATGTATAATGGAAGCGGTAGAGCCCAAAAAGGAAGAAGTAGAACCTATGGGATATGAGGTGATGTATGACATGTTAGATGGGTATGCCTCCACCCTGCTTGCCTCTCCTTTAGATGCAAAGAAAAAGAAAACTGACACCTACTTGGAAAGGGTAACACCGGTTTAAAATCCTACAGTGAAAAAGGGAAAGGCAGTGCCATCGGTATCGGCATCGGTTACTTCAGCCAGCCCAAAAGTGACCAAGCGGTCACCTGCCAAGAAGAAACCGAAAGTTGCACCCGCTAAAGTATTTAAAGAAAGCGGAAGACCAAAAGCAACTCACCAGAGTCAAAGGATACCAAACTAGAAGTGCAGCCTAAGAAAACCCAACAATCAAGCAAGAAGGCTAAGTCTACCAATACTACACCTACATCATCAACACCGATAAATATAGACATCTCTTCTCACAAGCCTTTGACACATTGTCAAAGGACTTTAAAGAATATTAAGAGAAAGGTCCTTGATGATTAGTAAATCTATTGTACCGATTATCTATTAAATTGTTTAAGAATTTGTATTCAACATTTTTTGGTTTCCGTGGTGATAGGGTCTTTATAGATCCATTCTGCTAAGTCCTCATCTTGGATCTCCTCTTCCTGACTCTTTCTAAGGATAAAAGGTGCCAAAGTGCATGCTGACTTGACCAATGGTGCTTGAAGTAACCTTTGAGGTTTACCATGAGTTATAGGGGAAGTGGGTAGTTTCCCAACACAAAAGAGTTGGCTTAGATTGTACTCCCTAGGACCTTCCTCTGCCATTTTCATCTTTAGCTTCTCTTGCTTGGGTATAGAGGTGTTTGAACTAGAAAGAGAGGTTGGAATAACATATGATGTGGATGGGATAGCTTCTCTTTTGTTGGGAACGGTAATATTTGGCTAATGGTTGATATTGTTATAGTATGCAAATGTATTTGCATCGCCCAAGATTGTAATTTCTACATTGTTATGAGGGAACTTGATACACTGGTGATAGGTGGATGGAACAGCTTGCATGGCGTGTATTCAAGGTCTTCCTAACAACAAATTATATGACAGAGGAAGGTCCAGAACTTGACATATGATGTACTTCACCACTGGGCCCACTCGGATTGGTAACACGACTGCTCCTTTTGAAGAACGTCCTGCATCATCATAGGCTTTTATAGTTATCTTTTTGCAGGGATCCATTGATTCAACTGCATATCCCAATGTCGTGACCAATTGTAGTGTATAGATATTTAGGCCTGCTCCATTGTCTATCAATACTCACTTGATCCTATATTGGTTGATAAATCCTTCAATATGGAGTGAGGCATTATGAGGTTGCTAGAAGGATGTATTGTCACTTTCAGAGAAAGTGAGACATGGTGATGACCTCAGACTACCAACCATAGCTTGAAATTGATCTGTATTTAGATTGGCAGGGACTAATGCCTCTTGGAGAGCTTGATCCAAGATTGTTTTATGAGATGGGGATAGGCACAACAACTCTAAGATGGATATAAGTGCAGGCATTTTATCTAATTGTTCCACAAGGTTATACTACTTTAGAATGGAGGTGGTGCCTTGTGGAGCTTCTTTAATGGTGATCTTGCTACGCCGCATAACAACATTGCAGGTAGAGCTTGGATCCTTGATGGTAATGGTTGCAATTTTTTCATCGACATCATATAGGTGATTCACAATGTAATTATAAGTAGCTCGCATATAATTATTGGTATCTATGTTTCACCTGAAGTGGAAGGACCCCTTTGATCTTGTGATGGAAGTGGATTTTTAAACATAAGATGATCATTATTCATGGGTTTTGGGTCATGTCCTTCAATTTCAATCTCTCCTCGGTCAATAAGATCCTGAACAAGATCTTTCAATCTATGATAGTTACTTTTTTATGCCCTTTCCCTTGATGGAATTCGCAATGTTCATTATCCCTCCACCATGGAGGTTTGACCTGAGGTTCGTAATTAGATGTCTTCGGTAAAGTTACGAGATTTGAGGAGACCAATTGACGTAACATTGTTTCAATAGGTTCCCCTAAGGGAGTGTATGTATGTTTTGGTTTATAATTTTACTGTCTTTACCTTGGTTCCTCTTGCGGTGTATTGCTCCCTTGATTTGGTGGAGGAGCAACTGTGTTGTTCTTAGGAGGGGGGTTTTGCCCCGCAAATCGGACCATAGGTTGTGCACTCTTGATAGTCCTTGCATCTACAACTCCATCATTAACGATGTTTTTATTTTTATTCCAAAAGTTAGGTTTATCACTGTTGAAGCGTGGGCAAGGGGCATCTTTTGGTTCATTGTATATTTTGATAAGCCCCTTTTTGATGAGGGCCTGCTCACATTTTAAACCCTGTGTGATCATGTCATTAAAGGACTTTGTGCCTTTCATGTCTAGATGAAATTCCATTTCCTTGTTCAAGTTGGAAATAAATATTTCCACTAGCTCTCTTTCAGGTAGCTGAAGAGAATGTCTGCTAGAAATTTGTCGCCATCTTTGCAGGAAAGCTAAAAATAGCTCCCTTGGTTTTTGCTTGGTGTTACACAGATCTGCCATGGTGACATTGCGCTCTATGTTATGGGAATAATGTGTAATGAATTTCTGGACCAGTTCTTCAAATTTCCTAATGTCACCTGTTAGTCGGGAAAACCATTGCGTGGTTGTCCCTCCCAAACTCTGAGGAAAGAGGCGCATTAGGTATGTGTCTTCGTATGCCACTTCTAGGCAAGCGGAGTGAAATTCCCTGACATGATCACGAGGGTCTCCTTTTCCCTAATACTTTTCAAACTTAGGTGTTTCAAACCCTCGTGGAAAGGGTGGCATATGTAGATTCCTATCAAAGGGATAAGGACAAATATCATTAAGTGAAAACTAGGTTGTTTTCACACCACTATGAAGTTGTTGGGCTAGATTCTCGACTTGTTGCCTCAACATGTCAATGTCATTAGGAGGAGGAGGAGGTGGGGGATTTCCTTGATGAAATTTATATCTAAAGTTATCTCGACCTCTTCCACCCTCATTACGACTTTGGTGTTCTGATGCTTGCCGTAATTGTGTAGTATCAAAATCAGAGGGTAGTTTGGCTCCCTCTTGGGCAAGTCTTAAAAAGTGAGAATCAGTATTGTTCCTGAGGATCTCATCGAAAATTCAATTGAAGAGGGGGTTGTGTTGTGCCCTTTCAATTACTTTAGGAGTGGGAGTGCTAGGATTTTCAGCATTTGTGTTTCCTCCAAGGGCTTCTTGGAACTCATTGAGATTTTCCTCCTCTTCCTCTTCAATTTCTTGTTGTCTAGTCCTTGATCTGGTTTGAGCCATTTTGTTTGAAAGTTGTTGTTGAAGTTTGATGAAAATTATTATGAGTTGATAATGGAATGAGAGATAAATGTTTGGTGAAGTGTTTAGCATATGGATCTCTAGCACTTAAAGGTTTGATGTTACCAAAGTCCTTCTATGAATTGCTTGTTGTGTTTGTTGACAATGTTTGAGATGATAAGGTATAGCAAGGTTTGAGATGTGTTACAAACCAAGCTATCCAGTAATGAGAGGATGCACTCATACTAGTTTTAACCCGCGTAGAGATGCCTCTTAGGATGAGTTTATAGAGACACTCTAAAAAAGGGATGTGTTGTTTTGATTCAAGCAATTACTAAAAAGAACTTAGGACAAGACCTTTTTATGTTTTGAGATTTTTAAATGGATTGATGATGTATGAATGTGAGAATAGATGGAATGTTTAAACTTCAATAAATACTATGTGTTACAAATGGGAGAAATTCTTCCTCTTCTCTTTTGGGGGTTGGTGGTTCTTCCCGAGCTATGTTATATGTAATGCAAATTTTTGGAAAGAAGGTAGGGTTGATTTTGCCTCCCTTATTTTTATGATAACTCAAAGCTCTATATTGAGTAAAAGCTCTGCAGTTCAAAAATTCTTGATCAAATTCATTGGATTTTCCTTGAAGATATAAACGCATGTGACATAAGAAGGCTCTATGTGAGACAAAGATTTGTCTATTGAGATAGAAAAATTTCCTTATTTTGATGAAAGCCTTTGAGCTCAATGGTCTTTTCTTCAAATTGATATGTTGATGAAGATTCTTCCTTCTCAAAATGTGAAGGATAGTCATATGGTGTGACACTTTGTTTTTTGCACTTTGTTTTTGATTTTGTTTGCCAAAAAGGTTGGTTGTGAAAATTTTATGTTTGGATGAATACTTGTTTTTTAATTGGTTTTGATTTTCTTTGACAAGAAAACAGAGCAATCACACAAACACAATAATGTTTCCTCAAAAGGCACAAATAAGTGTTGGTATAAATCAACCCAATCTTTGAACTGTTTGACCCTTTTACACAATGTTTTTTAGTATCTTTTTCCAAAAAGCCCAAAGTTGGCCCAATTTATCACTAGTCTTGACACAAAACAAAGACACTTCAAACACACTTTATCCCTAAGGTCAGATGGCTAGTTGCGATAATTGCAGCCCACATATTGATATTTCTTCAACTTTGGTACTACATACCTTATGAATTCCATCGTGGCAGGTAAGGATGTGATATACTAAGTCTTGCATGAGCATAACAAATAGATGATCCTTATGATAGGGGAGTCAGTGCCACTTTTATTAGGCTACAAGTAGCCTTTCAAAAAGCTATGTTTCTACTCAAGGAAATATGTATGGTGAGTATCTTGGGAGAAAAAACATCTATGCTCTTGCACTGGATTTATCACAAATATCCTCAATCAATAGAATGGGTGGGTTTCTACATAAAAAAGGTGTCTAGTAATTTTCCATGTTTTTGGACATAAGTTCATTTTGCAGTGACTCACTTAAGTGCCTTGTAACTTGTGGTGGGGCCCATTTGTCCTTTCAGCAAGTTACACTTGAGGAACAACTATACCCAAGGCTACAACTTTCGCTCACACCTGATTTCTATAGCGGCTCTCGAAGGATTTACCGCGCGAGGTCGTTCCCAAGAGTGATGTGTTTCTTGGCAGACATCTCTTAAAAAGATAAAATTTTGAATGTTACTAACACTTTTCTCTTGCACCTAAGACCACAAAAGCCAAGGGAGAGGATAGTGTGTGTTAGAAGTAGGACCACTCGACAAACTTTCCACAAATGTGCCAATCACAAAAAGAACTTGTTCTTTTTAACTAATTTTCATTGCAATGTGATCTAACTATTTGGAGATGTTGCTCCAACAATCATGGTGTTCTTTTTAACTTCAAAGGCAAAATGTTTTGTAAGCAAGGAACTTGAAATCCTAGTCAACTGAATTGAAAACACGTTTTTGCTTGAAGTAAAATCGTTTTGGAACTTGAAGGAAAAATGGATTGTTCTTTTTAGTTTGCCCAAAATGAAATGCTGATTGTGAATTTTCTTAAGTTGATGCAAGAAATGAAATTTGTCTTATTGATTTTAAGCACCAAAACGAAGTTTGTTTCCTAACTTGCAAGAAATAAAGTTGTTTTGTTGATTTTAAGCACCAAAACGAAGTTTGTTTCCTAACTTGAAAGTTAAATAAAATTGTTTTGTTTGAGTTTGTGGTTCTTTTTACCTTGGACCAATGAAATTCTTTTTAAGAGCCCAAACAAATGTGTGATTTTTTTTAAAAGCCCAAATTTGAAATGTGAAGTTAATTTTGAACCAAAATAAAAAGTGAATTCATTTTTAAAACCAACTTTGAAAACAAGTTAGTAAAACAAATAAATCTACTTTTTAATCTGATTTAAACTTGCACAAAAGAGAAAAATAGTTAGTAAAATCCGCCTATTTGGTGGGCTTCTACAAGGCTAATTTTTTTGGTTTTTCAATTACAAGGTATTTCTATACAACTCTCTATTACAATAGCGTTACTCTGTGTGAAAACAATAGCGCTAAATAACCAACAAAAGTGCCAAAAGAAATGCTAAAGCGCTACAAGAATAGATAAAAGCGCTAAACAAACTTTGTCAAATAGAATTAATTATGTCAAACAGAGAGCCAAAAGCGCTAAAAGAAGCTACAGTAGTGCTATTTGAGGGTCAATAGCGCTAAAAGAAGGTCGATAGTGCCAAATAAGAGACAATAGCACTATTAGTATGAACAATAGTGCTAAAGTGCCTAGTTTCGAAGGCGCTAAAGCATGAACGAAAGCACTAAATCGCAACCTATGTGTCAATTCAAATCATGAAAAATTGGTAGTAGTATAAAAATTTGTTGCTTTGGATTCATGTCGGGTTCACCAAATGATGCACTACAAAAAGGATTAGAAAACTTGTGGTATGGCAACAAACACAAGAAACAAGGGTTAGTGTTAACAACCAAAGATTATTCTAAACAGGCATATCAAGAGAGACCCTATAAGCAAAATAGAGCATTTAACAATGAAAATAAATGCAACGAGGCATCTCCAAATGCCTTCCACCATGCTTGTAGCTCCTCCTCCCTTGTTCCTCTCCTCTCCAAGTTTCCAAATGAGTGTAGCTCTGAACACCTTTTTGCACTATGGATGTCTTATGGAGATTTAAGATTGAAATGCTTTAAACTATGCTATGCAAGTGTAAAAAAAGCTAAATATGAGATTATGGTGGTAATTTTAGAGATACCCACTTGATAATTTGTAAACTGATGACGATAAAGTCAAGAAATCATGGTGGAGGATGAAAAAATGTGTAAAGGAACAAAAAAGGGGGAAAAGTGGGCTTGCAGGCCTTAGGGTCATTTTCCAACCCTCTTACCAAGCCAAAACCTGCATGGGTTTTGAAAAGCCAAAAGTACTATTCGCAATTCTAAATAACCCGTATGGGTTATGTAAAACTAGAAATATATTTTTTGTTTCACAAAACCTGTATGGGTTATGAAGAACTAAAAACATTTTTTTTTGTTTCACAAAACCCGTACGGGTTATGAAGACATAATAATGTATGCTTGTAAACTTAGCATTTACTACACATGTTTTAGACATACCTAGATAATATGTGTTTATGTATGTATATATGCATATATACAGTTATATATACATATATTTATATAGATATATGTATATATGTTTGTATACATGCATGTATCTCCTCTTTTCCTCTCTCTCTCATCTTACTTCCCCCATCATTGTCTTTGTCTATTCTGAGCCCTAATTATCTTCCTTGAGGGCAAGTGCAAGGTAATGAGTCACAAATTCACGGAAGTCCACGCATTGGAAAACGTGCTCTTAAAAACAGGGGCCCGTTTTCAAAAAAAGGGGGCCCGTTTGTGCTTCGGGCTCCCGAGCCGAAAGGTAACGGGGGTCCGAAGCAAAAAATTGTTCTAAAATGGGGGTCCGCTTTTAAACAAAACGGGGGCCCACTTTTAAACAAAACGGGGGCCCGTTTTGTTTAAAAGCGGGCCCCCGTTTCTAAATGGCATTTTTCCTTTTTTTTCCACAAGTCGCCCTTATTTGAAAACGGGGGCCCGTTTTGTGGAAGTTGATTCCACAACCCGCCACTTGGCTCGGGATTAGGCTCGGGATAGGCCTGGGATGGCCACACTTGAGACATGGACCTGCAAATTCAAATCTCCATGAATGAAAGCACAAATATGAACTTCAGAAATAGTTTATGTGCCTCTAATCAGAGAATTTTTATACGAAATTAAAACCCATTTTAGATTATACTGTCTAGATTCTAAATATGTAAATTTATTTAAAAATTGATTATTTTAACTATTTTTCATTTAATTTATACTAAATCAGGTCCATAAATTTGAAATATTAACTAATTTTGTTAATTTAATAACTTTTTTATTTTAAAGAATTTTGGAAAAAAAATTATATGTCATCAATCTACACAAAATTCTTTTGTATTTGAAAAAAAAAAAAATCAAAAAATTTTAAGTTTACATCAAATTATGTGGGTCGTACACGTCAAATTTTTAAAACGATAATTACGGCCATTAAAAAATTAATTAAAAAAAAAATATTAGAAAAAAAAATACAGAAAAATATGCTCATCAATCGTCAATGTGTTACAAACCATTTCCCAAAACGGTTTGAGAAAATAATTTTAATTGTGTCAAAAAGTGTGGGTCGTACACATGCATGGTATGGTCCTGAAACAGGCATTTTTAAAACATAGTTTTTAGGACTCCATTTAAAAAGTTATTTTTTATTATGTGGGTATTAAAATAAATTATATATTTGGAAAGTACACTCAAAGGGCTATCTTTTATATTACTGACTTTTTCCTAGATTCAATCTCTAAGTGTTTCAAAATTTAAGCTCAAATGAGACAAAATCTGAAAATCAGGGAAAACACTTCCACTTTTTGGCCAAAAAGTGGACTCATCTTCTTGCACTGACCCTTGAGTTCTATCTCATCTCTCTCCCCCTCACACTTCTCTCTTTTTCGATTCTCTCACCCTTTTATCCTTCTTGTTCTCTCTCTACCTCATCTCTCTCTCTCTCTCTCTCTCTCTCTCACACACACACACACACACACACACACACACACATTATCCTATCCTATTCTTACCCTCTCTCCATTCTCTCTATTTCTCTCCCTCTCCCTCTCCCTCTCCCCCCTCTCCCTCCCCCTTTCGTTATCTCTCTCTCTCTCTCTCTCTCTCTCTCTCTCTCTCTCTCTCTCTCTCTCTCTCTCTCCCTCTCCCAATCTCCCTCTCTCTCCCTCTCTCTCTCTCCTTTTACCTCCCTCCCTCTCCCCCTCTCCTTTCCCCAATCTCCCTCTCTCTCCCTCTCCCTCTCCCCCTCTCCTTTTCCCAATCTCACTCTCTCCCTCTACCTCCCTCTCTCCTTCTCCTTCCCTCTCTCCCTCTCCCCCTCTCCTTTTCCCAATCTCCCTCTCTCTCCCTCTCCCCCTCCTTTTCCTAGTTCTACATAGCCCATACAGGTTATGTAGAACTAAGGCCAAAATTTCTAGTTCTACATAACCCGTACAGGTTATGAAAAATTGTGAACGTTGACATATAAGGTTTCCATAACCCATACGGGTCATGGGAAAATCTTTATATATTTTAGTCCCAACGGCCTAAAAACCAACATTGCAAGTTGTTTGAAGGCCCCACTACTTTTGCACATGATTTTCTGGGATAGTAATAGTTAGGTTTTCATATTCTTTTGTCACTTTTGCTTTGGAATGATTGATTTTGAAGTTATTTTATAATTGTTACTTTAGATAATAACAAAATCATGATCATTTGTTGTTTTTTTTGCTTTGATCATGATTTATTTATCTTGTATTTTGGTTTTTTTTGAAGTTATTTTATTATTGTTACTTTATATTATAATAAAATGATGATCATTTGTTGTTTTTTTGCTATTTGATTGTGGATTGTCATCATGATGTTATGTGTAGGACAATGGGAAAGAATAAGAGAGGAACAAATGAACAAAGAGAGGCAACACAGGAAAGACAAAGGAAGCGTATGAAGAGATTACGTGAAGGTACATCATATAATGCACCTAATGAAAGTGATGAATATTCAACAATTGAAATTGATATGATTAATGCACCAAATAAAAATGATCAACATACACTAGTTCAAATACATATGATGAATGCACCTAATGAATGCAATGAACATACACCATTTGAAAATGATTCGGTGAATGCACATGTTAATGAAATTGAAGAAGATATACCATTTGAATTTGATGTGATCAATGTACATATTGTACCTAATGAAAACGAAGAGCATGCAAAAATCTTAACACCTCTTAGAATAATTCGTAGAAAACCAAAGTTCCTAATAGATATTGATGAAAATATTGTGAAGCCAATGTATGATAAAATTTCTAAAAGAACTTGTAGAAGAACGGTTAGAAGAATTTGGATAACTATTTTGAAAACTTAAATCAAAGGGGAAGATGCCAATTATTTGTTGAAATGATTAAAAATCTAAAATTTAGAGAGACAATGAAAATTTTGGGGTTAAGAACATTTGAAAATAATAGTGAAAGAACCATTGTGAGAAATCTTTTTGATGCATACCAAGCCGTTGGTTCAAAATCACACACTAAAGATGCTAATGTTACTCGTCATGTCCTTACATCAACCATAATGGGAAAGGAAATGAAAAAATATTGTTTAATAAGCAAAACAAGCAAGTCATTAAGGATAAGTAGAACCACATTACACTATGCCTTAGAGAGGTGAGAGAAAATCGAGGATCCTAACAATAATTCTCTTTGGGCATTCTCTGGTAGACTCCCACACAAGGACAAGGTTGTTGTTGATGCACTAAGAACGTTAATTGAGAAATATTGGCATGACAACACAAGGGTTTCACCCAACCAAAGAGATGTTGTTAGAAGGCGAATTGGAATTAGTAATCATGAGCCACATCCAAAACACTATTTAGATACAACTCAAACACAATTTTATGAAAGGTTTATTCAAAGCTTTGCTCAGTTTAAAATTAGTCAAAGATTTTTTGAGATGACAAAACCAGTTTATTTTAAGATTAATCATGCACGTACTACATGTTGTTGTAGGGTCCATGTTGAATTTTCCATGCATTATGATATTTATCACTATATCTGTTGTACTTTGCACACTAACGATGTTTTGTAGGAATGTGGTCTACAAGAACCTCCTAAGTCACCGAGAGAATTTATTTCAAGTGTACTATGTAGATGAGATGATGGGTGCATTTACTATAAGATGATGTGTTTGAGAGGTTTTTGTCCTACATGTGGCGGTTTGCAATAGTTGCATAGATGCCTACATCTAGATAGCACACATGAAATTGGTAAGGAACTAGTTTCTATTGGAAAATATAAGTCAGTCACATATGGTGTTAAAGATGGAAAAGAATTAAAGAGGTGTGAGTTAGTGAAAAGGGATATATGTGTAGCTGATTTTATGAAGATGTTTCAAGAGAAACTAGTATATGAGTACATAGGTCACACACATAGAGCTAGGTGGTTAGATGAGCAATTCAAGTTGTGTAAGGACACTTTCCCCCTCAACACTATTATCTCCATCATTGATTGTGCTGAGAATTATACACTAAAGCCACAAAATGAAGTACAATCTATGTATTACCACTCTACACAAGTTACAATTTTTGTACACATAGCATTCATGCATGCACATGATAGCACTGAGGAGGACAAAAAGATTATAAGAGAATAACACTTCTATATCAGTGATGATCATACTCATTCCTCAGATTTTGTGTAAGGATGCTTTACACTCTTCTATGATAGTTTAAGGGAAAGAGATATAAGATACAACCAACACTTAATATGGTCGGACAATTGCACTGCACAATTCAAGAATGCAAGGATGTTCTACTAGTTGACTAGGATGCATGTGACAAGTGGTGTGCAACATTTTTGGAATTTCATTGAGGCAGGGAATGGAAAGGGAGAGCATGATGGTGCAGGAGCATGTGTGAAAAGAGCTCTTACCAGAGAGGAATTGAAGTACAAAGGTGGTGTAATGTTAATAGATGCAAAAACAATTATGCAATGGTGTAGCTCTATGATGGGACCAGGTAATGCAGGTAAGTCTATGGTTTCTAGATATTTTTTGTTAATAAGTGTATCTAAAATTTTAAACTATCTAGATTGTTGTACACTTACTGGATCAAGTGGCATGCATTTATTTAGAAGTTCAAATGCAACACCACTAGTTATTTATACTAGACATATTGCATGCTTTTGCTCTTCGTGTATGCATTTTTTGTGGGATGAATGTGAATCAAAAGAGTGGGTTGACAAATGGTCTTGTAGACCTTTGCAAACCCTAGATACATATCAACTTCCTAGAGCACTACAAATGAACCAGATTGAAGCATCAGTGGATTTTGACAATGTATCGGACATAGTTGAACCAGGTAAATGGTTGCAATTTGCTATGATTTCAAGCTTAATTTATTAATATTAACTTTTGCTAATTTTGGTATTAACTTATATCCTTCCATTAAATGCACATCATGTATATGCAGTTATTGCGGATGAGAACAACAAAGAAGGAACATATTACTTTTTGTGTCATTGTATTGAGGCCAAAAAGAAATTGACTTCTACAGTGGTTGATGGAGAGGGTATTGAGTACCCAATAGGATCCATTGTTGTGACAGGGACATGGCTTAGAAGGTACCATTGTTGTGTCGAGTTGTATTTAGACCTCTTAAACTCATTTATTTAGCAGTTGTTGTATTGATTTTGGCATTATCCTTCTATAAAATGCAAGTACCCTATCAAAAATTCTAATGCCTGGTTGTTTGAGGACTTTGAGACACATAGACATATTCTTCATTACTCAAACCTTCTTGTTGCAACAAATATTCATTTCATTAAATATCGTGGTAGACCTCTTAACAAGGATTTGTGGAAAGTTTGTGAATCAGACCACGAGGCAATACTTGAGACACTAAGGGTTAGAGCTGATCCAGAAGGTTCACTTGATTGATTTTGGGCCATCTAGAAGAATCATTCTACAATATGGTAGAATAATTTTGACAATTTTGTATATATCTTTTGTGAAACATTGTAACTTCTCTTTTTTGGATGTGCTCTACATGCATATGAGCTGTAATGTGCATATGTAGATGCCAAATTTTATATATAAAAAAATTAATGAATTGTAATGTGCATATATAGATGCTAAATTTTGTATAAAAAAACAACAATGAGTTGTAATATGCATATCTAGATGCTAAGTTTTGTATAAAAAAACAACAACGAGTTGTAATTTGCATATTTAGATGCAAAATTTTGTAAATATAAACAGTAATGAGCTTGATCATTTATATAAGATGCCAAATTTTATATATGAAAGTGTCCATGGGGCTGATTTGCAAATTTTGAGAGCCCAAATTTGTACCATTTGATTATAAATACATTTGTAATAAACTTGTACCATTTGATTATAAATAACTGAGTCTGATTCTAACATATGTTAAATAACATGCAAATGGGTATCTGAATATGCAATTTTTTTTCCAAATGTTTTCAGAAAGTTTTGAGTTATTATTGAATTACCCGATTTGAAGGGCTAGTAGGAATAGTCCGAATCCAAGATAGGATTTTTTAGGCAGCAACAACACGACTCCATAGGTTCAAATGGATCATCCATAAGTGCCACGGTCTCCGAGTTGCACTACGTCAAGGTTTGACTATTTTTTCCACTTTGAGTGCTCAAGGGAAAATGTTGCTATGAGGTGGCTCATTATGATCAGACATCTTGGGGAGAAAGAAAAGGGCACACATAGCATAAAATCAACCACTTGGACGTGCTCGCACTGACGGTTCATTCCCACGACAAGCAAAACAAAAGATGCACTATTTTGCCACCTCTCACTGACGGTTTTTGATGCAACAGAAAAAATCTCACCACAAGAAAACGGAATCAAGTTGCTTGAAACCAAGACAGGATTTTTTAGGCAGTGACAATATGACCCCATAGGTTCAAATGGATTGTTTATAAGTGCCACGGTCTCTGAGTTACGGGATGTCAAAGTTTGACCCTTTTTTCCACTTTGAGCGCTCAAGGGAAAATGTCACTACGAGGTGGCTCATAATGATCGAATGTCTTGGGGAGTGAGACAAGGGCACACCTAGCATAAAACCAACCACTTGGACGCACTCACGCTGACGGTTCATTCCCACGACAAGCAGAACAAAAGATGCACTATTTTGCCACCTCTCACTGAGGGTTTTTGACGGTTTTTGATGCGACATAAAAAATCTCACCACAAGAAAATCGAATCAAGTTACCCAAAACCAAGATAGGATTTTTTAGGTAGTGACAACATAACTCCATAGGTTCAAACAGATCATCCATAAGTGCCACGGTCTCCGAGTTACGAGACATAAAAGTTTGATCATTTTTTCCACTTTGAGTGCTCAAGGGAAAACGTCGCTAGGAGGTGGCTCATAACGATCAAACATCTTAGGGAGAGATACATGGGCACACCTAGTGTAAACCCAACCAATTGGATGTGCTCGCGCTAATGGTTTGTTCCCATGACAAGCAGAATGAAAGATGCACTATTTTGCCACCTCTCACTAACGGGTTTTGATGGTTTTTGATGCAATAGAAAAAATCTCACCACAAGAAAATGGAATCGAGCTGCCCGAAACTGAGATAGGATTTTTTAGGCAGAAACAACACAACCCCATAGGTTCAAACAAAACATCCATAAGTGCCACGGTCTCTGAGTTACGGGACATCAAAGTTTGACTATTTTTTCCACTTTGAGCGCTCAAGGGAAAACGTTGCTACAAGGTGGCTCGTAATGATCAGATGTCTTGGGGAGCAAGACAAGGGAACACCTAGCATAAACCCAACCACCTAGATGCATGCGCACTGATAGTTCATTCCCACGACAAGCAGAACGAAAGATGCACTATTTTGCCACCTCTCACTGACGATTTTTGACGATTTTTGATGCGACAGAAAAAATCTCACCACAAGAAAATGGAATCAAGTTGCGTGAAATAGAGATAGGATTTTTTAGGTAGAAAAAACATGACCCCATAGGTTCAAATAGATTGTCCATAACTACCATAGTCTCTGAGTTACGAGACGTTAAAGTTTGGCCATTTTTCCACTTTGAGCGCTCAAGGAAAACGCCGCTACGAGGTGGCTCGTAACAATCGGACATCTTGGGGAGTGAGACAAGGGAACACCTAGCATAAACCCGACCACCTAGATGAACTCGTGCTGACAGCTCACTCCCACAACAAGCAAAATGAAAGATGCACTATTTTGCCACCTCTCACTAACGATTTTTTATGCGACAAAAAAAATATCACCACAGGAAAACGGAATCGAGTTGCCCGAAACCGAGATAGGATGTTTTAGGTAGAAACAACACAACCCCATAGGTTCAAATGGATTGTCCATAAGTGCCATGGTCTCTGAGTTATGGGACGTCAAAATTTGACTGTTTTTTCCACTTTGAGCACTCAAGGAAAAATGTCGCTATGAGGTGGCTCGTAATAATCAGACATCTTGGGGAGAGAGACAAGGGCACACCTAGTGTAAAACTAACCACCTGGATGTTCTCGCACTGACGGTTCCTTCCCATGACAAGAAGAACGAAAGATGCACTATTTTGCCACCTCTCACTGACGGTTTTTGACAGTTTTTGATGCGACAGAAAAAATCTCACCACAAGAAAACATAATCGAGTTGCCCAAAACTAAGATAGGATTTTTTAGTTAGTGACAACATGGCCCCATAGATTCAAAAGGATCATCCATAAGTTCCACGGTCTCCGAGTTATACTACGTCAAAGTTTGACCATTTTTTCCACTTTGTGCACTCAAGGGAAAACGTCGCTACAAGGTGGCTCGTAACGATCAGACGGCTTGGGGAGTGATACAAGGGAACACTTAGTGTAAACTTGACCACTTGGACATGCTCACGTTGGTGGTTCATTCCCATGACAAGCAAAATGAAAGATGCACTATTTTGCCACCTCTCACTGATGGTTTTTTATAGTTTTTGATGCGACAAAAAAATCTCACTACAAGAAAATGGAGTCAAGTTGACCGAAACCACAAGAGGATTGTTTAGGAAGCAACAAAATGACCCCATAGATTCACACAGATCATCCATAAGTGCCACAGTCTCCGATTTACGAGACGTCAAAGTTTGGTCATTTTTTCCACTTTGAGTGCTCAAGGGAAAACGTCGCTACAAGGTGGCTCGTAACGATCGGACATCTTGGGGAGAAAGACAGGGGCACAACTAGCGTAAACACGACCACCCAGACGCGCTCGCATTGATGGTTCATTCCCACGACAAGTAGAATGAAAGATGCACTATTTTGCCACCTCTCACTAACAGTTTTTGACGGTTTTTTATGCGACGGAAAAATCTCACCACAAGAAAATAGAATCGAGTTGCTCAAAACCGAGATAGGATTTTTAGGCAATGACAACACGACCCCATTGGTTCACACAGATCATCCATAAGTTCTTGAACTCTTCTTTTATAGGTGATTTGGATGAATAGGTGTGTCTCTTACCCTAAGGTCGACTTGTTATGAAATAAAATTTAAATGAAAACCTTACCTAAGCCGACTCATCCTTAGATAAATTTGAAATCTTCTTTGTGTGCTCAAATCTTGTCTTAATTGGTTCTTGAAATGATGAACTTCACTCCATAAGCATGAGTTTATGAAATAATAACTTCACTCCAATCTCTTCATGCACGAAGGACTCAAAGCAAATTCACTCAATCAAAATACACAATATCAACATTACCGGTATCCGTACTTGGGTATACACAACATGAGAAATAGATAGTTTAAAATTATACGCCATATGAGTTACAAGTAATAAACAAATTGGATCACATTTCAAGACATATACACAATGAACAAATTTGATCACATTTCAATAGAAAATAACTAAGTTTTAGGAATATCATGTTTCATATATATCAATGAACAAATTGGATCGAATATCAAGTTTCAAATATATCAAAATGAACAATAATCATGTACATATATCAAAAAATGGCATAGATGCCAAATCAATAATAGTTACAAAATTGTGGCATGTGCCATGTCTGTCAAAGTCGATATATACGTATAGAAATGTCGAATATATAAAAAATTGGTCCTTCTATGATCACAACTATAACTATATGTCTCTATCAGTATCTATGACTATGGCAGATCATCAAAATCAAGGAGCCTCTTCGAAGCAGTGCGTGGGTCTGCAGGTGGTTGCACAAGGACAATTCAAATGAAGAATCAGATACATTTTCTCATTATAACATCAAAATAACTAAATACTAAACTCTAAATTGTTTGAAGTTGAAATGTTGATTACCTCATCTCTATCTTCTGCAATTCAATGAGGCTGAGGATCCGTGGGATGTCCTGAAGGAGGTTGTAACTAGTAAAACAACATTAATGCATGTTAATGACATATATGTCAAATAACACATAATAACTAAAAATGAATAGACTAAAAAAATAAAGCATATCGGAGCCTTAGATGGATGTGTTGTGGTCGTAGGAGGCAAAGTCACAGATGAATCCATTACGACCATTTCCTATATCCATGGTAAGTGATCCAAAAGGAGTTAACTAGACGATTTCAACTCTGTTGTGCACTTAGTGAAAAGGAGCTGATCTAAGATAGACATACCATTTTCCTTGGTCGTGTTGGATCCTATAATATATGTGTAGGACTTCTACTGAAATGGAATGGTAGAATAACAGTAGGAAGTTTGGAAGGGGCCTGTAATAGTTTAAAGACAATCATACAAGTTAATAACCCAAAGTTGTTGACAAACTAGATAAAACAAATATTTTTAACATATGTAGAAAAAATGCAAACCGAAGCCTCGTATAGTTCTCCTGTAACCTTAGTAGGCCTAGTCGAATCTGATGCAGCTATTACCATTTCTTGTATGAAAAATGATAACATATGATATCAAAATAAAAGGATTTAGTTATTTCGAACAATCAAGAATGCAATCCAAAGTGAATATGAAGATATCATCTCTTCCCTCTGCCGAACCTCATCGACATTAGGTGCATTCATTATTTTCGTAAACCCCATATGATTCTTTATATAGAAAAAATAAATTAAGTGCATTTATCAATATCTACATAGACATGTTTAATCATAATACATTTCAATTGAATTTAAATTGTAGTGAAATACCTTCTGTCATTTGGGTGTCCGAGAGGATATCTTTTTCTACCTCAAAGTTCTAGAGGATGTCTTTCTCACACGAGATGTCCTCGAGGCAGGTGGGGTAAACTAATGGAAAAAAATTAACATAAGGGAAAAGAGCATGTATTTAATATATCACTTAAGTCAAAAATATATAAATCTAAATGGTACTTCATAGCTATCTTGGCCAAAGTAAATGGTTGAAAGTATGATATCATCAAGTTGGGACATCTCAGCCATTGATAAGCCCTACAAAATATCAAGTAATGATACATATAATTAACAAAATCTATTTTGAATCCAATGTATTATTATATTTTTAACAAATTTACCTCTGGTGGTGAAACTACTTGCAACCATAGAATTGACTGAATAGTATGTGGTGTACTCCCACCACCTGTTGCACCCTACAATGCATTTTATTTATATGTCACTTTAAATTGTTCTAAAAATAAAAATTCATTTTTTTATAAGATTTAGTCACTTAATTAATAACATGTCATAAACAAAATTAAACGCACCTATGTCTGATAGAGAGGGTACAACATATTGAGCAGTTCATCGATGAGGGCCACATCCTTTGTAGTGGAAGCATGGCATCTACTCCCACAACATGTAGACGAATGAGATGTCCCACCATCATCATCCGCATCAGTGTCTACACCAGAACATACACCCTGGCAAGTGGGGCACATATGCTAAATGGGATGGCTCATGCCAAATGATGCATGAGGTGTTGATGATGAAGGAGGTGCCACTGAGGAAGGAGGTGTTGCTGATGAAGGAGATGTCATTGATAAAGGAGGTGCTGCAAATGCTGGTACATCCTTTGCTCTGACCAGCTGTGTGTCATGTTGAACAATGACATCAGTCAATGATGTAGCTACCTGAAGAGTCTATAATTCCATAGACTCCTTCAAGGATATAGGGACAGTGACATGAACCATGGGTTTAGGAGCTATATGCCTCCTATGTTGTGGGTCTACCACCCTATGGGCCCTAGGTCTATCCTGTACAGAGCCTCTCCCTCTACCCTAAAATTGTCGAATGTCAAAGTAATTCGACTTCTTGCCGAGGATAAACTCACAATACAACTTTCCCAAAAAATATAGAGACACCTCCCCATTATTACAAGGTGGTTGGTCAAAGACCATATACCACCTATCCCAAAAAGCTTCTTTCAACCTAGCATGAACACACCAATGTATAGGAAAATGAGTCATATTTAGTTCTAGGTTTTTAATGGTAACAGAATCGGTGAAAAGAGCACATATGTCAGCTTTACCTATGCCCTTTTTCTTCACTTGATCATATGACAACCCATTCGCATAAAATGTTTGACATCTATCCCTCGATGAATCCCATTTTGTAACCTCCCTAGATACCTCATTTGCACTATTAGCCATTGTTTCTAGTGTTCTGGCAAGGGTTGAGTGGTGCTTAAGCCTAGAGGTCCTCAACCTATTCACCCATATAGAAATTTGGGCACTATGTTGTGTAAGGCAATTGATGAGATCCTCTTGTGTGATATCTACATGATCTAATGGAGGACGTGGAGAGTTTCAAGGTGGTGGTGGTTGTTGAGGAGCAACATTTTTAGGATTTTGAGGGTTTTCTTGTTGCTCTTGTGCAATGTTAACAGGGTTTTCTTGTGTTGCTTGTGCAGGAGGAGGTCTTTGTTGTCTATTTCATTTTTGGGGATTGCTTGAAGAATCTAACATCAAATTAATAAAAACAAAACTTAAATCATTTAAAAAACCCTAATTTAATTAAAATGCAAAGAAAAATAATCAAACAAATTAAATCTTACTTGTTCAACGGGGTGCCATTGTTGAAAATTGCTCTCGATGTTGGGAAAATAAAAAATAGCTGCAAACCCGTGCGAGTTCTATATTTTTTTGGCTTCTCCTTGCTATTGTTCCATGGGTTTTGGCATTGAAAATGGCCAAAACTGTGGCCTACACAAAAGAAATATGTTTCTCAAAACCCATACGGGTTTTGAGAAACTTTAAATTTTTTTATTTAAAAAAAATGTTCCTCAAAACCCATTTTTTATATTATTTTTTCTCTAGGCTTGGTGTTACCAAGCCTAGCACATTTTTAAAATTTTAGAACCTGAGCGGGTTATGAAAATTTTTGTTTTTTTTGGCATGTGGCCACTTTTTTGTTCACCATCTTGGTGCACTTACCCCAAAATGACAATATAAGTGATTATGCTAAAATGCTCTCTAAAATTGACTATAATTTAAATGCATACAAGTTTTTCAGGATCTGGATTGTGAAAAAATGAGCTCTATTTATAGGTCAAATGGAGCAATGGATGGTTGAGATTGAGTGATCTCAACAAGGGTCAGGATTGAAGGGTTAATGATCCATGTGAGGACTTTCAACCCAATCCTAGGATGACAAATGTCAACAAGAGATGGGTTGAGAGGAGAGGGAATGAGCATTGAATGCTTGACATGACCTGAGGGTTAACTTGGGAGGTAGGGTTAATGTTGAGTTGAGTGAATAAATTCATTATTCAAAGAATAAAGTCTTTATCCAATGGATAAACTCTTGTGCAAGAGTTAGTGAGGATAACCATGTCAAAGAAATAAATCCTTGAGAAGAGATATGGGTTAAATGAGGGTTGAGTTTAGAGGTAAAGTCTCTAACCATGTGAGTGAGTTGAGTTAACCATTAATGGTCATGTAAGAGCCATAAGTGGTTTGGAAGACTTTAGAGGTTAGCTTGTTGGGCATATAAAGCATTAAATTCTTTTGAAAGACTTTGGAGTCTTTGAGAAGTGACTCCAAGTTGCTTAGGAATGTGACAATATTTAGGGGATGGATTAGGCTAATTAGGAATGGTTAGAAAGTGGTTAGAAGGGTCTAGAAGGGGATTTAGGATTGCAAGTGGATTTTATGGGTGAGGGAAAATAGGATTTAAATTAAAATAAAATTTATTTATTTCAACTTGTGGTTGCAACTTGCATTTGTAGGAGAATGCAAGTCGGGGGGGGGGATTTAATGATTTAAATAAATGTTTCTATTATTTATTTAAAAGAGGAAAGGGGATTAAATTAAATAAATAGGATTTATTCATTTAATTGATTGTGAATTTGGTTTAATGAATTAATTGAAATAAATTGAATAATTTATTTAATTAATAGGAGAATGTTTGAAGATGAATTAATTAAATGTTAATTTAATTAACTGTTGGCTAGTGGGTTTTTTTTTAATCAAATAAATAGAAAATATTCATTTAATTAAAATGGACAAATTTATGTGACTACAGTGCCCAATAGGCAATACAAAGTTGCCATGTTCCATCCATTTTATTTGCAAGAATATTCAGGGTACCACATGGTTAAGAACTTGGGTGAGTATGTTCGTTCCAAATTAGCTCTTGAATCTAGCTATTGATTTCATTATTTTCTAAAAATGACCTCCTATGTATTGTCTCATTAGGTAATGGTGTTCCTAGATTCAAATCAATGGAGTTCTTGACCTAAGAATGAAATAGAATTCTAGTTCGTCACTCAAATACTTTCTAATATATTTATAAAGTTTGCTCTATCTACCTATGCTAACTTATTGAATTAGTTACTTTGATATGTGCTTTACACACAACAGATTTCTTTTCCTTGGGTCGATTCATGAGTAACAAAGAGGGTCTAGTTTATGAAATCAACTACCTACATCATTTACACTAATTAAAGATTGATTTTGTTGGGCTTGCCTTAGGTATCTGATATTTTTATTCACTAAGCTTGATAGTCACACTGTGTAGTGCAGATTTATAGACACCATGAATTTGATACATGTATAGTTGTCCCAACAAAATATCACATAAAAAATTGCTCCATCCTTGAATGGTTTTATGGAACATGAGAGGCGGCATTGCTTTTTTACCTATATATCTCACCATTGGCTTACCTATCCCATGGAGTATGGTTGTGAATATGTTATTGTCTTCAAATTCAATCTTTTGGTGGTCTCAATGGAAACTAAATTCTTTTGTCTTCCACTATCAACAATTAAAAGTAGAACTTTTCCTCCAAACAAAATTTGTGAGTGAAACAATCACTCTTCATCCTCACGGGGTAATATCTTCTAGTATCAATTGTGATAAATGTATTTTCCTCAATAACCCGATCATTATCCTTTTGCTCAAAGGCTTCTATTGGTAATTATTTAGGTTTTCTATCCTCTCCATGTGTCTCCATCATCATATTTTTGTTAGGCCCAATATGGAAATCTAATGTACTGAGAGGGGAGGGGTGAATCAGTACTCCAAAACTTTTCTTTGATAATAACCTTACTGTTATGCATAGACAGAATAGTGCAGTAACATAAAATAAAACTAAAATCAACAAATAACAATCATACATGATTCACTCCATAACACATATATTTTGGTCATGCAGAAACTCTTGGTTAGAGAGAAAAACTGCGGTGGGGATGGCACCCACAACTTCACTACTACAATAATAAAGAATGCTCGATTAGAGCTACATTTAGCTATTTCTGATAGCTTACCCTGTTAGGAGTATCAAGATCAGTTAGATCTACCTTACTAAAGGATTTTACAACACTATATAAGTGTAGCACCTGGTTAAAGGATTTACAATTTATAGACTTGATTAGAGTCTTTTACCCTGTTAAAGGTTTCTCTTACAACTTCAAAATATTACAATAAAATCATTACAAATATCTGCAGCTTTACATCTGAAATGCTAAAGCAGATTCTATGTGCTCTGAATAAGATTACCTAGCTTGTAGCATACCTCGGCAACCCATAATGAAACTCGGTAAACCCTTCTGTTTACTCTGTTCTTCAACTGTTCACTGATAACCTTCTCGATGACCTCTCTGTGTCTTTGTAACAATCTTCCTTCATGCATACATACTCTTTTTTTAACCCTAGAATCATGCTGTATAAATAGATCTCTCACAGCAGTGATTTAATTCATTGCTTCGATCTTATAAAATATTCTTTGAATGAATGACTAAACAAAGTATCTCATTGGTTAGATTGACCTTGTAATCATACACAATCTCCTAGTGCAATTTCCAATGCAAAAATAGTTAGATGTGCCTCAATGTTGTAACACGTTTTCATGTGCATGTCCAGGTTCAATGTATCTGGTAAAACGTTTCACTCGGTGAATATCAACTCAGTGAGTTAACTTTACCACTCGGTAGCCATGAAACTTTACTCGGTAAACAGCTTGGTGAATACTGCGTTCTGTGACTGCTTTCTTTTGTAACCGATTAGACTATTCATATTGACTTCTCTGTGTGTACCGACTGCATGATTTGGTAATACTAACCAACTAGAATATATAGTATGACTTTGGATATGAAACTAATGGCAATTTGATAAGTAGTAACAATCTCCCCTTTTGACATTAGTTGAGATGTTTGACAAAAACTACTTACAAAGTCATAACTCAAAAACTATATACTTGACAAAATGACTATACTTGACAATATATAATGTAGTCAATAAAATAGTATATGCAGATATACTCCCCTTATCATTATTCTGTACATAACTCTGAATTTTGCATGTTCGGTTCTGTTCTGTACTTGTGTGCTCTGAATGCTCTGTATATTCTGCTCGGTATACTCCCCTTGTATACAATACTCAAAATTGTGTTAACAAAACTGTATTACTCTCCAATACTCTCCAAATGTAGAATTACTCCCCCTTTGCTGGGCTTTCCTCTTTGTAGTATCATAATATTACTCCCCCTTTTTGACAAACATGAAAAACTTAATTTCCATCCGGTCGTGGTAACTGATCAAAAATAGTCTTATACTTGGTCCGGGCGTCGGTGAGGGTGACTGAGAGTGAGTCCTTGACACTTTCCATTAATGAGTTTTGTGCTTGAATATCAGATAAGAGTGATATCAAGCCATCAAGAGTGCTTCTCTCTTATGTAGTTGATAAGCGAGTAGCGCGGTTGAGCTGTTCCTGTACTGATGAGAGATGAGGAAGGAATAATGTTTGAAGGGTCATTATATCCATCCTAATTTTATGCTCTTCATTCCTCAGTTCTAATTGTTGAGCCATGAGCTATTGTAGCTTTTTGTAAAAATTCTGAATTGAAGTAGGCTTAGTGGTCAACTTAGATGAGAGATCGGTGATCTCTTTCTCAATTGCATCAGTTTTATTTTTGATATCTTTAATAAATAAAGAAAATGTACACAATTTCTGGAATAAATAAAGAATGTGCTTGAGTTGAGGGGACAACTCAGCAATGAATTTGACAAGTTTTACCTTGCCAACATCAATTGATTTTTGTACTTCCTCTATCATTTTTGTTGTAAGCTCTTTATCCTTGAGCTTGCTTAAGCACTTAGATGCATCAACTCCAGATGTTTCAATCTAATTGAGGAGTTCATCCAACTGAATATGGATGGCTGCATTCGTTGACACTGTTGCTAATGGTAGCATATCTATTAGTAGTGTCCTAACCTTCTGAAGTACTTTATTCTTTTTCTGTATGGCCAGTTGCTTCTCCTATTCGGCCTTTGCTTTGCATAGTTCACCGAATTCAGTGAGTGCTTGCCATTTTAATTTGGAAATGTCTACATTGGGAAACACAATCAGTTTAGATAAGTCAAATTTAAAACCATGCTTTCTCACCTTCTTTTCTTTTCCTTTGGTCTGTGGCACTAAGACAAGTGCATGTGAGGCTTGCTGACCTTCGATAGGTTGCTTGGTAGATGCAACACTTTGGTCTGTTCTTGTAGCAGTTGCAGTGTCTTTGGGTGGCTCGGTGCTAGGGGTCTCAGTTGTAATATTTGCAGTGCTTGTCTGTGCTTGAGATGTTTGATCTTTGGTTGTGTCACCTGCAGCTTCAGATTTGTTGCCTTCGGTAGCTTGCTCGGTGTCCTTGGGAGCTTCGGTTGAGACTGGTGGCTTCACCAACGGATAAGGCTGAACTTGTTCTAAGACAGATTCACTAGAGACAAGTTTTGCATAAGTGGTGCCTTCAATCATTTCCTACTTCGGTGCTGCTTCATCCATTACATCTTCATCAATTTGTATAGTGTCAACCGGGTCTGGACCTTGCTCGGTGACATCAACAATTTCAATTTGAGATTGTTCACCGACATCCTTTTGTTTGAAGATCTCCTGCTGTAAAGCGGAAAATCGCGATTGAACCCTAGTTGTTCTCCCCTCTTCCAACTCCGAGGAGAGAGAAGGGAGGTTCGCTAGGATTCGATGGTTTTCACTTAGGGGAGAGACTTTACATTCAAAAGAGGGGTTGA
This sequence comes from Cryptomeria japonica, assembly GCF_030272615.1. Classification (NCBI taxonomy): domain Eukaryota; kingdom Viridiplantae; phylum Streptophyta; class Pinopsida; order Cupressales; family Cupressaceae; genus Cryptomeria; species Cryptomeria japonica. The sequence continues at coordinate 137,392,829 of NC_081409.1, forward strand.
AACCCACTAGATCCAATCCCACGCAATGCAAGATTGGATGCTAAATGTGTTTCAAGGGTTAAGACAGCAAGGCTACCCTCTTTTGTAAAGAATGTTGATAGAAGAATTAAACTAAGCATGCATAGAAAGTGACAAAGATTTGCTTATAAACTGAGTTCGGATTATAGGATGAAGCTACGGACCTGGAATTAGCAGTAAAATGTCGATACGGCGCTGTCCTGCAAATTTGAGCAAAAGTTGTCAGGACGATGGCGCCCGGCGCCACGGTCCTCCAAAAAATCCGCGAAACGAAGGGGGATCTGTTTGTCTCTGCACAAGGATTCCAGATCTTCAATTTCAGCCGCGTACCTGCAACCTACACACAGAAAAGTGAAGACGATTGGGGGGTTAGGGATTAGGGGTTTGCCTTTAGGTCAAACCCCGGTTTTGGAATTAACCGAGAAATGAGCAAGAGCTGTAAATGTAAATGACTGTAAAACAAGTACTAATACCTTGTTCTAAGGATGTTTGTATCCTTATGTGCGAAGGTTTAGATGTTGTATGTAGCATGTAATATGTGATCTCCTCTTCAATGGTTGAATCCTTGTCTTGAATGCAACACTTAGCCTTGAATGGAGACTTAGAAGGAATGCTTGAATGCTTGAATGCTTGAATGTTTGAATCTTGCTTTCGCCTTTTTTTTATCTATCCTCTTCATGCCAAATGAGAGAGAAAAATGTAGTTTATATACTTGTCATTTAGGGCTGATAGACTGATTTTCCCGACCTTAGGCCGACCAGGAAAGTTAATTTCCAAATTGCAAACAAAAAGACCAGAGCCCCTTAGGAGACCGGGCCCAAAATAGGACCCAGGGACCAGGGCGCTGGGCGCCCTAGTCCTGAGGGACCAGGACGCTGGGCGCTCTGGTCCCACCTCCCGGGACAGCAGGGTGCAAGGAGGTTCAGGCCAGGGTGCTTGAAAAATGCAGTTTTCAGTGTCGTGAGCAAGTTTCAGGGTCTCCATTCAGGTTGCGTGTTGCGTCGCCATCGTGAAGACCAAAATGCAGTCGAAATTGCAAGTGTCGCAATTTTAGGACGCTACATTTAGCCCCCACTTTAGCGGGAGTATGTATGCTCATACTTCCGGTAAAGTACAAGGAAACAACATTGAAAGACTTTCACCACGTCAAGGAGGCAAGATACACCAAGCCCCCAGTGGACTAAGGATCTTACGACTTCGATTGACAAAGTAAAAGGGAAGATCACGAGGGAGAACCATGACTGTCAGTAGTAAGGTTCCCTCACTATGAGTCATGCAAGAAAGATATCAAAAATTTTCAAGGCAAGGTTAAATTTACCAAGAAATTTTCAAGTATCTTGAAAAGATATGAACGGGATGTATGCCCCCCTACATTAAAGCGATCGCACACGCCTCACCGGGGGTGATTGTTTTAACGTAGTGATACACATAAGAAATGAGAAAGGAAAAGGAGCACGTTATCGCAAGGATTTAGCCCCCAAGTGTGAGATAAACCCAAGGATAATAGACACAAAACATAAACCACAAGGTGACTTCGCTTTCCTCGGGGTCAGTATGCTGTATGATAATTCATGTATATATATCATATGTATGTATGCATAATTGTTCTTCATTCCCCAATCAAGGAAGGTCACCTAGAAGAAGGGAACACATGTGTCTTTTGAGTCAACATGAGAGAGACCCAGAGATCTCAATGCTTTGCATCGTCCCCAAGTAAACAACACTAAGGACAACAAATAGAAGAATGAGAATAACATATAGAAGAAGTAACACAAGAGAGGAGGAGAGAATCTGCTATGCTAATGTAACTAGTCTAGCACGTCATCTACCCCCCGATCTTGCTGATCAATGTTTCGGGAAGGCAGGGAACACGCTAGAGGAGGAACATTCAACACAGCAGATGGAGCTATCACAAGATCCAAACAAGGGCTATGTTCATGTTCTGAGCCACATTGTTCTTGTCTAGGAGCTAGGATAAGTGCTTTAGAAAATTCATTAGATAAATGGTTATCAATATCAACAAGTTCATATTCACTATCAGAAGCAAGAGAAGTAATATTTTCATCATGAATAACATTTTCATCTATATCATCATCAAGATTTATAAAAATAGTATCTTTAACTCGCACAGGATCAAGACCATCATGCATCTTATGTTTAGGAGATTTAGGCTCAATGTCCGGCTGAAGAGAAAATGGAATAATGCTTGTTGAAGGTGTTTTTGGAGATTGCAAAGTTTGAGCTCTAAGACGACGCTTTCGCCGACGTTCCCGTGCAGAACAATTTCGTCTAGTCTTAGTAGGAAGTGGAGAAGATTGAGGAGGAGGAATGTTCTCATCCTTAGCACTTGGGTGTTTAGGTTGTGGTCTCTTAGGCTGGATAATCGGAGAAGAAGAAGGTCTCTTCTCTCTATAAAAGGAAGGAGGAGGAACTGCTCCATATAAGGGAAGAATATTTGGTTTAGGGAGAAGACCAAGTCCATCATGACGAGGAGGTATAGGTCTACTCTTAGGAAGTTTATTAGGCATAGACATAGTCACATCCATAGGGATGGGTTGGGAATCTTCTTGAGGAAAGACATTAGTTTTATCTTTCAAAGGAAGAACTTCCTTCTCAAGAATGATAGGAATGTCAAGTTTAGGTGTTCTAGGTTCACTTAGAGATAAGATCATGTCTGTTTTCCACTTTTGATAAGATTTGAAAAGATGATCACTTCGCGGAGGAAGAGATTGGAATTGTTTAGGCCAAAAGTAATCAATAGGAACGCTAGAAGTTCTTTCAGCAGGTTTAAAGAGACTATGATTGACAGTAACAACTTCACCATTATGGGGAAATTTCAAACACTTGTGAATAGGAGAAGCAATAGCTTTCATGGAAGATAGCCAAGGATAGCCAAGCTTCACACGAAATTGTTCGGAAGATGGAATAATAGCAAAGTTCACATCAAGAGATTTGTTATGGACCTCAATAGGCAATGTAATAGAACCAATTGCAGGAGAAGAAAATGCATCAAATAGTTTCACAATCACATCTGTTTTGTCATAGATCACTTGATTCAATTGCAAAGTAAAAAGGAATTCTTCAGTAATAACATTAATCATGCACGAAGGATCAATAAGCACTCCACGGCAAGGTGTATTCTTGACTTTTGCAACTATGTATAAAGGACCATCAGGTGCCCTAATGGTTTCATTGGAATCAAATGTGATGGAAGGTTCTTTAGGGATTTCATGCTGCTCTACAAAGTTAATCACATTCGGAGTCATAGACACAAGACCATCAGATGAGAGAGAGGAATCATTAGCCTCAATTGCATTAGAGGTATGAGAAGGCAATGGATCAGTGAAAATCTGAAGATTTTGGTTAGGAGGAGCTACAGATGTGTTGCCTTTATCATTCACTCCAGAAACAGAGATAGTATTGTTATCAATCAAATCTTGAATTTTACCCTTTAAAGAAAAACATTTTTCAGTATCATGCCCAGGCTGACGGTGAAATTGAGAAAAAGATTTGTTATCAAAATAAGGTGAAGTAATCTTTGCAGGATCAATTTGTCTTATAGGAGGAAGAGTAAGCACATTTTGTTCCAATAACTTATCCATAATACTATGCAATGATTCATTCAAAGGAGTATACTTTCTTTCTTTCTTGAAAAATTTAGAAATAGGAGGCACACCTGATGCTGCATTCACATTGTTGTTGATGATGTTTTCATTGAATTTGATGGAATCTCTGTTCGGTTTAAACTTCCCAAATGGTTGTTGACTGCTATCGCCCTTATCACTCGGAGCCATAGGATGTGATTGTTCCATTTGACTCACAGTCAGTTGATAATTGTGAAGAGTTGCACACAACTATTGGAAAGAAGTAAACTCAGAAAACAGAAGTTTGTCTCGAATATCTTTTTGTAAATTAGAAATAAAGATTCTTTGAATATCATTGTCAGGCACTGGAAAAGAAATTTGAGCATACAAATGCTTATATCTACCAATGAAATCAGTCACTTTTTCTTTAACACCTTGTTTACAATGCATTAAATCAATTAAAGTAACCTTAGGACTTATATTGTTTTGAAATTGTTGAATGAAAGCATTTGCAAGTTGTTCGAAAGAAGTAATAGAATAGGAAGGCAACGAGCAATACCATTGTAGGGCTTTGTCTCTTAATGTTCTAGTAAACAGTTTTGCAAGCAACCTTTGGTCATAAGCAAAATCAGTACAAATTGTTTGAAAAGTCTTAACATGTGTTAGAGGATCTCCTTTACCATTATAAAGTTCCAAATGCGGGATTTCAACATGTTTAGGAGGGATAGCTCGAACAATGTCAAGAGAAAGTGGGCTCGCAACGTCAAATGTGGGCACACTAAACTTAGATTGATTCATAGAGGCAATTTGTTGCTGTAAAGAAGAGATAGTTTGTGCTAGATTGTTAATGGTCGCTTCAGTCGAAGAATTCATATTGGATGTGTTAGATTGAGATGGAGGTGTTATGTTATTGGAAGAGGGTAAAGAGTAAGGTGGTGGGACTCTATGATAATTAGTCATAGGAGATGATTGGGCAGGAGGAACACTACAAGGAGGAATGGATTGGTTAAACGAATTGCCCCCTTGCGTCATGTTCATTTGTGGAGATGTAATAGGAACACTCATTGGAGGAATGAATGAAGAAGTCAGATTAAATGAAGGAAGAGGGTTAATTGAAAAGGAAGGATTGCCCCCATGACTAGTGATCACAGGAGGAATGTCTTGTGTAGAAGTAGCCATTATGTTTGATGTAAAGGTAGGTATGCTAGCAATAGAAGTCATCAAAGGAATAGAATGATTGACTTGTGTAGGAGGTTGTGTATAACCTAAAGTTTCGGCACAACTCTTCATAGGCATCACATTCAAATTCACAATGTGTGAAATACCACGCAAAATATCAATTCCATTCTTATCACTTTGAAGCATACGTTTTAGACCCTCAATTAAAGGAAGAGCTTGACTATCAGGGTACTCATCAGACATCCATTGGTGAAAATCGTCAAATTGGTTATCCAATTTTGAAATTTGTTCTTCAGAAACCTCATGGAGAGCTTCTTCATCATTAGGAGGATTAGAGGAATTACCCATGTCCTCGTTAAAAAGGCTATTCAAATTAGGTTCCATCTCCTCAGTAGTTAAACCTCGGAAAGACTTAATTCTACGGCTTCGTCTAACGGGAATAGTGTAAGTAGGACTTATTGTTGTAAAACTCATGCACTAGAGAAGGAGAGAAAATTTGGATTTTAGAGGTAGCAATTTTCAGTAAAATCAGCCAATCTTCTGGATTTAAGCTGTTAAATGCAATCACGACAGTCTCCCGAAATTTCAGAAAAAATGTCCGGGACCGTGGCGCTCGGAGTGCAACACGGTCCTTGCAACTTTTTTCGAAATTTGCAGGGATGAAAGGTATGATGATTTTAGAGCTAATCTGAAAAAATTGAGTGATTTTACGATCTGTAGATAGGCCAAATTAAAGTTGCAATCTCAAAATTGAACCCTACCCAGATTGTTGAAAAATGCAAAATTTGAATTTTGAAAAAGAGAGGGAAACTGAAATTTTGAATTTTATGATTTTAGAGGGAATGTCAAGAGCAATGCAAATTTTGAAATTCAAAAATTGACTCAATTTCACGCAAAATTCAATTTTGAAGGCGGAAATCAAAGTTGTTGTAATTAAGCACTTAATTTCAAAAGTCACAAAATGCAAGAATTTGAATAAAGCACTGAAATTTTTAATGAATGCAAACACACTTTTCAGATTTAGGACAGTAAGAACACAATTTTGACACAAAATTTCAGTTTCAATGATTTTTGAATGTTTAAAAGCCTTAATCCAAGCAATCACAAGACCAACTTTGACTGTAATTTTGAAGGTGTTAAAATTGATAAAATCAGCCAAAATTCTGGATTTTAGCAGAAAAATACAGTAAGATCTCGCTCCCGAAATTTCGGAAAAAATGTCGGGGACGATGGCGCTCGGCGCCATGGTCCTCGCAACTTTTTTCCAAATTTTCAGGGATGAAAGATATTGTGATTTTATTGCGGAATCCAAAGTTACAGCTGATTTGGAGATGTTTTGATCGGTGAAATTGTCGAACAAAGGTTGAATCAAGAGGGTTTCAAAAATTAGGGTTTTGACACTTAACCACTTAATTTTCAAAATTAAAGCATAGATATGAATTGATAATTTGTAATAGAAGGACAGATCTGAAACAAGCATTAACCATTAAATATTTCACAAGTTTAATTACTAAAAAGAAATTTTAGGGTTTTTATGCAATCACCTCTAAAATTTTGCAAAAGATCAAACATGGAAATGTAATCAAATTTTTCAAATCTAAGCATGAAAAATCAGAAAGGATGTTCACGTCGGGTTCACCAAAATGTAAAGCGGAAAATCGCGATCGAACCCTAGTTGTTCTCCCCTCTTCCAACTCCGAGGAGAGAGAAGGGAGGTTCGCTAGGATTCGATGGTTTTCACTTAGGGGAGAGACTTTACATTCAAAAGAGGGGTTGAAACCCACTAGATCCAATCCCACGCAATGCAAGATTGGATGTTAAATGTGTTTCAAGGGTTAAGACAGCAAGGCTACCCTCTTTTGTAAAGAATGTTGATAGAAGAATTAAACTAAGCATGCATAGAAAGTGACAAAGATTTGCTTATAAACTGAGTTCGGATTATAGGATGAAGCTGCGGACCTGGAATTAGCAGTAAAATGTCGATACGGCGCTGTCCTGCAAATTTGAGCAAAAGTTGTTGGGACGATGGCGCCCGGCGCCACGGTCCTCCGAAAAATCCGCGAAACAAAGGGGGATCTGTTCGTCTCTGCACAAGGATTCCAGATCTTCAATTTCAGCCGCGTACCTGCAACCTACACACAGAAAAGCGAAGATGATTGGGGGGTAACACATTTTATTTTATGTTCCGGTACACAAGAATGCTTCAATGGATGGATCAAGAGAATGAATCAAGGCAGAACGGGGAGGAAAAAGAGAACAGAGAAGTGGAATGTCTCACATCGCAGCTGCTGGGAAGGAACCTCTTGCTTCACCTACTACTACGTGGACATATATATGAACGAAGCTCTACTGACCACTCCACGCTAACCTGTATGCTAGCGCTTCCATGCTCGCTCACTGAAACTCTTGCGCTAGATTACGCTTCGCTTAACTCTCGGGATGGAATGGAAAGATCTAGTAGTTCCATGTCTGGTATTGAAAGAAGAAAGCACGCACAAGAAGACTGCCTGTGACTCCCACTGGCACATATTTACAGATCGGTTACACCTCTACTATTGAAAAACAAAAATGACTGATAAAGCAGACCCCGCTTCGCTGCTCTTGCCTCTGTCACCAGCTTTTCAGATCTCTATTGCCATGAAGGAACATCTCTACCTTGACCTTAGCACGAGAGCGGCATATCGCTGGTAAAAGACCTTCTTTCCCTGTCCGTTGATGGATTCGAGAAACGAAGATTGGGCTTGTGAAAGGATTGCTGTCAAGCTCGACTCTTAAGCATCAAGATCGCATGTTGGATCACTGCCCACGGACCCATCTTGCTTATTCCGAAACAGCTTCCTCGAACCAAACGGATTTACTTTCTCCTAAAACAACAATAGATCTGGGCTAGCCCCTTCCCCCAGATGCTGAAAGAAGTAAACCCTTCCATACAACATTCTTCAAGTGTCTTACCCGGAAGAGAAAATGACAGACAAAACTACTCTTTCCTACTTCCCCGTCAATCGGATATTGGTACCATAATATCCATCTTTGAAACGCTATGATTCTCCTTTTTGCTCTGTCCAAGAAGATTTGTGAACATACGTATAGGGTGTAATTACTAGAATATCCATATTCAACTGAGAATGCCAACCTCGTCGGAAAGTGCCGCTACGACTAAGACAAGATTGAGAATGAAATTGAGCACCTTGTGTAGCTTGCTTCCTTCGCTATATCCCCGAGATCATCGTGTATCTGAGCAAGGAAATGACATCATCTTGGTTAGCTTACTGAGGGCGGTGGGGTAGGGAAGGAAGAGCCCCCTTTGGTGTGGGCTGGATGTTTGGTATACAATTAGGAAGGAAGGTTCCGGCGGGCAAGCTGGATGTTTTTATGGAAGCTCGTCCTCACGGTTGTTCGAGAACAAGGATCTCATTTCCGGCTGGCTGTAAGTGTTCTAGTTGTAGTTCAACAAGGAGAAAACATGACGGTCTCTCCCTCCTACAGTTCAGTATTTGAATTCTCCCGGTCTTACCATCCTGAGCATGCTTTATTTTCTTTATTGCCTCCCACCCACTGGATGGAACTCTTAGAGGAGCTCAACGAGGGAGGCCCCGAGAAGGAAGTAACTCCTATAGCATGTAGTTTCTTTTCCTGGGTTCAGGGTGGAGCGATAGGAAGTTATAGCTAGAATCCCGTCCCACCCAGGGAATTCTAGTTAGGCAGGGAGAGGGAGGGAGGGAATTCTAGTTAGGCATCTGATCAGGGAGTTAGCCGCCCTAATCTGATCAGGGAGTTAGCCGCCCTCTATATCCTCCCACCCACTGGATGGTACCTCTGCTTTCGGATGGTCCAGCCCCCGTAGGCACCCTCGTTTCTCGAATAAACAAGGATGGTCCAGCTAAACAACTAGTGAACAAACACCGTTATAGAACTATCCCTCGGTCCAGCTCAGGTTACCCGGCTCCTTCATTGGATTGAACTAAAATAAGGAAGGGCAACCGGAAGGATGGAAGTAAACAACGTTTCAAATAAGGAAGGGCAACCGGAAGGAAGGTATACCTCTATAGTAGGGAGTTAGTCGGTTCATGGGAGGGAATTCTAGTTAGGCAGGGAGAGCCCTCAACTAATCTGGTCCTCGGGAAGAGAAGTTGCCACCGGGTTAAGAAGTTATCGTTCTCGATGGGAGGGAGGGTAGCTCGAGTAACGTTTCCAGACACTGGTCCCTCAGGACCAGGGCGCTGGGCGCTCTGGTCCCACCTCCCGGGACAGCAGGGTGCAAGGAGGTTCAGGCCAGGGTGCTTGAAAAATGCAATTTTCAGTGTCGTGAGCAAGTTTTAGGGTCTCCATTCAGGTTGCGTGTTGCGTTGCCATCGTGAAGACCAAAATGCAGTCGAAATTGCAAGTGTCGCAATTTTAGGATGCTACACCTGCCACTTGGCTTTAGTCTCATTCTCCACATCAATATATAGCCCATTCATCAATTTTAAGGCTCTTTGTTTCACAAGAAATTTAGAATTGTATGTGGTCAGATGCTCCTTGATTTCAGCTACGGACATGTTAGGAAATAGATGGACTAGACTTCTTTCTCTTATTTGTCTCTCCGAATCCATTGCATATTTCCATCTGTTATCAATGTGTGAGTAGAGTTCACTCGGAAGTGACTTTGCTAGTTCTAATGGTGCTAACTGAAACTTCAGAAGTGTACATATGACAGCTTCTTCAATCTGTCATTTCTCATCATTATTCTTAGTCTCATACTTAACATATCTGAATCCTGCAAATCCATCGTATTCTTTAAGATTGGCACAAAAATTTTCAACACTGTGAATGTTTACCTTTTTGCTTTTCACAACTTGGAATTTATTTGCATCATCAGACTCTGTATCACTCAACTCTTTTGCCAAAATGAGTCTCCGAGTAGATTTCTTATAAGTCTTGGTTACCTTTGGAACAACAACAGTCTTTTGTTTCTTACTCGGTGATGTAGCTGATGCTCTGGTGTTGGGTCTCTTTGTTGGTGGAGTCGGTAGGGCCTTGGTGATGTCCTGTTTCTTTCTTTTTAGAACTTTTCCCTTTGGCAACTCTGTGCTCAATGTTATTGCAATCTCCTGTGCTTCTGATTCCTCTTCGGTAATGGCAAGATTGCCTTTGACAGGTGTAGAGGAGGATTCTTCTCTGAATTTCTTAGATAAAGCCTTTATCATCTTTGTATCTTTTCTTGTATCCTTAGGTACTACAATGCTCATTTTTACTTTCTCCTTCACCTCTTCATAGGTTCCATACCTTAGTTCAGTTGCATGCCTTGGCAATGATAGATAGGCATCAATTTGTTGCTGTGTAATATCATAATCAATCTCATAACCCATTGGTTGCAATGATTGAGTCCTTGGTTCAACAACATTTACATAGCAATAATTAATGTCGACTTCAAAACATATATTGTCCTTGTATTTTTCGACCAGCTGTGGTGGGATCCTGTACCTATTGTGCATTTTCTCTTGGAATTTGCTGAAGTAATCATCCATGATATCATTAATATTATCTCCTAACTGCTTGATGTAGTCATTGATCTAATGGGTGATAGGTCAGTGTAGCTCCCATACTACTTTACTGACTGAGGGAAAGAACTTCTCAAAATAGAAAAACATACATACAAGTAGTGAACCGAACTTTAGTGCATTTGCTGAGTTGTTCTTCTTTGGCTTCCTTATTGTGTTCAGGTTCTCAAACAAGTTCTTTAGTAGTACTTCACATAAGTCTACTTTCATTCCCTTCTTCACTATTTTGTAGGCCAGGTCCACTGCAACACATGGTACACTATTTTCCCTTGTAGATTGGAAGAAACAGTAACCAATAACTCTGATTGCAAATTTTAGTTCAGCATCAATGACATTATTCAATTTCAGTCCTCGGTAATCAGATTCTACTCTGGTTAGACTGATTAGCTCCTTTTGTGATATCATTTTCTGTGCACGAGTATGATCATAGATGGGATATCTGGTGATCAGGTGAATGACTTCCTTCATGATCTTGAACGGTTGCTCTTGTAGCCACATGAAATCATCATGTACTCTGCTCAATACAAACTTAACCCACTAGGGTTTGAACACATGGGGATAGACTAGGGCTTCAGTTAATCCCTTGATTTTGATATGCTCAAATTTGCTATCTAGTTTTCCATCAGTGCACAGTTCATCATATGTGCCACTAATCTCTACATGACCGAGTTCCTCAACACGGCATTTGGTAAAGAATCTGACATCTTCTACTAACAAGACTCGATCCGGGATGAGTGAAAATGCAGTTTTATCATCCGGTTCTGAGGCAACTTTAGGAGTTAGGGAATATTTCAGCGAGGGCTTCTCCACATTTTGGACAACTACAGGGTCTTGGATCTTGGGTGCCATGGTAGATTTCAGGTAAGATTCGACAAGTTATCCTTAGGGTTTACAAGTGACTGATTCTTCACACTCGGTAGACAATAGCAATTTGACTAGATCAGAAACCAGCTAAACAGTGTGAATAGATTGATGTAAATACCTTGAAATTCGCTCTGAATGAAGTTTGATCACTTTGATTCACTCTGCTCTGCTTCTCAAAAACTTGGGTGAATTAAAATGATCGCGAAAACACTTTTAAGTACTCAAAAATACCTTATCGGGCTCCATGCAAGTTAGGTCAAGATATTAAATGCACTCGGTTCACCTTCAACCGATTTACTCTTTTTCTGTTTTCACCGAGTACCCAACTTTTCTTTATTAACTGACTTGACAGGTTTCCTGTATACACCGACTTGACAGGATTCCTGTATACACCAACTTGACAGGTTTCCTGTATAGTATATAAACTGACTAATTGCATCTTAACTATGCAGATTTTGAATTCTGCACATAATAGAATAGGAACTGTTATGATTTAACATTTAAAGAATGCAGTCCCTTCATACCTTTACTTGACTAATTTGAAATAGGTGCACCTAACTCGGTAGGTAAGGTGCTTTCTTCATCAGACATAATTTCTTTCTTTTTCCAAATCATCTTGAATTTTTCTTTTATCTCTTCAGTGTCTCTTCTCAGTTGATCTCTGCAATCTCCAGCTAAATGTCCAGCTTTGTGACAATGAAAACATGCCATACTAGGATTTCTCCATGATCTCCGGTTGTTCATTCCAAATCTTATAAAACAGTTGGCACTTATATGTCCATATCTTCCACAACATTCGCACCATATCCTTGTATTGTAATCCCATGGTACTGCTGCATATTGTCGGTAAGGATCTGTGTGAGTTCGGTAACCTCCAATGTTTTCTCGGTGTGGATACTTCATGTAGTTCTTTTGCTTAAACCAGCACTTCTCAGTACTATGTCCATATCTATTGCAGTTTTTACAAAACCCTTTGAATTTTGCCTTCTGATAGTTGTTAACAGACTTTGTCCTACATTGATTAGGTATGTGACCATATTTATTGCAATTGTAACAATATCCATTGGACTTAGAGATATTCGATTGCTTAACTTTTCTGATCTGGCATATGTTGGCAGTATGACCTTGATTTCCACAGTAGTAACAAATAGGCTTCTTCCTTTTGATGTTATTCCTTTTTCCATCTTGTTTTGATGATTCTCCTCTCTCGGTAGTATGAATTCCTTTCTCAGTAGAGTCTTTTCCTTTATAACTGAGTCCTCCATCTTTGTAGAGTCTTCTTGTATTCAGTTGCTCATCCAACATCTTTGATGCTTCATAAATTTTCTCCAATGATTCTTTGGATTTCTTCTTAGTTTCAAGTTCACCAGTCAACCTCGATACTTCAAGTTTCAATGATTGATTTTCATCATTCTTCAGAATTGCTTCATGATGTGCATAACCTAGTTGATCTGTCATATTTTGTTGAGTAACAGTTAACCTTATGATTTCATCATCCTTATCAGATACTAGAGCTTCAAGTTGTTGTTTCTCTCTTTGTAGATCTCTTGCTTTATCCTCAGTTGTCCTTAATGCATCTAGATTTTCAGTCATTTGTGTACTGAAATATTCATGTTCTCTTTTCATTGCTTTTAGTTGATCAGCCAATGCTTTGTTCTTTTCTTTCAACATTCCAATCATTTCTTCAGTCTCTTCAGATATATTGTTCTCAGATGATGTCTTGATTTGTTCCACTAGCTCTTGGGAATCCTGCAAGTCATTAGATAATCTTCTCCTTACCTTCAGAGATTTTTGCATTTGCCTCTGCATGTCGGCAATCACTTGATTTGCATTATCCAGCTCTTCTTGAAGATGCACAATCCTCTAAGATTGTTTGTAGCCTTCCATTGCTAAGATCTTTCTCTTTAGGTAGTTAAACCCTTTTCCAAGATTCAAGCTCTGATACCAATTGTTAGGCCCAATATGGAAAGCTAATGTACTAAGAGGGGAGGGGTGAATCAGTACTCCAAAAAATTTCTTTGATAATAACCTTACTGTTATGCATAGACAGAATAGTGTAGTAACATAAAATAAAACTAAAATCAATAGATAACAATCATACATGATTCACTCCATAACACATATATTTTGGTCACGCAGAAACTCTTGGTTAGAGAGAAAAACTGCGGTGGGGATGGCACCCACAACTTCACTACTGCAATAATAAAGAATGCTCGGTTAGAGCTACATTTAGCTATTTTTGATAGCTTACCCTATTAGGAGTATCAAGATCAGTTAGATCTACCTTACTAAAGGATTTTACAACACTATATAAGTGTAGCACCTGGTTAAAGGATTTAGAATTTATAGACTTGGTTAGAGTCTTTTACCCTGTTAAAGGTTTCTCTTACAACTTCAAAATATTACAATAAAATCATTACAAATATCTGCAGCTTTACATCTGAAATGCTAAAGCAGATTCTATGTGCTCTGAATAAGATTATGTAGCTTGTAGCATACCTCAGTAACCCATAACAAAACTCAGTAAACCCTTTTGTTTATTCTGTTCTTCGACTGTTCACTGATAACCTTCTCGGTGACCTCTCTATGTCTCTGTAATAGTCTTCCTTCATGCATACATACTATTTTTTTAACCCTAGAATCATGCTGTATAAATAGATCTCTCACAGCAGTGGTGATTTAATTCATTGCTTCGATCTTATAAAAGATTCTTCGAATGAATGACTAAACAAAATATCTCATTGGTTAGATTGACCTTGTAATCATACACAATCTCCTAGTGCAATTTCCAATGCAAAAACAGTAAGATGTGCCTTGATGTTGTAACACGTTTTCATGTGCATGTCCAAGTTCAATGTATCTGGTAAAACCTTTCACTCAGTGAATATCAACTCGGTGAGTTAACTTTACCACTCGGTAGCCATGAAACTTTACTCGGTAAACAACTCTATGAATACTGCATTCTGTGACTGCTTTCTTCTGTAATCGACTAGACTGTTCATACTGACTTCTCTGTGTGTATCGACTGCATGATTCGGTAATACTAACCGACTAGAATATATAGTATGACTTTGGATATGAAACTAATGGCAATTTGATAAGTAGTAACAATTTTTTATTGTCCAACAATCTTTAAATTATGAAATGAAATTTTATTAATCTCACACCACATACTGTCACGAACTGTATTTTTGATAATGTGTTATTAGGAGATATAATGTAGATTTTATTTATGAATTGAAATTAAAACAAATATGAACATTCATTTTGATGATAATGCAGTTGTATACAAATAATAGGAAATGATATATGCATTATATGTTGGCATTTTGATGATATTGTGATTGTCATTGATGGACACACACTTGCTTTGAGATCACTTTTTGTATGTATGAGTTATGCTCAACCGGTATTTGTTCTAACCGGTATTATGTATTATAGTCTTTAGACTATCGATGTTTTGCAGAAGGTGTTTACCGGTCACAAACTGAATGAAGACCCAAAGTGGTATGAAGACCTCAAGCAGTTCGAGGATCTCAAGCGGAACGAAGGAATAAAGCGATAGTTATCATTTTTCCTAGTCTTCATTTTGACAACCAGTAATCGGTTAAATGTATGAACTGGTATTACTCTGTGATGAGTTACCAACCAGTATTTCTGTGATGAGTTATCTTCCACCGACACTTTGGTGGTGATTCTGTGTCATGTTACCAAATGTGTCTAGATGCACTGAACCTAAGAACTTGTAATGTAATCCTATTGGACCGACATGAAATCAGATTCCTTTATAAGGACATCATGTCTAGGGTTTTAGGTGTTGTTAGGGTTTTAGGTGATTGATGAGGTTTTTGTATATGAGATTATAGAAGAGAAGATTAGATCTATGTGAAGAAACAGAGTGTGGAGATATTGAAGACTGAAGTAATGCTGAAATGCATTAACAATGAGCTATCAAGGATCTAACCAAGCAGACTGTGCTATTTGCTAGATCACTCACTTGTTGATTACTCACATCTTCGACAAGTCTAAAACCCTTGACCGGGTAGGCCTGGAAAAGCTTTTGTAAATCCTCTAACAAGGTGGTTCACAACTATGAATTTGAAATCCTCTCACAAGGTAGTCTTTAATCGGACTTATCTCCTAACAGAGATCTAGATTTCTAATAGGATCTATTTTGGTGAAGAAATTTGTATGTCCTTAACCGGTCTGGTTTCTATTCTGTAGATAGTTACTTGTGAATTTTTGCTCACCGTGGTTTTTCCCATTTGGGTTTCCACGTCAAAACATCTTGTGTTATGGTGATTGTGTTCTTGTGGGTGAATGCCTTATTTGCTATTTGGTTTGCATTTGTCGTAACTGGTTTGTTAGTAAATATGTTATACCGGTTGACTGCTAAACTATTTAAGTGTTTAAGTTCACTACTTTTTGGTATACTAATTCACCCCCCCTCTTAGTATTCATCATTATACTCATGCAATATGTAATTCGATATCTAGTATTATCTTAATTGGGGATCGTCAATGCTAATGAATTATTAAGTGCAAGTGATGTTGGGACAGGTGAATGAAGATGAAGGCGAGAACATGACTCCGAGTAGAGTTGTTTTTAGCTTATGACTTCGATAGACTAGGGGAATCTCACACACCGCAATAGAAAAATTGTTTGTGGAAATATGACTTTGTCAATGCATCATTGTTTGAATTGTGAGTTCATCGATGCTTATTTTAAAATTGAAATGATTTGAGTAAAAATTAGTCATTACGTTGATTTCATATTTGAAAATGTCTAATAATTGAAAAATTAGAGCTAATTAATTAGCGACTTAACATTTGTATTAAATCTGATTTAGAATGTAAACTTTATGTCGACATGATTTCAATGGTATGAAGTTGATTATTGTGTTGTTCATTGGAAAATGAGTATTATGGTCTCGTCGATTATGTAATTGTATGTGAGTATAAATTTCATAATAAGTTTAATGAAATCGATATATATATATGTATATATATAAATTTAATATATATATATATACATTATTGATTTATTTATTATAAGAAAATCATATTAGAACTTAATTTCTACTGAATTAAAATGCAAAGTTTTTACTTCTAATATGTTATTGTTAATATTAATGTTATAATTCAAAAGGTGGCGATGGTGGCTATTAGTCGACTAGTGGTAGTTGAGAAAGTCGACCTCCCCACCAAGTAAACAAATCACACAATGTGACTACAGATCACCCCACATAACTACAGACCACACCACGTAACAACAGACCACTCTACTAGACTGCAGATCGACCTTAGTTAATGGCTTGTAACCTGCGGGAGGGAGGAGTTAATAGGCACGCAGTGCCATGGAGATGAGTAATTGTGGATTGTCCATGATCCATGGAGTTAAGTTAGAAAACTATAGACTCCACGATGATGGAGGAGAAGACCAACGATCTCTCCACTATCCAAGGTTGATCATTGCAGAAGATATTAATTAGCCTCCCACCTCTCCAAGACGTGTAGACTAGAGAGATTGCTAAACTGGTAGCACTTTAGAAAAAGGAAGACATCGAATAGTTAAAGCATTAGACATGTCGATAATGTAGAAAAGACAACAAATTGGTAACAATAACCGAGCCTTAGATGTAGTAGATATCATAGGGAAATATAGTATAAATAAAGGCATAGGCTCTATAGGTAGGGGAGGAAAAAGATAGAAAATAGCAATTAGAGCAGAGAGAAAGATATTAAGTTAGAAGAGAGATTAGAGAGAGAGCATTTTAGAGGAGAGATAGAAGGAGAATAGAAGATCTGTGAGAGAACGTTTGAGCCATCAAGGAAGAAGTAGAACGATTTAGAGGAGGCACGAAAGAGTTCATTCCAAGCCAGTCTCAAGCGTAAGGAGGTAGGATCTTTATTTCATTTTGGTTAATTTGCACTAAGAAATGTTAGTGAAATAAAGCTATGGTTGTAGCATAAGATTTCATTTATGATATTCCATGTTTTTTTATTGAATTTGTTTTATTATTCCTTGAATAGACATAGAAGGAAATCATTAGGTGGAATATATATTGAAATAGTGAAGAAATGCAATTATATTGTTTAAGAATGGTGAATAATGTCATTTGGTTAGGAAAGATTTTCAATTAAAGAATGTGTACTCAAATTTAACTCATTTATATGAAAAGAATCATACTTGCGTTACACCTTCTTTTTACATTACACCTTCTTCTTACTTTGTACTTATTCGAATTTTTTTGATGAAAATATATTTGCTTATCAAATTGTGAAATTATAATTATACGAAAGATTGTTTTCAATTAGGTGAAAGTAATGAAATAGTGTTTAATTTATGAAAGTGATAGGAAAGATGATAGATATATTAGTCAAAAGATTGTATTCTTTAAGGAAATGTATTCTTGTTTGTGAGAACCAAGCTAGATAGGCTTGTGTATGGAAAGTTACCTTTCGGGACGGGTGCCAAATATGGAATCTTAGAGACAATAGTTGATTTTTCCAAACTATTTATTTTTTCTATGCATGGCATTATACTCGGCCGAGTAATGAATTGAATCATCCATTGAAATACATGGAATTATTTATTTTATGCTCTCTACCATATCCTTGAATGATAATGCTTGTTTCTTAAGAGAATTAGAAAAATGAAAATGCTTGTATCATCTAGGCACGCACCAGATTCCCTCTTGTCTTTCGAATTCTTTGGTTAAAACAATTCATGTAGGGTCGGGTATTCTTGATTGACCAAGAATTCCGGGGAAGCGTAAGCTTCAAGGTTGGGCAAAAAAAGTGCTCGAATCTTGTTCTCGTCTTCATTCAATGGACTGAAAGGAAGTGACTCAGATTGGAGATTGACGGATGTATCTCACTT
This sequence comes from Cryptomeria japonica, assembly GCF_030272615.1. Lineage (NCBI taxonomy): Eukaryota > Viridiplantae > Streptophyta > Pinopsida > Cupressales > Cupressaceae > Cryptomeria > Cryptomeria japonica. Next base: position 137,410,896 of record NC_081409.1, read on the forward strand.
TCTTTATGTTTGTATAATACTTAAGGCAATTAGAAAGCCTAAGTATGGTATAATGATATGTAATTAGAAATTTGTACCTTCCATTGTATATGAAAATTTTATTTAACTCTTTGATATCTATGATTGTATTATCAATTTATTAAACTTGTTTTATATTATGTATGAAATAGACTTCTTAATTGACCTATGAGTTTATTTATGACTAAAGAGTAGATTATGTCTTATAGATTAATTTGTGTCTTTACAGTTTGGTATCAGAGCCATAGGTTGTATAACACTAGGACCTATGAGTCACTTCGCAAGTTGAGTATGGAGAATAATAGTTTTGTGTTGAAACTTATAGAGATGGTGCGAACAAAATAGATGACTCGTAAGTCAGTAGCTGGGTATGCTCACTATCTAAGGGTGAAGAAGGATCCTATATCTCCTATCATGCCCGTTATGGATAACCATCCAAGTGGAGGATGGATCAGTGAGGAGGAAAATGTTTCTCCCGTAGTGAAATGAGTGTCTGAAGAGAAAGAAAGTGTTGAGATAGGAGTAGGCCCTACTGAATCCCTTGATGAAAAGACTATCCCTACAGAGGAAGAGGAGCCCGAGTTAGAATATTCTCCAATTAGGCCAACTGTGATTAGCTCCGATGAGTCAGAGGAATATTCTCCACTAAGTGATAATGATTCTGAGGGATATACCCCACTCAGTGATGATGAGTCTGAAGGTTATACCCCCCTAAGTTCTAGTGAGTCCAAAGGATATACTCCCATGACTCCACCAAAAAAGTGATGTATTATGTAATAATACTTTTATTATCAATAAATAAAGATGTCTTTCTTTCTATAATAAATTTGAGTTGAATGTTATGTTTTTGTATGATTCCTATGATGATAAATATGTACTTTGGACCTTAGTTTATATTATAAACTTGGATGAAATAGATTTGCAAATTATCTAACTATGTCTTATTATAGTTCTATATTGTTTCCTTCTAGTAGTAAATATGGATATTAATCTCTATAGTTATATTGTAAGGGTAGATTTTAGGAAGCATTGATTAAATAGAAGTTATGAAAATCATAACTTTGCAAATATTCTTCTTTTTCGCTAAGAAATATTAACATTTCCTTGATGCAGAAATTCTTGAATAACAATGGGCTCAAAGACCACAAGGGCGGGGTCTAGTAATGGAAATGAAAGACTGGACCAAATCCTTGATTTACTAAACCAACAGAGTGCCTGAATGAATGGAATCAAGAAGGAGGTTCAAAGGGTTGGAGAAGTCCGAAATGAAGCTCCAAGGGTTGAAGAACAACCCAATAACCAAGAAAGGATTGAAGGAGAGCTGGCTAAGGACTTGAAAAGAATAGCCCCACCAAAGTTTGATGGAAAAACTATTGGTGATGCTGCAGAGGCATGGGTGATATAAATGGAAAAGTATTTTGGTCTCCGCAACATGTCCAATGAAACCAAGGTAGTTTGGGCTGCTTACCAGCTTTTTGGTGAAGCTGCTACTTGGTGGGATAATGAAAAGTCCGAAAGGAAGCTGCAACCTAGAGATATCACTTGGGAATTATTCTTACAATCCTTTAGTAAGAGGTGGCTTCCTCGATTATTCTTCGATAAGAAGATGACTGAATTTCAAAACCTAACACAAGGTGGGATGTCGGTAACTCAATACTGGGAGAAGTTTACCAACCTTCTTAAGTATGTTCCACAATATTAGATGGATGGGCAATTTCACATCCAAAAGTTCATCTTGGGTTTGAGAACTCATATAGGAGCAGAAGTGGATATTCATAATCCACTGACTATGGAAGAGGTATTTGAGAAAGCAACCAAGCAAGAGAAGAAGTTGCAGCAGTTGGGGAATTTTTGTAAAAATGTGAATAACAGACCAAATTTTGGAAATAGGAATTTCCAAAGGAACAACAATGACAACAATCGACAAATAAGGAATCTGAAGAGGGGACCCAATACTCAGGAAAGAGGAAGAGCGAATCAGGATGGTAACAAGAGAGCAAATGCTAACACCAACTTCAATGCCCGATAGAACTTGGACAAAGGTAGGTCAGGTGGCAATTCCGGACCTAGGGATGGGTGTTACAACTATGGAGGAAGTCATTATGCCTCAAATTGTCGATAGAGTACCCCCACACAAAGAGGAGCAAATCAGCAAGGAGCCTCTCAACATTAGATTCACACTACAGTTGACAACTGTCAGGCGGATTTCCAAGCCTCACCTATTCAAATGACAGGTAAGCTTTTTGGGAAATCAGTTTCTATTTTAATAAATACAGGAGCTACTGAATGCTTTATTGATCCTAAAGTAGTTTCTAGAATATCTGTTAGACCTAGTTATATTTCAAATGCATGGATGGTCCAATATGGAAATTGAGCATAATGAAGGGTAGATACTTGTCTATTTTGCAGTGAACTAGAACTTTCCAGATTCCAAACCCAGGTTAACCTTTATGTGGCACCATTAGGACCATATATGATGTGATCTTAGGCATCAACTAGTTAACTGAGCATAAAGCCATAGTAAAATGTGAGGATAAGGTCATCAGTTGTATTGATGATTTTGGGAATTCAGTTGAAATTCTTGGGTCTCAAAAGCCTCTTGAATTAAGACACATTTCAGCAATGCAACTCAAGAAGGCCCAAAGGAAAGGATGTTCCATAATTGATGTCATGGTAAGTGATTTGGATAGTGTTGAGAAAATTCCTAAGGATTATCCTGTCCTTACAAAGTTCTTGGATGTCTTTCCAAAAGGCCTTACCAAGTTACCACCTAAGAGAGAGTTTGATTTTTCTATAGAACTCTTACCGGGAATGAAACCACAATCTAAGGCTCCATATAGAATGACAAAAATAGAATTGTATGCACTTAAGGATCAATTGCAAGAATTGCTTAGGCAAGGATTTATTAGACCAAGTGTATCCTCGTGGGGTGCACTAGTGATCTTCGTAAAGAAGAAATATGACACTTTAAGGTTATGCATTGATTATAGGATGTTGAATAAAGTGACTATCAAAAATAGATATCCTTTGCCGAGAATAGATGAATTGTTTGACCAAATGAAAGGTGCAACGGTATTCTCCAAGGCTAATCTTTGATCATGAGGATATTCCTAGGACTGCATTCCGAACACAGTATGGGCACTATGAATTCACAGTCATACCATTTGGTTTAACCAATGCCCCAGTAGCATTCATGAACCTCATGAACAGTATTTTTAGAGAATACCTGGATAATTTTGTTCTAATCTCCATTGATGACATTTTGATCTATTCTAAGAATGAAGAAGAACATAAGAAGCACCAAAGGATAGTTTTGCAACGGTTGAGAGATTGTAAGCTTTATGAGAAATTTTCCAAGTGTGCTTTCTTTTAGGAAAAGGTGCATTACTTAGGTCACATCATACTTGCTGAAGGAATTTCAATCGATCTTACAAAGATAGAAGCAATAGTATATTGGCCAACACCTCAGAATGTTTCAGAAGTTCGAAGTTTTATGGGACTTGCGGGATATTATAGAAAGTATGTGGAAGGATTTTCTAGGATAGCAACACCTATTACTTCACTTCAGAAAAAGGGAAAAAGGTTTGAATGGACTGAGAAGTGTGAGGAGTTGTTTCAATTTTTGAAGCAGAAATTGACAACAACACTAGTCTTCACTATACCAGATCCCAATGGACATTTTATAGTAATTATAGATGCCTCAGGTGAAGGTGTGGGACCAGTATTGATGCAGGAAGGAAAGGTGGTTGCATTTGAATCAAGAAAGCTGAAGCAATATGAGATGAATTATGCACTGCATGACTTAGAACTTATAGCTATTGTTCATGCATTACAAATGTGGAGGCATTACCTTTTAGGAAAGCCTTTTGAGCTAAAAACAAATCATTTAGGATTGAAGTATATCTTTATACAACCTAACCTTAATGCAAGACAAAGAAGGTGGCTTGAATTCCTAAGTGAGTATGGTTTTGGTATTGAATATATCAAAGGGAAGGAAAATAGAGTAGTTGATGCTCTCAGCAGAAGAAGATACCTATCTGCTATGGTGACAACTAAAACAAACTTGAAACAACAAGTGTTGTAGAACCTTCTGGAAGATGAGCATTACTTAAGGGTTAAACAAGCCTTGGAAAAAGATTCTTCAGATCATCGTTATGATGGATATGAAATAAAACTTGAGGGTATTTTAAGGTACCAAGGAAGGATGTACATACCTGAAGGGGGAGAGTTGAGGAAGTTAATACTGCATGAGATGCACAATACACCTTATTTAGGACACCCTGGAATAACAAAGATGGTAGCTAATCTGAGATCTTTGTATTTTTGGCCTAAACTCATAAAGGAAGTGATTGAGTATGTGGCACAATGTTTGGAATGTTAGCGAGTGAAAGCTGAACATGTTCATCCAGCAGGACTTTTATTCCAACATGTTATACTAGAATACAAGTGGCAAGTAATCAGTATGGATTTTATCCAAGGATTACCGATGAGCAAAAATAAACATGACACTATCTTAGTAGTGGTGGATAAGTTGACTAAAGTTGCACATTTCATACCTGGGAATCGCAAGGATGGATCATTTGTTCTTGCCAAGAAATTTGTGCAAGAAATTTTTTGGTTACATGGTGTTCCAGAAACCATAATATCAGATAGGGATACCAGGATGACTTCCAGATTCTAGACAACATTAAATGCAGCATTGGGAACAAGACTAAATTTTAGCTCAGCATATCACCCTCATATCAAAGGCCAAACAGAAAGGGTTAATCAGGTAGTGGAAGATCTTTTACGGATGTATTGCATGGATCAGCAGTACAAATGGGAGGAGTACTTTCCTTTGGTTGAATTTTCTTATAACAACTCCTTTCATGCATCCTTAGGGATGGCTCCTTTTGAAGAATTCTATGGGCAAAAGTGTCACACACCTATCAGTTGGGATAGACTGGAGGATAGGATCATCATTGGTCTTGATTTACTTAAGGAAATGGATGCGCAAATAGTGTTGATAAAGAGTAGGTTGAAGGAGGCGGTTGATCGACAGAAGAGTTATGCAGATCGAAATAGGACTTACAGACAATTTGTTGCAAGAGATAAAGTCTTTTTGAGAGTCAAACCTCATAAGAGCTCTATCTCATTTGGAAAATCATCAAAGTTGGCACAAAGATATGTGGGACTCTTTGATGTACTGGAGGTTATCAATCTAGTTGCTTATAGGTTAGCTTTACCCCTTGCTCTAGCTCGAATCCACAATGTGTTTCACGTTTCTTTATTGAAACCTTATCATGCTTATGCATCTCATATTCTTGATTGGCAATGTCACTATTAATGAGTAATAAGACATCAAGATGGTGCAAGTGGAGCCCATCTGAATCCTATATTTTATGAGATAGAATTGCTATGTGACTATTAATGAGTAATAAGACATCGAGACGATGTCTCTTCCAAGAGGGGAAGGATGTCACGAACTGTATTTTTGATAATGTGTTATTAGGAGATATAATGTAGGTTTTTATTTATTAATTGGAATTGAAACAAATCTGAGCATTCATTTTGATGATAATGCAGTTGTATACAAATAATAGTTAATGATGTATGCATTTTACTCATGCAATATGTAATTCGATATCTAGTATTATCTTAATTGGGTATCATCAATGTTGATAAATTATTGAGTGCAAGTGATGCAGGGATAGGTGAATGAAGATGAAGGTGAGAACATGACTTAGGTAGAGTTGTTTTTAGCTTATGAATTCGGTAGACTAGGGGAATCTCAAACACCACAATAGAAAATTGTTTGTGCAAATATGACTTCGTCAATGTATCGTTGTTTGAATTGTGACTTCGTCGATGCTTATTTTTAAATTGAAAGGATTTGAGTAAAAATTAGTCATTACGTTGATTTCATATTTGAAAATGTCTAATAGTTGAAAAATTAGAGCTAATTAATTAGCGACTTAACATTTTTATTAAATCTGATTTAGAATGTAAACTTTATGTCGACATGATTTCAATGGTATGAAGTTGATTATTGTGTTGTTTGTTGGAAAATGAGTATTATGGTCTCGTCGATTAAGTAATTGTATGTGAGTATAAATTTCATAATAAGTTTAATGAAACTGATATATATATATATATATATATGTATATTATATGTATATATATAAATTTCATATATATATATATATATATATATTATATATATATATATATATATTATATATATATATACATTATTGATTTATTTGTCATAAGAAAATCATATTAGAATTTAATTTCTAATGAATTTAAACGCAAAGATTTTAATTCTAATATGTTATTGTTAATATTAATGTTATAATTCAAAAGGTGGCAGATGTTTATTTCAAAAGGTGGCGATGGTGGGTATTAGTCGACTAGTGGTAGTTGACAAAGCCGACCTCCCCACCAAGTAAACAAATCACCCCGCGTGACTGCAAATCACCCCACGTAACTATAGATCACACCACGCAACAACAAACCACTCCGCTAGACTGTAGATCGACCTTAGTTAATGGCTTGTAACCTACACGAGGAAGGAGTTAATAGGCACGTAGTGCCATGGAGATGAATAATTGTGGATTGTCCATGATCCATGGAGTTAAGTTAGAAAACTGCAGACTCCACGATGATGGAGGAGAAGACCAACGATCTCTCCACTATCTAAGGTCGATCACTGCAAAAGATATTACTTGGCCTCCCACCTCTCCAAGACGTGTAGACTAGAGAGATTGTTGAACTGGTAGCACATTGGGAAGAGGAAGACATAGAATAGTTAAAGCGTTAGACCCGTCGATAATGCAGAAAAGACTACAAATTGATAACAATAACTAAGCCTTAGGCGTAATAGATGTCATACGGAAATATAGTATAAATAAAGGCATAGGCTCGATAGGTAGGGGAGGAAAAAGATAGAAAATAGCAAGTAGAGTAGAGAGAAATATATCAAGTTAGAAGAGAGATTAGAGAGAGAGCATTTTAGAGCAGAGATAGAAGGAGAATAGAAGATCTGTGAGAGAAATTTTGAGCCATCAAGGAAGAAGTAGACCGATTTAGAGGAGGCACGAAAGAATTCATTCCAAGCCAGTCTCAAGCGTAAGGAGGTAGGATCTTTATTTCATTTTGGTTAATTTGCACTAAGAAATGTTAGTGAAATAAAGCTATGGTTGTAGCATAAGATTTCATTTATGATATTCCATGTTTTTTTATTGAATTTGTTTTATTATTCCTTGAATAGACATAGAAGGAAATCATTAGGTGGAATATATATTGAAATAGTTAAGAAATGTAGTTATATTGTTTGAGAATGGTGATTAATGTCATTGGGTTAGCAAATATTTTCAATTAAAGAATGTGTACTCAAATTTAACTCATTTATATGAAAAGAATCATACTTGTGTTACACCTTCTTCTTACTTTGTACTTATTCGAATATTTTTGATGAAAATATATTTTCTTATCAAATTGTGAAATTGTAATTCTACGAAAGATTGTTTTCAATTAGGTGAAAGTAATGAAATATTGTTTACTTTATGAAAGTGATAGGAAAGATGATAGATATATTAGTCAAAAGATTGTATTCTTTAATGAAATGTATTCTTGTTTGTGAGAACCAAGCTAGATAGACTTGTGTATGGAAAGTTACCTTCTGGGACGGGTGCCGAATATGGAATCTTAGAGAGAATAGTTTCTTTTTCTAAACTATTTATTTTTGCTATGCATGGCATTATACTCGATCGAGAAGTGAATTGAATTATCCATTGAAATAGATGGAATTCTTTATTTTATGCTCTCTACCATATCCTTAAATGATAATGCTTGTTTCTTAAAAGAATTAGAAAAATGAAAATGCTTGTATCATCTAGGCACGCACCAGATTCCCTCTTGTCTTTCAAATTCTTTGGTTAAAACAATTCGTGCAGGGTTGGGTATTCTTGATTGACCAAGAATTCCGAGGAGTAAGCTTCAAGGTTGAGTGGAAAAAGCGTCTGAATCTTGTTCTTGTCTTCATTCGATGGACTGAAAGGAAGTGACTTAGATTGGAGATCGACTGATGTATCTCACTTTCTTTATGTTTGTATAATACTTAAGGCAATTAGAAAGCCTAATTATGGTATAATGATATGTAATGAGAAATTTGTACCTTCCATTGTATATGAAAATTTTATTTAACTCTTTGATATCTATGATTGTTTTATCAATTTATTAAACTTGTTTTATATTATGTATGGAATAGACTTCTTAATTGACCTATGAGTTTATTTATGATTAAAGAGTAGACTATGTCTTATAGATTAATTTGCGTCTTTACAAATACCTATCTCTCGTTTTGTCTTCCTCGCACCCCATGTCTTCTTAGGTGTTGATGACTTCGAGAGAAACTTCTTGATTGTTTGTTTTTGTGCAAATCTATTACTACTTTCACCTTTTGATTTGTTGTTCATAAAATATCCCTTTTTTTCCACTTGTCCTCGATTTTTGAAGCATTCTTGAAAGCAGTTGCTAGTGCCACTATATTCAAGAAAATCATTCCAGTTTGAATATACCTATGAAGTTGACTTCAATACTTTGAAGCTCAATGCATCTTAGAATCTTGGATGCCAAGTTTCGCTAATAGAACATAAAATGTGTTAATATACTCTTGACTCGATTATTCCTTTTTCTATGAAGGTAATTGCCATTACAGATATTTTTCCTCATAGGTATCTTTAGGAAAATAATCTTCTCTAATTTGTGCTACACGAATTTTCCACACATGGGTTTTCCATCAAAATCTTCATGAAATCCCCATCTAGGAGGTGTTTCTTTGGGTGATAATTTGATTTCCCACGACTACATCACATGACTCTCAACATTGAGGAGCAAAAAGATGATTTCTCAGCATCTGAAAAAAATATTTCTAGTTTTGACAACCAATCATCAACATCTACATCAATTTATCCTTCATAATCTCCTCTAATAAAGTGGGAACCACAAACTTGTGCCCAAGCTCATAAAATCCATCTATGCAAATAGTTGGTGCACCCTATTGGAGTTGGTGCTCAGGTTTTATCATTGTAACATTATATCAATAGAGTAAATTTGGTTAAATAGTGGCATATGCTACTTATGGAAACCGAGTAATGCTCATAAATAAAATGATCAAGTAGGAAGTGAGGGGTCATAAGGGCTACCAACTAGGGGCTTCATGCACTCATGAAATAACAAGACTTATAGGATAAAAGTTTAGCATACAACAAGTTGGCATTTGTAATGTAGGTTCTTAAGATTTAGTTATGCAACTTAGAATCTAGGGGCTGCCAATAAGCATATAAATGAAATTTAGAATATTCAAGATAGGTATCTATTTCTAATTACCAATTTTAGGACATAAGTTTTTTCTAAACTTTAGGTATGAAAGTAAAACATCAAACAAAACCTACTTGTAGTTAATTATTTTTTTCACCACTTAAAGTCACTTGCTCTTTTATGATGGAAACATCCAAATTCTATCTATACATACTAAAGTGCTTTCATGTTGAGATCAACTATAATACAACATTCAAATTTCTGAACATATGATATAATTTGATTCTAGTAAATCTCAAATGAATAAAAGATCAAGTAACACATAATTTTAAATTTTAATTATTTTTTATTAATTTACAATAAAAAATATTTTACCAATTTCTATCCTTTAAACAACATATTTAATATACTACATAAACATAAATTTTATATGCTTTTTCATTCGTATAGATATAAGTTTGACTAGTCAAATCTTACCTAATAAAATTTGACGGAAATTAAAAAGAAAAAATGCGTGTCCTTAATCTATGGACCCAATTACTACTATTTTGTCTCTTTGAATGAAAGTATTAAGATATATTTTCTACAATAGATAATGTTTTGCATGAGCATGCAATAACGAAAAGACATCTATCCAAATTTGACCGGATCAAACCGTCCAATATCTCGTTATCAAAAGTTGCTTACACTTGTCAACCTGCTCAAACGGCGTTTGAAGATGGCGAGAAAAAGTATTGCTACACAAGGGCAATATAAACTAATGAATAGCTTTAAAGTGGGGTTGAACGCATGTATATATCACCCCCACAATCTTTGTTTATGCGTGTTGTTATTAATTGTATGAGGGTATCCATTATAATTAATTAGGAGGCTATAGTAATTTTAATAAATATTTTTTATGTGATAAGTAGGAAATATTTTCTATAGGAGGTCAAATTATGATATTGTTATCAAGATTCAATTGCATAGTTTTCGAGTCAAACTCATTGACCCATGTTTCATGAGTAGTGGTTCACAAGAACCCATCTCTCATGAGAATGAATGGTACACTTAGAATGAATGGAATCACCTAAATGCAATGAGTGCTAAATTACCATATTAAAATTATTATATATTTATTAAGTTGTTAAATATAATATATATTTTATAACCTAAACCTAATTAAGCCTAAAGAATTACCCCACCCCTAAGTGTATAAAATGCTTAATTTAAATCTACCTATAATATAAATTAAAACCTAACCATTGAATTTTAACCAAAAGCAAAACAATAACTCTAACTTTGAATGAACATCATCATTAATACAACTTCAATCCTAACTATATACAGCCATAATTAAATGGTAACCTTAAACCTAAGTTAACTATTCCAAACTTCATATATGACACTTGAAATATGTCCATTCTAAATATTTATTTATAATCAATTGAAGAGATATTTTGTAACAATTTTAATTTTGTTTAGAATGAGATTCTCATTTTCTTTTGCTTCTATGTGATAGCCGAATTTTTTTATGTACCCCCTTTATATAGCCACTAGGGTGCTTGGTTCCGCTTGTGTAGAAATAATTTGTTATACCTCTAAAAAAATCTTGGACAATAGTACTAATTTTGTGGTTACTTTCAACCTCAGTTGACTCATTTATTGGTGTTATTATTATCATTTATTTGTTTACTTAGTTGAGTATATTGGTTTTGGATGTTGCAGATTTGCTAACTCTATGATCCTTCTACATCTACAACACAGTTATGCTTGGTTGAGAATTGTAGAATTTGAGATTCTAATGAATCTACTTGCATATTTTGGGCCAAATTTATTTATGCCTAACTTTTGTAGAGCTAATATAATGCAAAGATGTAACCACAACTATTCTTCACCTTTTGTAGTTAAAGTCCAAGTTATGTTGACCATTTCCATTAACAAGTTCCTTATTGTATTGTCTAGCCTTCCGAGTTAGTTGTCTAATCTCATTTTGTGAATTGTTAATATTAGTCTATGACACTTTTTTATCACTTCATGAATCCTTATCTTGAATTGCCTTAAATTGAAAAGAGTTCACTATCGATGTCTGGTATATATATGATTTTTTATTTATTTACTTATCTCTTCTATTAATTCATGAGTCAACTTGATAGAATATTGAATAATAGAATTAGTATCCTTTTGAAGCTTCATCGTGATAGCTTTGCTAAAATAAGAAATGTGAAATATGAGTGTTTGCAAATTCAAGAGTAGGGGTGTCTACCACCATCTTAATCATTAAGATTTCAACTATTCCTTGGGAAAGCTCATGAATTATTGGCTTCTCAAGATATTTAGAACTACTAGACCATAAATCTTCTCAACTTGTCAATGGCCATTTTGTGGATGACTCCTTTCTCACTCTCATTGAGGAAGAAGATAATGTTCAAGCCACTCTTCAATGTCTGGACACTTTTTGCTTGGCTTCTGGCTTGGCCTTTCAATGACACAAGATGCAATGTTATAGGCAGTCTTTTCTTGCCGCCCCACCTTGGATTCTTCAATATGGCTAGAAATGGCTTCATCATCATGGCAATTTTTTTTGCTTTCTGGGCATTCCTTTTGCCTTTCAAGTTTCGCCTGTGGATCTTTGGAATGTTGTTTTAGCTAGAATTGAGAAAAAATTAGCCTATTGGATAACCAAGCCTCTCTCTCTGGCTGGTAAATTTCAAATTTGCTGGTAAATTTCAAATTTGTTCAAAGGTTGGGCTCCTATTGGATAACCAAGCCAGTATATTACTCTTCATGTTGGGCTCCTTCTAAGGCCTCTTACATGAAGTTGGAAAGACTTTTGCAGGCTTTTCTTTGGGCCTTTAGTTTTGACCATCAAGGTTTTCACAGAGTCGCTTGGGAGTATTGTTGCCTTCCCAAGGAGTCTAAAGGGTTCGGTCTTATTTCTACCTAGAAACAAGGGCTTTCTTTATGTGCTAAATGGATCATCAGAGCCTTATCTAGTGATGAGGCTTGGAAAATCCTTCTTCGACATTGCATTTCTTCGGGGTTTCCTGCCAATAGGCCAGCTTGGAAGGGGATTGGTTTTCAAACCCTGCTCATTATGAAAGACCCAATTCAGATCTAGGGTAATTTTGTTGTTAAAAGCATCCTGCATGCTTGGGAAGCTATAAAGCCTTGGATTCAGTGGGCGGGTGATGGTTTTTGTGATGGGATCTCCATGAATCAACACAACCTTTGGTGGTCACTTCTTTTTCAGGTGCAAGGGTTACTCCTGGCCAAAATCCAGGGTGTTAATGCTTTGTGTTTCTACAAAAGCGGCATTCGAACACCTAAGGATCTATTTTCTAGAGTTTCTATGAGTCTCTGGTCATGAGATGACCTCTAGGTCCAGTTTCATCTGTCTCGACCTGATTGACAGACTTATGATCTTCTGGTTTCGGCCTTACTTTCACATTTGTTACATAAGAGTGACATTCAGTCTGTCAGACCTCGGTGGAAGGATTGGAAGTGGTATCCTTGGACTCCTTTCACCAGCTACAAACCTAAAATAGGTTATCTCTGGTTGGTACCCCATTTTCCTATGGTCCATATTCTTAATCAGTGGTGGCATTTGCAGTCTTCTCAGAAATCTTGGAGACTCAATTTTCTTGTTGTCTGGTCCGCCACCACTAAACCCAAGATTGCAGACTTTGCTTGGTGTGTGCTTTTACAAGGGTTGCCTTTGGTTTCCAGACTTATGCATTTGGGGGTTCCTGATCCCCGGTGCCGTTTTTGTGGTCACCCATAAACTTTTATGCATATTTTTTGGTTTGGTCAATAGTATTGGAGCTAGATCCATGATTTCTTTTGACCTTTTTGTCTTGAGCCCTTTTCTTGGCATATGGCTCTTCTAGGAGATTCGCCTAGAATCCCCTTCAAGTTTTCCTAGATATGGCATGCTTTCAGAATGGAGATCCTATTTACTCTTTGGAAAGATAGAAATGCAGTTCTTTTTACTTTCAACTCTTTGGATTTTAATGTCTTGGTTTATGCTAAAGCTTGCATTTATAATAATGTATTAATGCAGATTTAGGTACAAGAAGATAAAGTGGCTCTTGAGGTGGGCCACTTACAAGAGCTCCTTCAACATTAGGGCAAGCCTCTTGTGCGGTTGCCAGAGTGTCGTTGGATTCTATTTCTATCAACCACACTTTGCCTCGTGGTTGCCACCATGGCTGAAGTTCCTTTCCCAACACTCTCAGACCCCGCAGTCCCAAGCTCCTTGTTGCTCCTCTGGTGGGAGAGACAACACGTGGAGGTGCCACTCAAATTCTCCTCCATGTTGTGGCTTTGCCTCGAGGTGGCCTTCTGTTGCTCCTGTTACTTTGGCTCCTACTGCCCGTGATGGCTCTGGGTGGCCTACTGCCACCACCTCCAAGTTTCCTCGCCTAACTTTGGCTATTTTGCCTCCTAGGTGGGAGGAAGGATAAGAAGAAAAAGACCCTAAAGATGGATGGTCTGTGTCGGACCCGACTCCTGGCCTCGTTGATGTATGGGGCAAGAAAGATGATCCATATCCTCCCCCCTCGACTACCTTTGCTTTGGTTGCTTGATGAAGTTTTTTGATGAATAGGTTTGTTTTTTGACCCTGGCTTCTTGCCGTGTGACTCTCGCAGAATGATCTTGTATCCCCCGACCTTTTTTTTGCGAATATGTACTTTAATATTATTATCTAATAGAGAAGGCCTATTCATAAAAAAAAAAATATAGTATTATAACACTAATAATGAAATTAATATTTGAATCTTTTTTAAGTCCCACTTCTAATTGAAATTATTAGACTCCCAATTATTCATATATGCAATAAAATAATATAGGAATATCATAATTTTACAGTATCTTACAATTATATAACTAAAATAAAATAATATTTAATTAAGTATATCTATCTTGAAAGTTGTAAAATTTATGTTGTTTTTTATTTATTAATAGGTTAATATTTTTTTTGGTTTCTTCTTTTATACTATAATTAATTAGAAGGCTATAGTAATTTCAATAAATATTTATTTATGTGATAAGTAGGAAATATTTTCCATAGGAAGTCAAATAATGATATTGCTATCAAGATTCAACTACATAGTTTTTTACTCATTGACCCATGTTTCATGAGTAGTGGTTCACAAGAATCCATCTCTCATGAGAATGAATGGTACACCCTAGAATGAATGGAATCACCTAAGTGCAATGAGTGCTAAGTGTTTGAACCTTAGCAATTCACTTAAATATTTTGTTAAATGGGTTTGAACCTTGGTGGACACAACAACACCACCACCACTTAATCAACACGATGTGATGAAAACCTTCTTAAAGTATTCATTTATCTTAACATCATTTACATAAATTATTTAAGATAACATCGAGATAAATAATTAATAAATAAGGTGTACTTAGTTTTATGTTTCAAGATAGAATAATCATTTTATGGTTTTCAATAGTTATTTTCGTGTTTCTTTAAGATGATATCAAAGGTAAATAATTAATGAATAAGGTTTACTTAATTTTTATATTTCAAGATTGAATAATTATTTTATGGTTTGGAATCATTATCTATTTGTTTCTTTAAATTTTGTTTTCTCATAAGAAATAATACTATTGCAATGAAGGTGAAAGAAAGAAATTAGTTAAAATATTAAAATTATTATATATTTATTAAATTGTCAAATATAATATAAAGAATAACCCAAACCCTAAGTGTATAGAATGCTTAATTTAAATCTACCTATAATATTAATTAAAACCTAACTCTCATTGAACCAAACCCATAACTACAACTCTAACCTTGAATTAAATGGTAACCTTAAACCTAAGTGAACTATTCCAAACTTTGTAACTCTAATTGTAATTTTAACCCTATTTCCAATTCCAACCCTAACCCTTGTAGTTTGACATACTTAATGCACCTATAGATTAACTCTTATATGTTCCACATTGCGATTTATTATCAAAGAAACAAACCTGAAACCAAGGCTGGTTGAGGCTAGAAGATTTTCTTAAACAAAAATTGACATTGAATTCGTGAAATCCAGCGCACATAAAATTTCATGATTCACATAATACAAGCTTTTAAAAAATAAATTAACTATGAAAAGTCTTAAATACAATCATATAGCCATCAGACTTGACCTGGGCGTTCGTGTAGGTCTTCAAAAGTAAATTTTCCCCTGCCCTTTTTAACCTTACGTCTCAGTACAACACAACAATTGAGAGTAGACAAGATGAGGTGGGTTTACAACAATTGTATTCCAATCTGGGGAAAATCTTCAGGGGTCGTTGTAACTTTTACAACGTAGTAATGTGATTTTTTGATTCGAATGAAACAAATCATTTTAATGCTTTTATATACTGTTGTGTTTTCTAACCTCAACTTCTATCAGGCAACTGTGACTTTAAGACTTTATTATAAGATTTTTTTTTCATTGTTTTAAGTCTTATTTAAGAAGAATATAAAGGTCATAGATCAACATTAGCAAATCAAAGATCAATTTCAAATCAACAATGATTTTGACAATTGTCAATGAGTGCTTCAATATATGATTCCAGATTTTGTAGCTCTTTTTTTTCAGCGTTCTATTCATTGGTTTGGAATTCCTAATGGTGTTTTTAAGGATTATCTTCTAGCTACTTGTAACTTTCAATTTCTAATTATATGTGAGCTAATATATTAGAGATTGCAAATTCATTAGTGCATTAGAAATTATATTTTTTATTTGTTATCTTGCATACATATAGATTAATATTTAAAATATAATTTTTTTTTTTTAGAATCTTATATGACACTTGAAATATATCCATTCTAAATATTTATTTATAATCAATTGAAGAGATATTTTGTAACAATTTTAATTTTGTTTAGAATGATATTCTCATTTTCTTTTGCTTCTATGTGATAGCCGAATTTTTTTATGTACCCCCTTTATATAGCCACTAGGGTGCTTGGTTCCGCTTGTGTAGAAATAATTCATTATACCTCTCAAAAAATCTTGGACAATAGTACTAATTTTGTGGTTACTTTCAACCTCAGTTGACTCATTTATTGGTGTTATTATTATCATTTATTTGTTTACTTAGTTGAGTATATTGGTTTTGGATGTTACTGATTTGCTAACTCTATGATCCTTCTACATCTACAACATAGTTATGCTTGGTTGAGAATTGTAGAATTTGAGGTTCTAATGAATCTACTTGCATATTTTGGGCCAAATTTATTTATGGCTAACTTTTGTAGAAGTAATATCATGCAGAGATGTTACCACAACTATTCTTCACCTTTGTAGTTAAAATCCAATTATGTTGACCATTTCCATTAACAAGTTCCTTATTGTATTGTCTAGCCTTCCGAGTTAGTTGTCTAATCTCATTTTGTGAATTGTTAATATTATCATATGACACTTTTTTATCACTTCATGAATCATTATCTTGAATTGCCTTAAATTGAAAAGACTTTACTATTGGTGTTTGATATATATATGCATATTTTATTTATTTATCTATCTCTTCTATTAATTCATGATTCAACTTGATAAAATATTAGACAATAGAATCGAGATCCTTCTGAAGCTTTATGGCGATAGCTTTGCTAAAATAAGAAATGTGAAATATGAGTGTTACAAATTCAAGAGTAGGGGTGTCTACCACTATCTTAATCATTAAGATTTCAACTATTCCTTGGGAAAGCTCATGAATTATTGGATTCTCTTATTTAGAACTACTAGACCATAAATCTAAGATATTTTCTTCAAGACAAAATTTGATCCAAAATAGAATTTCTCTACCTCCTTTAAAATTCCTTATCATGCTATCAAATGTTGTGGAAAAGGGTAGGTTGGACCATCTAGGGAGTTGCAAATAACCACTCTCTCTAACAAGACTCTTGGCAGTTTTAGGGGTGATCTAATCAATGCTTAAGTTGAAAACTAAATTCTCCCCTTCACCATTAGAATTTACACTTAGAGCTCTTGCATAGATATGTTTGACCTAATCATCATTTTGAACCATCCTCTTTATCTTAAATATAAAATATTTGAATTCATCACTTTAATAAATTTATCATTAGTCATGTAGGTCACACATGCCTTGGTTTTAACATCCTACACTACCTCTTCTCTTTCCAATTCACTTAGAAGTGTAATGGAATCTAGAGTAGTATTCTAAATTTCCTAGATGTGCAAGGGATTTGACTATAATGATTTCTACATCAATGAGACCATTCTTGCTAAGTTCAATTGACCCTTGAAAAGATCAAGAACCTTATATTATATGTTGTAGACATGAGGGTCCTTCACCCATGACCATTTTTCCTTTTTCATGGGTGGTTTGCACATCCAACACTTATAGGCTAGCCTTTGATCCTCCCACTTAATGAGTTATTCTCTTGATGTAAGTGTGAGAGAGTCAAAAATTGAAATTATTGAATATTTACATAATTTAACCCAATTCTTGAGCAAGGATTCTATTTTATAAAGAGGGTCCTTGAAAACTATTAGGATTGGCCTCCATATATCTCTTCTTAGTAAGCTTAGAACCGTTTGTTTTGTCTTTCCTTTCTCTCATACATATCTTCATAGCTTATGATGATGTTTTTAACTAAACGAAGTGATGCTCAAATCTAGCAAGGTCTACATCTTACATCGCCTTGTTAATAAATCATTTAGGGTCACATCTACTTTATGTGGCATACTAAATGCCTACCCGGTTTATAATATTTTTCTCTCTCATATCCTTCTAGAATAAAAATTATTGATTTGTCGATTCTAACTTGGAGAGAAAGGATACTTTTCCTTTATGCAACTTGATGTGTGAATAATTTGCTTCATTCATCTACTAGAGAGTTTCTAAGTAAACAATTGTAGATGGTACTTTGGAAGGCAATTTATGTGGCATGCCATTATATCCAAATGCATAGATTGTGGTGAATCCGTCATGGAGAACCAATCTCCCTAATTATGCAATACCTCGACAAAGGCTTGATTGTCCACATGTCTAAGGAACTTATTTGAATTAAATGGAAGCCTAGATCATTCAAAATCCTACTAATTCAAAACAACAAATATGAAAAAATCTTCAAAGATACATAAATGAGCCTTGCAATCATAATTATTTAAGTGAGGAGTCCATAATTGCACAAGTTTAAATGCTCCATTCTTATACATATATTCGCAAGGATGTACTAATAGCCATAGAATCCAAGTAGTAGTTCACATCTATATATAAATATGCGTTGCATAGCAACAAGTACCATTTAAAATATTTGGCATCATCTTGTTTGTTAACAATCCATCCCTAAAATGTTTTTTCAAGAAGGTTGTACATTGTTGAAGAGTTTATTTTGATGCACACTTTGAATATGAGAGGCAAAAAATTATGACACTTTTGGACATAGTGGGGTTGACAACATTTCGGTATAACTTAGCACATATCAGCATAGGTGTTTTGAAAATGTGGAGAAAAAGACAATCTCAAGTGGCTTCACTTCTATTTCTAGAATTGGTTTAGACTTTTGTCCATGTCCTCTATGTCTAAAATTTGGTAACTAGTTTTTCCTATAACTAAACTTGTGTTGCTCATATTCTACAATTAGGATTTTCAATTCCAACAAGATATGAGCATTAAAGTTGAGGCCACAAAATTTTCAAAATAAAATTTCCTCAACAATAAAATCATTTACCCTTGAAATTAGTTTTAGGAATGTCATGGGGTTATATCGCCTAACAATTCATTCAACAATATTAGGGTAAATGAAGCAATTAAGAACAATGAGCTTCCCCAAATTAAATATCTAGGCATTACATATAGGAATCAACTCATTAACCTTATCATAAAAGTTTTTTAGTAGAGTAGTTCCTTCGATGTTGGTTAATGAGATCCCTTGTTTCTATCTTATTGTTACTCAATAAGTTTATGAGGTCTCCTAACTAATGGCTTATTTAAAAGAATTCAATTACTAAGGAAAAATTAAGGAAATATTTTAGACATTCAAGGGCTTATTTATTGTTATTCAACATGGCTTGAGACTATTAATGATAATGCAAATCAAGGCTTACAAATCAAAAGAAATAATAGTTAAAGGTCACATAATTTGAGAAATTGAGCAACATGCTTTCAATAACTAGGAATTCTACAACAAAATTAATAACTCTTTTATCAAGCAAAATAAAGAACGAATTTCCATATACTAGTGAAAATGCACTCCAAAATGAGTCGTTAGTAGCAACTTGAATAGGCCTCCAAACTCAAATTTGGTCATAAGAACTTCGAACATACTTGACTTCAACAATAAAAATGATAACAGTAACAATTTAAGCTCTAATATAACATGTGCACCCTAGCTTTGCGCTTTTCAATTTCCTATTGGATATTTCAAATTCTTCTCAATTTTGTACAATAGTTGACTTGTCAAGTCCCCTACTTGAAAAAATCATTTTCAAGTCCACATGGCCAAATATGATGCCACATTAGCATGCAGTTTTGTGAGGTGTCCAAAATAGTCACAAATTGTGATAAGACCAATAGATGTGCACTAGGTCATGTTTACTTGTGTGTTGCTGTTGCATCACATAATTGATTACTTTCTGAATTTTAGAAATACTTTTTTCGAGATAAACATTAACATGACATTTTTATGACATCACTATTAGTCTTATTTTATCCTACTACCATAACCCGTATTAGACCCCTCTCACCTGTCATCTACAAGAACCAACACAACATGAAATTTCATAAATCAATCGCTATCATGATGTTCATTAAATTCATGAGTGGGTTAAAGCTTTTATAAGACCCCCTTAATATTAGTGAGTCATTTCAATCCATGTTTCATACATCCATGCCGCTCCATTCTATTATGCGAGTGATGGCTTGTCCATGAGCCTTTCGTGACTAAATTACCAGCTATCTTTCTCGGATATTTGTGCTTCGATTAGACATCTGCATGTAGAATTCTTATTTGTTCGCAGCTCGACAAATTATGCAAACGTGGCCACTAATTTAAAGCACGGTGAAAAGACTCAATTCTGAATATAAACAAACTCCACATGCCAAAAATGTGTGGCCAAATTTCATTGGGTCGGCAACTAAAGCGATTGGGGATCAAAATTAAAAGAGTCAAGAGGAAGTGAAGGGCCATAAGAGCTAACAATTAGGACTTTCGTGCATTAATGGAATAACAAGACTTATAGAATGAAAGTGTAGCACATGATATAGGGTGGAATTTGAAATTTAGGTCTTCAAGATTCAATAAAGTAATTTAAGGTCTAGGAGCGATAAAAAACATATGATTCAAAGTTAGAATATTTGAGACACACACATTTTTATTTACATATTTAAATCATAAATTAAGACTTTCATGTACTAATGGAATAACAAGACTTATAGAATGAAAGTTTAGCACATGATAGAGTGGGTGGGATTTGAAATTTAGGTCCTTCAAGATTCAATTAAGCAATTTAAGGTCTAGGAACTATAAAGAAACATATGATTCAAAGTTAGAATAGTCCAAACAAACACGTTTTTTATTTTCTTATTTAAAACATAAATTCTTTCAAGAATTTAAGTATTGATAATAAAACATTCAAGAATATCTATTGTTAGTTAATGGTATTTTCATTGTTTAATCATGATGGAAACTTTCAAATTCTATGAAGAAGTGTGTTGCAATTCCAACACATCTTCTAAGACACATTCATATTGAAATAACTTATGATAATAAATTTTAAATTTTAAATATGATATTATTTAATTATAATAAATTTCATATGGATAGAATCTCAACTATGATATATTAGTTTTTAATTCTAATTATTTTACCCTCTTTTATCCTCATAATTAAAACGGACAAGAGGAAGTGAAGGAACAACTAGGACTTCCATACACTAATGGAATAACAAGACTTATAGAAAGAAAGTTTAGCACATGATAGGTTGGGATTTGAAGTTTAGGTCTTCAAGATTCAATTACACAATTTAAGGTCTAGGAACAATAAAGAAACATATGATTCAAAGTCAAAATACTTAACAAACACATTTGCATTTACATATTTAAATCATAAATTCTTTCAAGAATTTAAGTATTGAAAATAAAACATTCAAGAATATCTATTGGTAGTTCATGACAGTTTTCATTGTTTAATCATGATGAAAACTTTCAAAATCTATGACAAAGTGTGTTGCAATTCCAACACATCTTCTAAGATATATTCATATTGAAATTAATTATGATAACATATTCAAAATTTTATATTATGATATAATTTAATTATAATAAATTTCATATGAATAGAATCTCAACTATTTTATATTGATTTTTAATTCTAATTATTTTACCCACTTTTATCCTTGAACAACATATTTATTAAAGTATATATTTTTTATAACATTTTTAAATTCATATAACGAAAAAATTGACTAGACAAATCTTATCTGACAAATTTGACTGCAATTAAAAAGAAAAATTGTGTACCCGTGAACCTATGGACCCATTTAGTACAATTTGGTCCCTCTGAATGGAAGTAAACTAGCAATTGCACCTTAGTGTGCAATGGGCATGCCGAAGATGTGTGGAAGGTAAATCACACGAAAAAAAAGGTCTATTTTTAGCATCCATTTGTGCAATACATGAAGTCAATTGAAAAATGTTTTTTGTTTTTTTTGATAGGTAATGGGTCGAAGTTAATAAAGTGTACATACCCTACCCCCTTTTGGGATTTGAAATTGTGACCTTTTTTTCAAGATCACAAGTTCTCCACCACTAGGCCAACTTAGTTTATACAATTGAAAAATGATGTTGTTTGTGCAACAAAGGTTACAATGGATAAGAGATAGCTTCATGTGAATTATGCATCCACTTACAAAGATCTGGACAACTAAAAGAAAACCTTTGAAATAATAACATAATCAAGATCTATTACCAATATGACCTTTGAAATAATAACATAATCAAGATCTATTACCAATAGGCTTATATTATTTTTTCAATATAGAGAGTGGGAGAGAGAGAGATACATAGGGACAAAATGAGGGAGAGATAAAGGGGGGAAGAGCGAGAGAGAAATGGGGTAAGGATATGGGGAGAGAGAGAGAGAGAGAGAGAGAGAGAGAGAGAGAGAGAGAGAGAGAGAGAGAGAGAGAGAGAGGGAGGTGGAGGCCATGTAGAAAGACAAAGAGATACAAATATAAAGGTCTAGAAAGAGGGAGATCTATACAGAATGATTGAGAGAAATATGTCAAGATAAATGGGGATAGAGGAAGATAGAGGTAGATATATCTATGAAGAGAAAGAGAAATAGAGATATATGGGAAGATAAATGAAAGAAGACATGAAGGTAGAGAAATAGATAGGGGCATAGGGAGGGAATGAGGGAAGGAGATATGGGTTGAGGAGGGTGGCTAGCCTCCGAGGTGGACTAAAGGATGGAATAGATCTAATTATATTTCAATATTCTCGCAATACAAGGATGACCACTCTTGAGATTGCAGTTTGCAAGCATTTCCACTAAATTCCTAATGTGGTTCACTATAAGGAATATGCCTTGAACCAAATATTAATGATATTATGGTGTAGTGATATGGATTTGAATGATGTTTACATGGATTTATATGCTATCATTGATTATTAATACTTTATGATTTTTAATGTCAATTTCTAGTGATTAATATTGTTTGTAGGACCTAAAGCAAGATTATACTATTAAGGGCATTACAATTGACAATTTTGTTATAAAGTTATATTTATAAATATAATGCATTTCTCATCTTAATTTAGATTTAATGTTTCAAGACTAAATTCAACTAAATCCCAAAAATGGACATTATAGAATTCATATTTGCATAGATTAATGGTGCGATATCAATTTGGTATTTTACTAACACAAGTTAAATAGATAATAGACATCTCAAGAATGGTATCACTCAACATATTATATATATTATTATTATTTAATATATGTATGCTAGCTATGTTTTGTTTTTATGCATTCTATCACATAATATAAAAAATTAAATATATCATCCAATATTGTCTAACATACTCATTGTCTTTTTTAACTTTTTTTAATGATAGGTTATATAATATGAAAAGATCAAATATTATTAAATTTAAATAAAATAATAATTTAAAAAAATTGCATTTGGAATCTGGATAGTGTTAGCCAATGCCATGGAATCTAGAAAGAAAAATATTGCTAATAAAAAAGAAAAAATTTAAACAATATTTCTGCAACCACTTGTTGGCCTCCGCCATGAAAGAAGGACTAAGAGGAACCATCTTAATGCAAAATTCATGCTCATTTGGGGCTTCGGCGCCATCCAAATCTCCTTCCTACACCATTGCTTGTATTTCTGAATCTGTCAAAGATTAGAAACATAATTTCTCTTTAGACTTTCAACGGTGATTAGGGCAAAGGCAGATATAGATGTAGCAAAGTCAGTATACAAGGTAGAAACATAATCATTTGACCCCGAAGTTAGGGTTTTCGATCCCATTTTATCTTTGAATATAGATCTACACCCTCTAGTAGCAAAGATACAGGTTGCTTTGGTAGGCATATTAAGATTGAGACCCAACATAAGTGCGAGTTCTTTAGCAAGGCACTTATATATTAAGATTGATTTTATATTTAATTTATATAATATTATATTATAATTATCTTTACAGTATTATAAATAAGATATTATTTAACATAAATTGATTTATTTTTAATTGCATTAGAAGATTAAATTTATTAGATTTCCACAATCCATGATAGATTTTATGAGAAATTTTCTAGATTCAACTGTGTAAATGATTTTTACATCAACGTTTGTGGTCACTACATGAACCATCATCAGATGTAAGAGAGCAACTACATGAGAAAAATGAAAGTAAGTAAACTTAGTTTGATTAAATAGATGACATGGAAAGATGAGGAGCACAAAGTTCAAAGTCAAAGGAAATAAAAGAAATAAGAAAAAGAAAACCATAAACTAAAAGAAAGAGAAAAAGTTTAGAAGTAATAGTTAAAAGGGGGGAATAATTGAAAGGGAGAAAATAAAAGAGAAATGAATGAAGAAAGGAAATAAAAAGCTAAATGCTAAACAATTTTATAGTTTACATAGTGTGCCCTAAAACATTGATGCAAAAATCTTTTAAACAATTGAATCCAAAACAAATCTCATACAATGCATCAAAATATTTTGTGTTTCTTTTATGAAATATATTTAATGTCTCAAATAGCATATGAAATTTATGTGAAATTTATACAAAAATCATTTTTAAAAAAAGAAATTAGATAATTTTATCTCTTAATATCAAAATAATCTATTAAAGTCTTCATATAATAAATGTAGGAGCGACGCCTTTTCCAAGATATGTGCAAATAATAAACAAAACTGTAGATATCATCTCCAATGTGGTTAATGCATCTGACATCGATGGAGAAAGAAAAACTTTTCTACTTTGAACGTGCCATTGAATTTTAATTTTTAATTTTCAAAGCCTGACAACTGACGATGACAAAAGAATGTTGAGATTTTGCATAAGTATGCCCGATAGCCGCTATTAGTTCTTGTAAGTTTACGCTTTATTCCTAAATAAATGGTTCTCTTTCGCAGATGAGTAAGACACGTAACCAGAAATGTATTTTTGAAACATATTCCTAAAATCTTGGGTGTCCGCCATTTAGGTTTTCCAAAAGGGTAAAAGCGATGAACGGACGAGATCCGTTTAATGGTCTTGCACGCTTCTCAAGAATTTGAGACCATTGGATTTTAAAGTGAGGGTTTTTTTTGTCATGGGAATGCCTTCGGCATAAATATATATTTTGTACAATAGAAAATGATTTGGTTGACCATGGAATAAAGGACAAAAGATTCTATGCCAATTTGATCGAATCCACGTGTCCGAAATCTCGTTATCTAAAGTCGCTTCCACCTTCTCAACGTTCTCAAAGGGGATTTGAAGACGGTGAGAACTAGAGTTACTACACAGGGTTAATAAACTCAAGTAGAGCTTTAAACTGGGGTTGAACGCATCCCTCTCGAATATGCTTTATTAGTCACGAAATTTAGCTGGCAACCTCTAAAATCGATTACAAAGTCCACCAATAGTTTTGACATATTTATCGCAGTTGCAGATAAGTCGGTGGACCGTGGAATATACAAGGAGATCAGATGGTCCAATCTCGGGCCAACTATTTTGAACAGCCTGTACTTGTACAACTAGGTATATACCGGCTGTTTACGTGAGACCTGGTAAACTGGCTTGATAAGGATTTTTTTTAAAAGAGAGACTTTGGGACCCAATGTTCCGTGCCGTCATCAGACGGAACGAATTAAAAGAGAATAATAATTAATTGTGGCCGGACCAATTAATATTAAACTATTATAATAGTAAATTGTTGCGGGACCAATTAATATTAAACTATTATAATAGTAAATTGTTGCGGGACCAATTAATATTAAACTATTATAATAGTAAAGTGTTAAAGCCTTTATGTCGTAGTCATTGTTCCATAATAGCAGTTTCCGCGATCGCTCCTCACAACTTCTTGTCTCGCAAATTGTCAACAATGTGGATGGTAATAGCTTACTCGTTATAAAGGGAAACACTTCGTGTGGTCCAATTATCATTTTTAAATATTTATATAAAGATTTTAAATAGTAATAGTTGAATAAAAATTCAAAGAGGCTTAGTACAAATGGGGAAGTGGCTATTCCGTGAGAAGATGGGGAAGTGGCTATTCCGTGAGAAGATGGGGAAGTATCATGGTATAAATGGTTGGATTCTACATAAGTGAAGTTTTGACTTCAAGTTCGATGAAGACTCTTGTTCAACTTCAATTCACTGTTGTTTGTAATTGTTCATTATGTTACCACCTCAAACTAATTCAACAATAATTGACAATAGCTTTTTGGAAAAATATCAGAAAGATAGGGGATGACTCAAATGGATTTGCTAGATTTTTTTTGTTCTTTCTCTTTTGACGAAAAAAACGAAAAATAAAAAATGGTAAAATCCACAAAGGAAGTGGCTTGTCAATTTTTCCTCGAAAAACTATTGTTAATTGTTCTTTAATTGTTTGGGGTAGTGGCAAACAACAATGAACGAAGCCACTTTATCTATCACTCCAATTTATGTAATCTAATTATTATTATTTTTTTATATTAAAGATAGAGAGAGCAGAAATACAGAGGCAGTGCCTCAACAGCAAAGAAGGAGCAGCAGGCACCATCACGGGCCTACCCCGAGTTCAGTAAAAAACAAAACTAAACAGTATCGGAAGGTACAACAAAAAGGAGCCACCGAAGATAAGCAAAATAGAAGGCACTAGCTGAGAATGTTATTATAATGCTCCACCCAAGCGGTCCATCCCTGGGGTCCCTCCATCCAGACGATATTCTTACGGTCCTGGATCTGACTCAACATCTCCAAATGCTCAGCAGACGGCTGCCTATTGTCCCTAATTTCATTGTTCAGCATTCTCAAGGCGTGCTCAAAGGAGGAAAGGTCATCAAAATTGCGCCTCCAGTCTAGTCCGCCTTTAAGCTCATAGACAAACATGGTAGCATGGCCATCCCGCAGGAATCTTCTGAGTTTGTTCCTTTCCAAATTCAGCACGACCGAGACCTGCGTGGCAATATTATAAAATATAAGTCTTCGAAAAGACTCAGTAAGAGCCCTGGACTGGCCACATAATCTATCAGCATTTCTAATTTTCCAAATGAACCATAGGATGTAAGCAGATAAAATAAACCAGAAAATATTAGCATCTTTTTTCAGTCCCTGAACATAACTAGAAATAATTTCCATAATATTAACCAAGTGGGGAGAGGAAACACCAAACATCAGCCATACTTCCCTAGCAACGGAGCACTCAAAGAAGATGTGCCTGCCAGTCTCAAGCATTTTACATATAGAACAAGTATCATGCGAGTCATAATTCCCCTTTAAAGGGAGCCTGTTAAGAGTGAGCAACCATTTAAAGCACTTGACTTTGGGATCAATAGCGTTCTTCCACAACCTGCTAAAGTTTTTCTTCCACTGCAAGACAGAGAAGTTAGAGTACCAGATCATATTCACATGAGAAATAATAGAAGTATCATAAGCCAGGAGAGAGTAAATATTACGGGCTTTGCTTTTGGTAAGAGGAGTGCCATCCGCCCACCCAAAGGCCAGGAACCTATGAGAATCAATATCGCAGTCCTTCGGGAGGCCGAGCAATGTGCAGGCATGCATGATCAGGTTATACGTTCTTTTTTGGGCGGGGGGGATATTGAACCTAGTACTAAGATCCTCCCATGAGATAAGGGAACCATGTTCAAGAATATCGGCCAGGCATTTTACCCCCTTGCTGTCCCAAGATCTAGCCGAGCACCCCCTTATCAAGCCCAGGGGTTTACCATGATGGGTCAAGTTCCACCACAGGGATCTTTCACCATGAATATGACCATCGTTGCTGACCCTGGTGTTAACCAGGAACCTTCTGATATGTTCCCAAGCCTTCCATATGGATCTAAAGACACATGACCCCTGGACGGACACAGAGAAGCTTCCAGCCACCAGGTCGGTAAGAGGCAGACCTTTCCAAGACTTAGCCCTCCGAGGGACAGCCCTCTCGATGTTACTTCTGACAAGCACTTTCCAAGGCTCATGCCCATCAAGGGCATGAAAAATCCATTTAGCCGCCAGGGCAATGCCCTGAGTTTTGAGATCTTTGAGGCCAAGTCCCCCAAGCTCCTTCGTAGCGTGGCACCAATTCCATCTAACAGAGTGGGCCTTACTATTTCCTTTGCCATCAGACCAGAGAAAACGCCTGATGCCCTTTTGGATTTCCAGGATCTAGTAATTGCTAAACATCCAGGTGGAAGAATAGTAGATACTATAGGTAGAGAGGATTTTTTGGCAGACTTGAATTCTACCAGCCAGAGAAAGGAACCTATTGTTCCACTTATTGATCTTATTGTCGATTTTCCCTTTAACCCAGAGCCACATATCTTTGAGTGACGGGGAGACAGAGAAGGGAACACCAAGGTACCGAACAATTTTGTTTGGCCCCCCCCATTGGTAATTGGACCTGTCAAACCAGTCAGGAGGTTGGGTGTTCCAGCTAAGGAAGGTGGACTTGGTCTGGGAGATCTTGGCTCCAAAGATGGAGCTGAAGAACTGAGCCTTCAAGTTAAGATTGTCTAAGTTAAGCTTGGAAAGGCTGAGGAAGAGGGTAGTGTCATCTGCGAACTGAATGTTTAGGAGCTCATTATTGTCAGGGAGTCTAATACCTTCCACCTTAGGGGAGATAGTATTGTCTCTTAGAAGGTAAAAGAGGGCATCGGAAGCAATGACGAACAGAGAGGGAGCAAGGGGACACCCTTGCCTAATGGATCGGGAGAGCATGATAGGGGGAGAAAGGGATCCATTAATATCGATTTGAGCAGAGGCATCATGCAAGAGAACTTTCACAATTTGACAAAACTCACCCGAGAAGTCGAAGGATTCCAGCATCATGATGATAAACTCCCATTCCACCCTGTCGTAGGCCTTCTCATAATCCAGGAGGAACATGGCAGCATCCTGGTTAGAAGACCTAGCCCACTCCATGGCTTCCCAGCTAGTGATGAGATTCTCAAGGATGTATCTTCCCTTGATAAACCCAGTTTGTGTAGGGCAGATAAACCTCGGAAGAAGTTTTTCCAGCCGAGTAGCAAGAATTTTAGCCAATATTTTATAGGAGACATTGAGGAGAGTAATAGGGCGCCAATTTTTAATGAGAGCCTTGTCCCCATCCTTGGGGATAAGTTTTATGATGCCCCTATTAATACAGGAGCCAAGGGAGCCCTTAGAGATAGCCTCTCTGTATAGGTCCAGCAGATCACGGGAAACCCACTCACTATTAGCCTTGTAGAACTCGATGGGGAGCCCATCAGGCCCTGGGGCCTTGTCGGGGAGGAGGGAGTTGATAGCAGATTGAATATCCTCAAGGGTAAGAGGGCACTTAAGCCGGGTGGATTCTTCTTCAGAGATCATATTAGGGATGATAGTTCTACACTTAGACCTGTTCTCTCTAGCTAAAGCAGAGTCCTCAGAGGTGAAGAGGGCTTGGTAGAAGTGGGCAAATGCCTCCATAATATCCTCAGGGTTCGTAACTTCAACCCCATCAATGATAAGTCTACCAATCCTTTCTCTCGCATGTTTAATCTTTAGGAGATTAAAGAAGAATTTGGAGCCTTTGTCCCCCTGTTGTAGCCAATGGGCGCGGGCTCTAATCTTAGCACCTTTGATCTTGATATGTTGATGGGAGCGGAGAGCAGTTCTGGCATTGGATACCAGGGTGGCTAGAGATGGGCATGAGGGATTAGATTGGAGGTCGTTTTCCAGTCGGGTCAGCTCCGAGATGAGAGATTTTTCTTCAAGTCTATAATCCTTGGCTCTTTGTTGTCCAATAGTTTGAAGGAGCTTTTGCCAGGAACTAACATTAAGGTTCCAAATGTCAATCTGGGAGGCCAATTGATAAATGGATTTATTAAAAAGGATTATTTTTAAATAATTTTATTAATTTTTGAATTAAAAAATTATAACAAAATTTTTAAACAATAATAGTTGTCATTATAATCAAAAGAATTTTTACCTGGATGTATAGATTGATTGGTCAAGCGGTTGAAAGACATGAACCATCGACATAGGTTTAAACCTCGTCCAATAGGTTGTCCCATATGATTATAAAAAAAAAATAAAAAATCCGAAGAAATTTAGTACAAATATAAATCTACCACTCCGAAGATCTACGAGAGTTTTAGATAACATTCCAAAGCTGCAAATGAATTAAGATTAGGATCCAAATTAATAATGTTTTGCTATCCATCAAGTCAAAAGTCAGTTGTCATAATTTTCGATTCCATAAGCTCTTTCCCGGAAGAGGATAAGCGCTTTCCTTGCACCTCCTCAAAAGAGAACTGATGGGAGATAATTTGACGGTCGACCAAACCCGTCGAGTAAAATTTTGAATAGCTGTCATCTGCTCGCTCTACATTTCTATTTAGAAAGTAGAGAGTTGATTTTTAATTAGAGAAATCTAGTGTAATTAAAATTTCATATTTTCGTATAACACAATTTTTTAAAAACAAAACTGCTAAATATCAGAAATACAATCATACGGCCATCAAATTTGACCTTGTCGTCCGTGCAGTTCTTTTAAAGTAAACTTTCCCCTGGCCTTTTGGGCTTTACGTCTCAGTACAACACAGCAATTGAGTATCAGTAGAGAAGATGATGGGGGTCTCCAAAATCAGAATCGCTCTGGTTTTCTCAGCTCTTTGTTGTGTAAACGCCCAAGCAGGAACCAGCGTTAATTTCAGTTTCCCGCCCTGGAACAACTCCATTACTGGCAATATCAAGCTCTTCTATGACGCCTACTTTGATACCAGTGGCGTCAATTCGATCGAGCTCACCACAACTCGAAACAATAAAACTTATAGCGCCGGTTGGGCAGTTTACAGCAGGTCTATTCCAGTCTGGAACAGACCTTCAGGGGCCGTTGTAAGTTTTAGCACTCATTTTCAATTCATCATTAAACCAGATGACAGCGATTTGGGCTCAGGAGGAGGGCTGGCTTTTTTCATGGCGCCGGTGGGATTCAAGGCCCCGGAGCTCTCCGCCGGAAAGTATCTGGGTCTCGTCAACAACAACACAGTGGGCAACGCTTCAAATCAGCTTCTTGCCGTAGAATTCGACACAGATCAAAATTCCTTCGACCCCAATGACAACCATGTGGGAATCGATGTCAACACAGTGGTTTCTGAGGCAAAAGCAACAGTAACGAATGGAATTCTGAAAGATGGGAAAATCTGGGACGCATGGGTGGATTACGACGGGAAATTGAAGATGCTTCAGGTATTTCTCTCACATAATAGCACCAAATTAGCTGCTCCAATTTTGTCGCATGAATTAGATCTGGCAAAATTTCTCTCTGAAAATGCCATGGTTGGCTTCTCGGCTTCGACTTCGCTTGGAACAAACAGCCATGTCTTGCTCTCATGGAATTTCTCTTGTTCGGCCTCCTGGAACGCTCCCTCCTTGGACATCCCGGATCCAGGAAATGGAACCCCTGAGAAAAAGCCCAGGAGAAAAGCTTCTAGAACAATTCTCATGGCGGTCCTCTTTCCAGGCGTTGCTGTAGTGTGTGCCCTAGCCTTGTTTGGCGGCTGGCGGCGGCGGCGGCGGAATAGCAGAGGAAGGGGACAATCCACGATTGAGAACGAAAGCGAGACAGCACTGGACGAGCAGTTCTGTCAAGGGCCAAGGAAATTCACATTCTGTGAGCTCAGCGCCGCCACAAAAGGCTTCAGTGAGGAAGAGAAGCTTGGGGAAGGAGGATTCGGCTCTGTGTACAGAGGGGTTTTGCAGGAATCCCGTGAGGTCGTGGCCGTGAAGCATATATCTCAAGCATCGACACAGGGGAAGAAGGAATATGTTGCAGAGGTGAGCATAATCACCCGGCTAGGGCACCGCAACCTGGTGGAGCTTTTAGGATGGTGTCATGAAAAGGGCAAATTCATTCTAGTCTATGAGTTCATGCCCAATGGAAGTCTGGATAAGCACATTTTTGGGGATTCCCCT